>NC_092375.1:98599419-98923891 GCF_030028105.1 Mobula birostris
GACAGGAAAATTATGAGGCTATAAGGCTAGAACTTGCAGGTGTGAATTGGGATGATGTTTTTGCAGGGGAATGTACTATGGACATGTGGTCGATGTTTAGAGATCTCTTGCAGGATGTCAGGGATAAATTTGTCCCGGTGAGGAAGATAAAGAATGGTAGGGTGAAGGAACCATGGGTGATAAGTGAGGTGGAAAATCTAGTCAGGTGGCAGCATACATGAGGTTTAGGAAGCAAGGATCAGACGGGTCTATTGAGGAATATAGGGAAGCAAGAAGGGAGCTTAAGAAGGGGCTGAGAAGAGCAAGAAGGGGGCATGAGAAGGCCTTGACGAGTAGGGTAAAGGAAAACCCCAAGACATTCTTCAATTATGTGAAGAACAGAAGGATGACAGGAATGAAGGTAGGACCAATTAGAGATAAAGGTGGGAAGACGTGCTTAGAGGCTGTGGAAGTGAGCGAGGTCCTCAATGAATACTTCTCTTCGGTATTCACCAATGAGAGGGAAATTGTTGACAATATGAGTGAGGTTGATGGTCTAGAGCATGTTGATATTAAGGCAGAGGAGGTGTTGGCATATTCCCCAGGCTGCTCCACGAGGCGAGGGAAGAGATTGCTGAGCCTCTGGCTGGGAACTTTACGGCCTCATTGTCTATGGGAATGGTACCGGAGGATTGGAGGGAGGCGAATGTTGTCCCCTTGTTCAAAAAAGGTAGTAGGGATAGTCCGGGTAATTATAGACCAGTGAGCCTTACGTCTGTGGTGGGAAAGCTGTTGGAAAAGATTCTTAGAGATAGGATCCATGGGCACTAAGATAATCATGGTCTGATCAAGGACAGTCAGCATGGCTTTGTGAAGGGCAGATCGTGTCTAACAAGCCTGATAGAGTTCTTTGAGGAGGTGACCAGGCATATAGATGAGGGTAGTGCAGTGGATGTGATCTATATGGATTTTAGTAAGGCATTTGACAAGGTTCCACACATTAGGCTTATTCAGAAAGTCAGAAGGCATGGGACCCAGGGAAGTTTGGCCAGGTGGATTCAGAATTGGCTTGCCTGCAGAAGGCAGAGGGTTGTGGTGGAGGGAGTACATTCGGATTGGAGGGTTGTGACTAGTGGTGTCCGACAAGGATCGGTCCTGGGACCTCTACTTTTCATGATTTTTATTAACGACCTGGATGTAGGGGTAGAAGGGTGGGTTGGCAAGCTTGCAGATGACACAAAGGTTGGTGGTGGTATGGATAGTGTAGAGGGTTATCAAAAATTGCAGAGAGGCATTGATAGGTTGCAGAGATGGGCTGAGAAGTGGCAGATGGAGTTCATCCCGGAGAAGTGTGAGGTGGTACACTTTGGAAAGACAAACTCCAAGGCAGAGTACAAAGTAAATGGCAGGATACTTAGTAGTGTGGAGGAGCAGAGGGATCTGGGGGTACATGTCCACAGATCCCTGAAAGTTGCCTCACAGGTACATAGGGTAGTTAAGAAAGCTTATGGGGTGTTAGCTTTCATAAGTCGAGGGATAGAGTTTAAGAGTCGCGATGTAATGATGCAGCTCTATAAAACTCTGGTTAGGCCGCACTTGGAGTACCGTGTCCAGTTCTGGTCGCCTCACTATAGGAAGGATGTAGAAGGATTGGAAAGGGTACAGAGGAGATTTACCAGGATGCTGCCTGGTTTAGAGAGTATGCATTATGATCAGAGATTAAGGGAGCTAGGGCTTTACTCTTTGGAGAGAAGGAGGTTGAGAGGAGACATGATAGAAGTATACAAGATATTAAGAGGAATAGATAGAGTGGATAGCCAGCGCCTCTTCCCCAGGGCACCACTGCTCAATACAAGGGGATATGGCTTTAAGGTAAGGGGTGGGAAGTTCAAGGGGGATATTAGAGGAAGGTTTTTTTTACTCAGAGAGTGGCTGGTGCGTGGAATACAATGCCTGAGTCAGTGGAGGAGGCAGATACACCAGTGAATTTTAAGAGAATACCAGAGAGATATATGGAGGAATTTTAGGTGGAGGGTTATATGGGAGGCAGGGTTTGTGGGTCGGCACAACAATGTGGGCTGAAGAGCCTGTACTGCGCTGTACTATTCTATGTTCTATATTCATTGGACTCTGGCATGGTGCCAGAAGTCTGGAAAATTGCAATTGTCACTGCAAAGGAGGAAGGTAGCAGAAAGGAAATTATAGGTCAGTTAGCCTGACCTCAGTAGTTGTGAAGATGCTGGAGTCAATTGGTAAGGATGAGGTTATGGAGTACTTGGTGACACAGGACAAGACAGTACAAAGTCAACATGGCTTCCTTAAGGGAAAACCTTGCCTGATGAACCAACTGGAATTCTGAGGAGATTTCAAGCAGGACAGATAAAGGGGATTCAGTGGAAGTTGTGTATTTGGACTTTCAGAAGGCCTTTGACAAGGTGCCACACACGTGGCTGCTTATCAAGTTAAGAGCCCATAGTATTACAGGAAAGTTACTAACATGGCTAGAGCATTGGATGATTGGTAGGAGGCATCAAGTGGGAATAAAAGGATCCTTGTCTGGTTGGCTGCCAGTGACTAGTGGTGTTCTGCAGGGGTCGGTGTTGGGACCGCTTCATAATGGAGGGGCGTCCATTTAAAACAGGGATGCAGAGAAATTTCTTTTGCCAGAGATGGTGAACTTGTGGAATTTATTACCACAGGCAGCTGTGGAGGCCAGGTCGTTGGGTGTATTTAAGGCAAAGATTGATAGGTTCTTGATTCGGCACGGCATCGAAGGTTACGGGGAGAAGGCTGGGGAACGGGGTTGAGGAGGAGGGAAAAGGATCAGCAAGATTCAATGGGCCAAATGGGCTAATTCAGCTGCTAGTCTTCTAGACCTCCAGTTGTAGTCCCACCCCACCTCAGTGGAAAATGCCTGCTTGTATTTACCCTATCTATACTCCTCAATCTTGTATACCTCTGTCAAATCTCTTCTCAATCTTCTATGTTCCAAGGAATAAAGTCCTAACCTATTCAATCGTTCCATGTAACTCAGGTCCTCCAGACCTGTCAACATCCTTGTAAATTTTCTGTACTCTTTCAATCTTATTTACATCTTTCCGGTAGATAGGTGACCAAAACTGCACACTCCAAATTAGGCCTCAGCAATGTCTTATTCAACTTCAACATAATGTCCCATCTCCTGTACTCAATCGACTTATGAAGGCCAATATACCAAAAGCTTTATGACCCGATCAACCTGTGAAGCCACTTCCTATGAATTTTGAACCTGTATACCCAGATCCCTTCCAACTGTACTCCTCAGTGCCCTACCACTCGCAGTGTAAGACCTACCCTTGTCTTGTGACACTTGTCTGCATTAATTTCCATCTCCATTTCACAGCCCATTTCTTCAGATGGTCACGATCCCACAAAGTCATGATGGTCTTTGTCACTGTCCACTACACCCCCAATCTTGGTGTCATCAAATATCGCTATGATGATTATACGTTCTAGTATCAATTGTTTGGCGACAATAAAGTATAAAAGTATCTGCAAATTTACTGAACCAGTTGACCACATTATCATCCAGATTGTTGATATAGATGACAAGCAACAATAGACCCAACACCAATCCCTGCGGCACCCCACTAGTTACAGGCCTCCAGTCAGAGAGGCAACTATCTACTACCACTCTCTAGTTTCTCCCACAAGGTCACTGACTAACCTAATTTGCCACCTCATCTTGAAAGCCAAGTGACTGAACTTTCTTGTCCAGCCTCCCATATGGGAACTGTCAAATGCCTTGCTAAGGTCTATGTAAATAACACCATCTGCCTTGCCTTCATCCACTTTCCTTGGAACCTCCTCGAAAAACTCTACAAGATTGGTTAGGTACAACCTACCACACACAAAGCCATGCTGACTATACTTAATCAGTCCATGTCCATCCCAATACTCATATATCCCCAGTTCCTTCAAATATCATCCAATAACTTTCCCACTACTGACGTCAGGCTCACTGGCCTTTAATTTCCTGGTTATTTTTAGAGCCTTTCTTAAACAGCAGTACAACATTAACTATCCTCCAATCCCATGGCACTTCACCTGTCACTAAGGATGATTTAAATATCTTTGTTAGGGCCCCAGCAATTTCTGCACTTGCCTTGCACGGCCCATTGGAACACCTTGTCAGGTTCTGGGAATTTATCCACCCTAATTTGCCTCAAGACAACAAACACCTCCTCCTCTGTAATGTGCATTTGCCTTACTTCTATAGACTCTGTATTTACTCAGGAGTCAGATACAGAAGCAAAAAATGAATTTAAAATATCCATTTCTTTTGGCTCCTTGCATGCATTACCATTCTGATCTTCCAGAGGACAAATTTTCTCTGTTGCAGTCCTTGTGCTCAACGTATCTGCCGAATCCGTCAGGATTCTCCTTGTCTGCTAAGGCAACTTCATGCCTTCTTTTCGCCTTCCTGCTTTCTTTAAGTGTTCTCTTGCATTTCTTACACTCCATAAGCACCTTGTTTGTTCATACTTGCCTGTACCTGCAATGTATCTCCTTTTGTTTTCTTAACCAGGGCTTCAATATCTCTTGAAAACCAAAGTTCCCTACACTTGCTATGTTTACATTTTATTCTGACAGGCACATACAGTTTTGTACTCTCAAAATTTCACTTTTGAAGGTCTCCCACTTACCAAGTACACCTTTGCCAATAAACAGCCTGTCCCAATCCACATGCCAGGTCCTTTCTGATACTATCAAATTTGGCCTTTCTCCAATTTAGAATCTTAACCCATGTGCCAGACCTATCCTTCTGCATATTTACTTTGGCATTGTGATCACTAGATGCAAAGTGTTCCCCTACATAAACTTCCGTCACCTGCCCTGTCTCATTCCCTAATATAAGATCAAGTATCGCACACTTTCATTGGGACTTCTAAGTACTGACTAGTAAACTTCCTGAATGATCTTACAAACTCTATCCCATCCTTTTACAGTATGGGAGTTCCTGTCAGTATGTGGAAAATTACAATCACCGACTATAACATCCTCATGCTTCTTAAAACAGTCTGCGATCTCTCTACAAATTCGTTCCTCTAAATCCCGCGGACTGCTGGGTGATCTATAATACAGCCCCATTAACGTCCTCATATCTTTCTTACTCCTCAGTTCCACCCATAATGCCTCACTAGATGAGTTCTCCAGTCTGCTGTTACATTTCGCTTGACTAGTACCAGGACCTATCCTCCATTAATCCCTTCCACGCTGTTACATCTAAAACAATGAAACCCCAGAATACTGAACTGCCAGTCCTGGCCCTCCTGCAACCAAGTCTCATTAATGGCTACAATGTCATAATTGCATGTGTTGATCCATGCCCTGAGCTCATCTGGCTTTCTTAAGATACTTCTTGCATTGAAATATATGCAGCTCAGGATATTAGTCACACTATGCCCAATTCCTGACTTTGTCTGAGATCTTAACAACATCTGTCTCCACAACACCTCCACTATCTGTTCTAGCACTTTGGTTACCAACACATGGCAACTCTCGTTTAAAACCCCTATGCAGCACTTGCAAACCCTTCCACTAGGATTTTAGTCTTCTTCCAGCTCAAGTGCAAACTGTCTGTTCTGTACTGGCTCCACTTTCCCTGGAAGACAGCCCATTGATCCAAAAATCTTTGATTTTTTTCAGCTGTAGATTATAAAGCGTGAAGCAATTCATATGTAATTACTAGGTAACATAGCAGAAGCGTATACAAACTTTAACTTAACACCTGGACAAACAATCTGCTATAATGTTGTCAGTACCTTTTACATGTTTTATTACAAAAAATCAAATTCCTGCAAAACCAGATCCATTGTGTGTATGTAACCTTCTACACCGGTAGCCTTCTACACCAACTCCTAAGCCACCTGTTAAACTGTATCATCTTCCTGTTTCTAGACTCACCAGCACATGGCATGGGTAGCAATCCTGAGATCATAACTCTGCAAGAACTGTTTAACTCCTTTCTGTCACCCAGTTTCCTGTATCATTCACTACCTCTCTATATGTTCCATCTATCACTGCCTCAGCCTCCCAAATGATCCAGAATTTATCCAGTTCCAGCTCCAACTCCTTAATACAGTGTTAGAAGCTGCAGCTGGGACTCTCTTGGGGGGGCTAAATGGAGTAGGTCGCATTTTGGCTGTGCTCCATTCATTTTTCAATTTCCTTACCACCCCTTTACTATCTTTATCAAAGTGTTTATAACACTTTTATATGTTTGAATTCTGAATTTTAATCAACGGAAATGGCTGACAGAGGAAGAAAGGTATTTGCCAAAGTCAAGGAAACCAGTAATGAAAATGGAAAGAAAAAAGGTGTCTTTGAACAGTCTAAGAAGTCTTAACTTACTTTGGAGGCTATCTCAAATTTTTTGGATGAAAAACTTGTTAAAAAATTTGCTGCCTTGGAAGTATTATTAAAGGAGAACGAAGGTAGATTGGCAGCACTTGAAAAGAAGAATGAAAAACAGCAGCGGCAGATTTCAAAGCTTACTGAAGCTGTGAAACAGAGATCACAAATTGAATTCTATGGAAGAGAAACTAACTTCGGCCACTCATACATTGGAGCAGTATAAAGGAAAGCTTATTGATTTGGAGAGCCGTAGTCGCAGACAGAATTTGCGAATAATAGGACTCAGTGAAGACGTTGAGAGCTAAATTTTTTTATTAAATTTTACTAAATTTTTTTCTCAATTCTCAATGGAGGTTATTGGCTCAGAGGTTTTTTCTTCTCTTTCTGTACTTGAACATGCACATCAGGTGCTGAGATCAAAACCATCGAAAGAGCTAACACTGTAATTCTTCGATTTCACTATGTGAACACTAAGGAGCACTTAATTCGAATTGCTCGTCGGAAAGCAATTATTGAGCATCAAAATCTTAAGTTGCGTCTGGTTGAATGTTATTGTCCTGAGGTTATGCAAGAAAGACTGCATTTTAAAACGGTGATGTCAGAATTATATCAGAGGAAACTCCGACCGGCTTTGCTATATCCTGCTCGCTTAAGGGTTGTTCTGACTGACAAATTGTTTAAATGGTTTAAATCTGTGGATGAAGCACAACAATATCTCGAAGATCTAAGTTTGAGCTCAGATGGCTAATTTCTTGAAGATCAATGTTTGAGCTTGGATGTCTAATAAATTTACCGTTCCTTTATGTTTCTATACATCTGGTTTATTAGTTAAGAAACAGCTTATAGATTTGGACATTTTAACTTTGTAGAACTTTGCCCTTGGGTTGATTGTATTCGTACTTTGTCTTGACATATGGATGTTTATTATGTTTCTATGTTAAAGTTCCTTTTTTTTCCTTTATTGTTTTACTTTTTATTTTTAATTGTTTGCTTTTGAAAATTATTAAGACTCTGATTTGGTGATTATTTCTTTTTTCTTGAAATATTATTAAGATTGCATTCTGTTTCATTTTATAAACGGTCTGCTTTTTTTCTAACATGTGTTTGACATTCCTTTCGTAATGCTTTGACTATGGGTGGTTTGTTTTTTAATTTTAAAATTTGGAGACCTGCCTCAAGAGAGATGGGGGTAGGGAGGCTCTTCGATAGTTTTCTGGCTGTCTATTGGCCAGGTTCCGAGTCTTTGTGGGTGGGGGTGGGGCTATTTTTAGTTTAGTATTTTTCCTTTGGGCTGAATTGAAACTGCAAAAATGTCTGTATCGTCGTAACTTCCGGTTCCTCTTTAAACTTTTTTTCCTCTTCCTGATTCGTGAGTTTCCCATGCAATATGCTTAACCCTTTACATACCATTTGGTTTATTTAAGGAAAATGGATAACATTATTAATTTTGATTCATGGAATACGAACAGTTTGAATCATCCAATTAAATGGAAGAAGATTTTTAAAGATTTTCATAGACTGAATGCTCAGGTTATCTTTGCGCAGGAGACTCATGTGAGGAAGGAAGATAATTAGCATTTTTTTTAGGTTTTGGAAAGAATAACAGTTCCACTCTAACTCATCGACTAATGTGAAAGGTGTTTCTATTTTTATAGATTCCTTCTTTTCACTTGTTCACTATGATACAATTTCAGCCCCATATGGTAGATTTCTATTAATCACTGGTTTACTTTATAACCAAAAAGTAGTTTTGGTTAATATTTATGCACCAAACACTGACTATCCTGAATTCTTTAATCATTTATTTGTATCTCTTCCCAATTTAAATGAATAATGGGCAGAGATTTTAATTATTGTTTGAATCCTATGATGGATAGGTCTGCGTCCAATCAGGAACCTCCAAACAAATCTGCTACTTTTATTAATTCCTTTTTAGTTGACTCTGGAATTTTAGGAGTTTGGAGGTTTTTATATCCTGATGAAAAAGGGTTCTCTTTCTTCTCTCATGTATATCATAATTACTCTAGAATCAATTACTTCTTTATTGATTCTCCATTAGTTTCGTTTGTCACTGCCTGTGAATATGATGCAATTGCCATTTCCAGAACCAGAGACCACAGTTTAAGAATAAGGGGTAGACAATTTAGAACGGAGTTGAGGAAAAACTTTTTCACACAGAGGGTTGTGGTTCTGTGGAATGCTCTGCCTCAGAAGGCAATGGAAGCCAATTCTCTGGATTCTTTCAAAAAAGAGTTAGATAGAGCTCTTAAAGATAGCGGAGTGAAGGGATATGGGGAGAAGGCAGGAAAAGGGTACTGATTCTGGATGATCAGCCATGATCACAGTGAATGGTGGTGCTGGTTCAAAGGGCTGAATGGCCTACTCCTGCACCTATTGTCTATTGATCATGTGCCTTTGAAATTATCAATTAAGTTAACTGAGGCAACCTTTAGTACTAAACAATGGCGGTTCAACTCTATTTTGCTTCAGGATTTCAATTTTGTCAATTTCATTAGAGAACAGATTGCCTTTTTCTTTTCAACTAACTCAATAGAAGAAATTTCCAGTGGGATATTATGGGATACCTTTAAAGTATATATCCGTGGGCAAATTATTTCATACTCTGCTGGATTGAAAAATCGAATTAATAATGAAATATGTACATTGGTTGATAAGATTAAAGAAATTGATAGAAAATATTCTATTGCTCCCAATTTGGAGCTTTATAAAGAGAGAGTTGAACTTCAGATGCAACATAGTTTGTTATTAACATCCCCAACTGAAAATCAATTACTTAAAACTAAGAGTAAATTTTATATACATGGTGATAAAACGGGTAAATTATTGGCTAACCAATTGAAAGCTGTTTTGGCGAAACATCAGATTAATAGGGTTTGTAAAGGGGATGGTATTTTGACAGTTGACCATGATGAAATTAACAAATCTTTTCAAGAATTTTATACCAATTTATACCAATCAGAATTTCCTGATGATTCTACCATAACGCATGAATTTTTAAGGAAATTGAATATTCCGAAATTACCAGTTGATGAACATTTAGCACTAGACACACCCATTACTGAAGAGGAAATAAAGAAAGCAATTTTTCAATGAATTCTGGTAAAGCACCTGGTCCGGATGGCTATACAGCTGAATTTTTAAAATCTTTTTCAGATTTACTTTCTCCCTGGTTATGTAGAATTTTTAAAGATGCCTTATTTGTAGGTAAATTACCACAATCCTTTTATGAAGCATCTATTTCTTTAATTCCTAAAAAAGATAAAGATTCCACTGAATGTGCATCATACAGACCTATATCTTTGTTGAATGTGAGTTTTGAAATCCTTTCTCAAAAATTAGCAATTAGATTGGAGAAGGTATTGTCACAAATTGTCTCTGAGGATCAGACAAGATTTATTAAAAATCATTATTCACATTTTAATGTTAAGAGTTTAATGAACATTGTATACACTACAACACACATAAAAACTGCTGGTGAACGCAGCAGGCCAGGCAGCATCTATAGGAAGAGGTACAGTCGATGTTTCAGGCCAAGACCCTTTGTCAGGACTAACTGAAAGAAAAGATAGTAAGAGATGTGAAAGTGGGAGGGAGAGGGGGAGATCCGAAATGATAGGAGAAGATAGGAGAAGACAGGAAGGTGAGGGATGGAGCTAAGAGCTAGAAAGTTGATTGGCAAACGGGATACGAGGCTGGAGAAGGGAGAGGATCATGGGACGGGAGGCCTAGGGAGAAAGAAAGGGGGAGGGGAGCCCAGAGGATGGGCAAGGAGTTATAGTGAGAGGGACAGAGGGAGAAAAAAGAGAGAGTCTACTATAAGCCTACAAACTCTCACAGCTACCTGGACTATTCCTCTTCCCACCCTGTCTCTTGCAAAAATGCCATCCCCTTCTCACAATTCCTCCATCTCCGCCGCATCGGCTCTCAGGATGAGGCTTTTCATTCCAGGACAAAGGAGATGTCCTCCTTTTTTTAAGAAAGGGGCTTCCCTTCCTCCACCATCAACTCTGCTCTCTCCCATTTCACGCACATCTGCTCTCACCCCATCCTCCCGCCACCCCACTAGGAATAGGGTTCCTCTTGTCCTCACCTACCACCCCACCATCCTCCGGGTCCAACATACAAACCCCATTTCCAGAAAAGTTGGGATATTTTCCAAAATGCAATAAAAACAAAACTCTGTGATATGTTACTTCACGTGAACCTTTATTTAACTGACAAAAGTACAATGAAAAGATTCTCAGTAGTGTTACTGACCAACTTAATTGTATTTTGTAAACATACACAAATTTAGAATTTGATGGCTGCAACACACTCAACAAAAGTTGGGACAGAGTTAAAATAAGATTGAAAAGTGCACAAAATATTCAAGTAACACCGGTTTGGAAGACTACATTAAGCAGGCTAATTGGTAGCAGGTGAGGTGTCATGATTGGGTATAAAAGTAGCGTCCATCAAAGGCTCAGCCTTCGCAAGCAAGGATGGGTCGTGGCTCACCCCTTGGTGTCAAAATTCATGACAGAATTGTTAGTCAGTTCAAAAGGAACATTTCTCAACGCAAGATTGCAGAGAATTTAGGTCTTTTAACATCTACAGAACATAATATTGTGAAAAGATTCAGAGAATTCAGAGATATCTCAATGCGTAAAGGGCAAGGTCGGAAACCACTGTTGAATGCGCGTGACCTTCGAGTCCTCAGGCGGCACTGCCTAAGAAACCGTCATGCTACTCTGACAATTATAGCCACCTGGGCTCAGGAGTACTTCGGAAAACCATTGTCACTCAACACAGTCCGGCGCTGCATCCAGAAATGCAACTTGAAACTATATTATGCAAGGAGGAAGCCATACATCAACTCTATGCAGAAACGCCGGTGAGTCCTCTGGGCCCGAGCTCATCTCAGATGGACCGAAAGATTGTGGAACCTTGTGCTGTGGTCAGATGAGTCTGCATTTCAGCTAGATTTCAGAAAAAACGGGCGTTGAGTTCTCCGTGCCAAAGTTGAAAACGACCATCCAGATTGTTATCAGCGAAAGGTGCAAAAGCTAGCGTCTGTGATGGTGTGGGGGTGCATCAGTATGGGTGAGTTGCATGTATGTGAAGGTACCATTGACTCTGAGGCGTATATGAGGATTTTGGAGAGACATATGTTGCCATCAAGGGGACGTCTCTTCCTGGGACATTCATGCTTATTTCAGCAGGACAATGCCAGACCACGGGCTACAACAGTGAGGCTTCGTAGACACAGAGTGCATGTGTTTGACTGGTCTGCTGCCGGTCCAGATCTATCTCCTATTGAAAATGTATGGTGCATCATGAAGAGGAGCATTAGACAACGGAGACCACGGACTGTTGAGCAGCTGAAGTCTTATATCAAGCAAGAATGGACAAAATTTCCAGTTGCAAATCTACTACAATTAGTATCCTCAGTTCCAAAACGATTAAAAAGTGTTATTAAAAGGAAAGGTGATGTAACACAATGCCTCTGACCCAACTTTTGTTGAGTGTGTTGCAGCCATCAAATTCTAAACTTGTATATGTTTACAAAATACAATTAAGTTGGTCAGTAAAACTATTGAAAATCTTTTTCTTTGTACTTTTGTCAGTTAAATAAAGGTTCACGCGAATTAACATATCATAGATTTTTGTTTTTATTGCATTTTGGAAAATATTCCAACTTTTCTGGAAATGGGGTTTGTATAATTCTCAATAACTTCCAACGGGATCCCACCACTAAGCACATCTTTCCCTCCCCTCCCCTTTCTGCTTTTCGCAGAGATCGCTCCCTACACGAATCCCTTGTCCATTCATTCCCCCCAATCCCTTCCCACCAATCTCCCTCCTGGCACTTATCCTTGTAAGCAGAACAAGTGCTACACATGCCCTTACACTTCCTCCCTCACCACCATTCAGGGTCCCAGACAGTCCTTCAAGGTGAGGCGATACTTCACCTGTGAGTCAGCTGGGGTGATATACTGCGTCCGGTGCTCCCGATGTGGCCTTCTATATATTGGCGAGACCCAACGCAGGCTGGGAGACTGTTTCGTTGAACACCTATGCTCTGTCTGCCAGACAAAGCAGGATCTCCCAGTGGTCACACATTTTAATTCCACGTCCCATTCCCATTCTGATATGCCTATCCACGGCCTCCTCTACTGTCAAGATGAAGCCACACTCAGGTTGGAGGAACAACACCTTATATTCGTCTGGGTAGCCTCCAATCTGACGGCATGAATATTGACTTCTCTAACTTCCGTTAATGCCCCACCTCCCCTTCATACCCCATCCCTTATTTATTTAATTTATTTATTCCCTCTCTCTTTTTCTCCCTCTGTGCCTCTCACTATAACTCCTTGCCCATCCTCTAGGCTCCCCTCCCCCTTTCTTTCTCCCTAGGCCTCCCGTCCCATGATCCTCTCCTTTCTCCAGCCTCGTATCCCTTTTGCCAATCAACTTTCCAGCTCCAGCTCCAGCTCCATCCCTCCCCCTCCTGTCTTCTCCTATCATTTCGGATCTCCCCATCCCCCTCCCACTTTCATATCTCTAACTATCTCTTCGATGAAGTCCTGACAAAGGATCTCGGCCTGAAACGTCAACTGTACCTCTTCCTATAGATGTTGCCTGGCCTGCTGCGTTAACCAACATATTTAAGTGTGTTGCTTGAATTTCCAGCATCTGCAGATTTTCTCGTGTTTGCGATTGTATACACTACTTAATCTAAGACTCCAGAATGTGTTATTTTGCTTGACGCCGAGAAGGCATTTGATAGACTTGAATGGGAATATTTATTTCATATACTTGAGAAATTTAATTTTAGCCCAAAATTTATATCTTGGATCCAACTGATATATCATACACCTTTGGCTTCTGCATTCACTAATAACCAGAGATTCCCTTTCTTTCGGCTTTTCAGAGGTACTAGACAGGGCTGTCCTTTGAGCCCCTTACTATTTGATATTGCCCTGGAGCCCTTGGCAATCGCTATTCATGATTCACCTAACTTATTTGGCATTATTCGTGGGAATGGGACACACAAAGTATCACTATATGCAGATGACCTGTTACTATATACCTCTAACCCAGAGAAATCCATTCCTACAGTAATAACACTATTTGCTCAGTTTAGTACTTTTTCTGGTTATAAATTGAATCTTAATAAGAGTGTGCTTTTCCCATTAAATATGCAAATCCCAATTTATAGACAATCACCATTTAGATTGGTTACTGATTATCTTATTTATTTGGGTGTTAAAATTACTAAGGAGCATAAGTTAATTTAAAGTTAATTTTTTATCCTTAACTGATCATGTTAAACAACTGTTTACTAAGTGGTCCCCATTGTCCTTATCTTTGATTGGTCAAATTAATGCTATTAAGATGATTATTTTACCTAAATTTTTGTGTCTATTTCAGGCGGTATCAATTTTTATCCCTAAATCTTTTTTTGATATTATTGATTATAAAATTTCTTCATGGATCACAAGGATCTGTTCTGGGACCTCTACTTTTCGTGATTTTTATTAACGACCTGGATGTTGGGGTAGAAGGGAGGGCTGGCAAGTTTACAGATGACGCAAAGGTTGGTGGTGTTGTAGATAGTGTAGAAGATTGTCAAAGATTGCAGAGAGATAGGATGCAGGAGTGGGCTGAGAAGTGGCAGGTGGAGTTCAACCTGGAGAAGTGTGAGGTGGTACACTTTGGAAAGACAAACTCCAAGGCAGAGTACAAAGTAAATGGCAGGATACTTGGTAGTGTGGAGGAACAGAGGGATCTCGGGGTACATGTCCACAGATCCCTGAAAGCTGCCTCACAGGTAGATAGGGTAGTTAAGAAAGCTTACGGGGTGTTAGCTTTCATAAGTCGAGGGATAGAGTCGCGATGTAATGATGCAGCTCTATAAAACACTGGTTAGGCCACACTTGGAGTACTGTGTCCAGTTCTGGTCACCTCACTATAGGAAGGATGTGGAAGCATTGGAAAGGGTACAGAGGAGATTTACCAGGATGCTGCCTGGTTTAGAAAGTATGCATTATGATCAGAGATTAAGGGAGCTAGGACTTTACTCTTTGGAGAGGAGGAGGATGAGAGGAAACCTGATAGAGGTATACAAGATAATAAGAGGAATAGATAGAGTGGATAGCCAGCGCCTCTTCCCCAGGGCACCACTGCTCAATACAAGAGGACGTGGCTTTAAGGTAAGGGGTGGGAAGTTCAAAGGGGATATTAGAGGAAGGTTTTTTACTCAGAGAGTGGTTGGTGCGTGGAATGCACTGCCTGAGTCAGTGGTGGAGGCAGATACACTGGTGAAGTTTAAGAGACTACTAGACAGGTATATGGTTAAGTTGGGGGCTTATATGGGAGGCAGGGTTTGAGGGTCGGCACAACATTGTGGGCCGAAGGGCCTGTACTGTGCTGTGCTATTCTATGTTCTATGTTCCATATATATGGCAGAATAGAAATACAAATTGCATTTGTTACATTAATAGCCAGAAGATCCATTTTACTTAAATGGAAAGATTCCAATCCCCCTACTAAATTTCAATGGTTTTCCCAAACGATAGCATGTTTAAACTTGGAAAAAATTAGCAGCGGTACTATGGATCCTTCAGTTAAATTTGAAGAGACTTGGAGGTCATTTATTCAATATTTTCATATGATGTAAGTTGACCCTTTCTGAATCTGTAGTAATTTTTTGTTCATGTATAGAGGAGCGGAGTTAACGACAAATAATAATTTTAGTCAATGTAATATGACAGCCCAATCTTTGTTTGTGTTTTTTTTAAGTTTAGTTTTTTTTAAGGTTAGGGGTTTTTCTCTTTATAAAATATCTTTCTTATGGTTAGTTACTATGAGATTGGGAGGCTAAACTGTACTTGTTACTTGGAATCTGTGCTTGTACAGGTTAACCGTTATTAATGTAATCCCGATCTCTTTGTATCATTACTATTATTATGTTAGTTAATTCTGAAACTTAATAAAAAGATTGAAAAAGAAAAGAAGCTGAAGCTGAATGCACTTCTCGCAGGTGTAGTCGTCAGGGACACTGGAGGTTTCCTGCCTTCCCACATCACACAAGCGGAGCATTCAACTATCCTGCCTGACATCCCTACTGTCTACTCTATGGAGCAAATATAAAGAAGGGAGAACAATAAACCGTGGGGGAGAAAAAACTCCACCTACAGTTTTTTGCTTTCTTTCACTCAGGCCTCCCTATGCTGAAGCTTCAAAGAATTAAAGCCTCAAAATTTCCACTCTAAAATCTGACCACTCCGACAATGGCCACTCCAAAAATGACTACTCATTCAACAAGTTAGGAACTACAAAGAATTTGAAAGTATCGCTAATCATCTTGAATATTACAATGAAAATGAAGATTTGAAGGATGTAATCATTGAAGACATTGTATGAAGACATTGTCCACTAGGTGTCTGTGCTGATTTTGTTTATTTACAATCAAAACACGGCAGTGTATACTGAATGAATTCTTCTATCAATAACTATTAGCAGCTAATAGTTTTATATTACTGTAGTGGTAGTGTTCTAATTTGTTCCATATTTTAAATACATAATTTGTTACTCAGTTAAATGGTAGTATACCTTTTTAACTATTTAATTGTGGCAGTTGCTTAATTGGGCCAAATATACCGGCCCCAATGTATCCTAATTAACCAGAATCCACTATAAATATTTTAAACTCGTAACTGTAATTTGAATGTTAAAGGCTAATTGCCGTTTGAAGTTGGGGTTTCTTCCAACTACAATGCAAATAATTTGTAACAATGTTGATTTACATACAAGCGTCTGCTATATAGAGTTCCCTATATTCAAAATAAGTTGCAGTACAATTATTTATTCAATATCAGCTATCTGAATTCTGTTAATTTTCATGACTAGAATTTCTATGCAATTACCTTGACAGCTTGTTCTTTCGTGGCACCTTCGAGTATATCAACAGGTTCTTTCATAATTGCTTCAGGGCTTTGCATTGCTACCTCTTCTATGTTAACTCCTCCCTGAGAGCTGCCTATTAATATTGGCCCCTAAAGAAGAGGGGGAAAAAATTAGTAGAAATCACTTCCCCTTTTCTCGGTAGAAATAACAATATGGAATTATGTTTTGATAATGAATTAAGTCAACACAAAAACATCTTGCTAGACTTCCTAAAGCAGAGTATAGGCAAACTATCTGGTAGTCAGCACCAGTGACTATTTCGATTATTTAGTACACATTTTTTTTTGTCTTCATAATCTGCCATGGATAGAGTGGCATTGTGGTCAAGTTACTAACTGGATTATCCGAGTTTAAATCCTGCTATTTAATTTTCATTGATTAAAAAAATTACATGATTAAAAATAGTGAGATACCAGATTATCATAGTCCAATTGGTTTATCAAATGTCCTTTAGGGAAAGAAATCTGCCTTTTCTACCTATGTAACCAGTCCGAAACAGCAATGTGGTCAATTCTCAATTTATCTGTCAAAAAGCCTAGCAAGCTATTCAAGTCAAGGGCAATTAGGAATGGGTGTTTAATCCTGCAAAATAATACACAAAGAAGTGATTCCAGCACATTTATTTAAAACTATAATAGCACACAAAATGGTGGAAGGCTTAGCATGTCAGGAAATATTTACAGAGAAACAGCTGCCATTTCAGCAATGAAGATTTTCATCCTGAAACAGATGCTGCCAGATTTGCAATATTTTGTGCTTCATTTCAGAATTCAAGTTTTTGCAGTATTTTGCTTCTGGGGTATTCTATCCCTAGTTGCCCCAATAAGGTGAGTTTGCCTGACTGACTGCATTCCACGTGCACTTTACTTATAGCAGCTTGACACAAACAAACTGATTTAATAGGTCACTTCAGAAGGAAGTTAACCCTTAACCACATTGGCATGTGGATGAAAGCACAAAGATCAGACCAATTAACCAGAGCAGGTGCTCTTCTCTAAAGGAACTAGTGAACTTTAGATTTTTAACCACAATTGTACAGCTTCATTGTTTTTTTTTACAGGTGTCTACTTTTTTCTTGCAAATTCAAACTCTCAAACTGTGATTGAGGGCAGGGTGCTTCAAGTCACATATATTCTCTGGAATAATAGTGCAATAATATAATTACTACACTCCAAGTTAATTCACTTGTATGCAAGGCAGCCTAGATCACTTGCAATATTAAAGATGAAAGTTTAGCTTTATTTGTCACATGCATTGAAACATTCAGTTAAATGCCTTGCTTGCGTCAATGACCAACACAGTCCAAGGATGTGCTGGGGCAGCCCGCAAGTGTCGCCATGCTTTCAGTGCTAACATAGCAAGCCTAAGCTTACTAACCCCAACCTCTATGTAATTTCAGAATAGGGGAGGAAACCAGAGCACCCAGAGGAAACCCAAAAAGTCATCGAAAGAAAATACAAACTCCTTACAAACAGCGACAGAAATTGAACCCAATCGCTGGTGCTGTAAAGTGTTACCTTAACTGCTTTGCTACCATGCCACCTACATCATCTTCATAACAGGTTATGTGTTCCTGGTTTACAAGAAACGTTTCAAATATTTACGATTGTAATAGCTGTGCAAAATGCTAGAATGAAATGCAAAATAGCTCTGAGGAGCCTCATAGTATTTGCACACAAATCTGGAATTAAAGACAGGAAAGCATCTCACAGAACAGGAAATGTAAATTAGCAACCAATTATATTGAACAAATTATATATTAAACTTAGTGGGCAATATACAGCCCCCTAATACCAGGTTTATTGACCAATTGAATTCACTGCTTTAATGAGCAAGTAGTGCAAAAACCTTAGGATACTGGCAAGGACCAGAACCCAAGTCATTAAAATGGCTTCATTTACTAAGCTCATCACTGTAATACATAGGATCACATAAAATTGTCATATTTACATAACAGATACAGACAAAAACACAGTTACATCTTATCGGTTAAAGTTTAATACTCTTCTTTTGAGATGTTAACCACTACCACAGAACTTTTCTTTCACTGCAGTATTGATTTTATTTTTATTCAGAAGACACTGTGTCATAAGTAAGGCAAGCATTGATTATTCTTTTCTAACCTTTCCTGAATTTGATAAAGTCTAAATCATTAACTTTCTTTCCCTCTCTGGACATGCTGAATGTTTCCAGCATTTTCTGCTTTTATCTTGGATATTTATCTGCTTTAATCTTGGACAGTGATGAGCCATTTTCACACTTTGATTAAGTAGGCATGCCTGCGAGATTGGTCAGGCAGCAAAGAAGGTAGACAACTGAACAACCATTAATGCCTCCTGCCTTTTCATGAACCAGAAGTTAATAAGGTTTGTGACTTCGAGCAAAACTTTATATGGTAGCACTGCCCATGTACTTGTTGTTTTAATCTTTCTAGGTGTTAAAGGTTTTTTTGTTCATGCATTTGAAGGAATATTGGAAACTTATTGCATCTACTGGGATGGTACACACCAAAACCACAACACTTTTGTTATGGAGAGCATGGGGTGATAGATGGGCTGCCAATCAAGCAGGTGTCAAGCCTCTTGAATGATGTTACAGTTGCAAACAATCTCACACTTGACTTTTTGTTGTGGGGGTTATAGAGGATTTGGTGGCTGGTAGTCAGTGGTGGGTGATAGTGAGGTGTTAAGCCATTCTCCTCAAAATACTTCGCCCTTGAATCTACTCTTTCAAGCACTGCATGTGGCTGGTCAAGTTCAGTGGCTGGTCAATTTCAGTTTCTGGTTAATGGTGGCAGTGATGGATCTGAAAAGATTTGTAATTAGCCCAAACTGCCTTGTTGCATGCAGATACTGCTTAATTTACTGAGAAATCGCAAGAGCAACTGAATGCTGCAATCATCAGCAGCAAGCACAATATTAATCTTTCAGGAAACATCAATATAAAACAGCCAAAGATGACTTTACTTTGGAAACAAGACAGGGATATTTAAAAGAGTGAACACAAATCATGTTCAGATTTCAAAATTAGCCTAGATAATTGGTTGGCCTTTCTAAGTACATGGGTTGTGAAAAATGCATTCCGATAGACAGCTCAATAGTTTAGGGCAGGGGTCGGCAACCTTTTTGCCTCTGTGGGCTGGATCACATATTAATGAGCGGATGGTGGCCCAGATAAATGCCATTTAAAACTTGAAATATGGGAATTATCCATTTAAATACATCTACTTATGTTTTGCCTCAAATTAATGAATAACGCATGCTAGAAAATCATTTGTGCTTAACCAAGGATGCCAATTAGTAATCAAAGAACTCAGTTTAGTTGCGATTTATTTCAATCAGGGCAACTTTTGAATCTATTGAAAGGACACAAAGAACCATTAAACATAAAACGTATGAACATGATGCACTGAATGGTGGTAAATTATAATAAAAAAGAAAATTTTAATGCAAACAGTCGATAAGTCAATGTGAAACTTGATGCTGTTTGTTGCTTGAAAGCTTCTCAATATTGAGTGTCAGACTTGTTGATGCCAAGAGCAAGATATTATCCAGATGGGCATCAGTCAATCTTGTTCTCAAATGGTTCTTGCTGTGCTTCATTTTTGAAAATAATTGCTCACACAGATAAGTGCTGCCAAACATCACATGTAAATATCTGGATACTTAGCGTGGATTTCTTGTTAAAACACAGTGATGCTGTTTCTGTTTACAAATTTGAATGAACCCATCTGAAAACCTGTGCATGCACAAAGAGTATCTAATACCAAGATTACTAATTATCAATAGATAAACTCATTACCTGGCCAGGGCTTATACTGATCAAATTAATATACAATAAAACACCAATTACCTAGTATGCAAACAACAGGAATTCTGCGGATGCTGGAAATTCAAGCAACACACATAAAAGTTGCTGGTGAACGCAGCAGGCCAGGCAGCATCTCTAGGAAGAGGTGCTGCCTGGCCAATTACCTAGTATGCTTGAGATATTGGTGGTTTTGGACTAATCAATTTCCCAGACTATATTCCTATTAATTCCCCAGGACATTTTAAATTTGTATTTCATAATGGTCAGCAGTATAATTAATTTCCTATAAATCTGTTTAGTCTCAGGGCAGGGGGAAGGTTCTGGTCACTTTTATTCTCCTTTGACGTCTACTCTACATTCAACTTTCAGCTAGACATTTGCCTAAATTGCTGTTTATTAAAGTAGTTGATACTTTCACCACTTTGGTCTTCACCTATCACAGACTTTCAAGGCACACTTGCTCTCTCACTAATGAAGAGTCTGAGATGTAATCACTGTTCATATGCTCAGTAATACTGCTTGGTCTGCTGAGTGCTTTTAGATTCTATGTTTTTGTTTAGCATTTCCAGCTGTTTCAACACCCACAACAAAAGCTTCACACCATACATACAAATTGCACACTTACTATTTAAACTGTTGTGCTGCTGCCTAGAGGCAAGTCATAGGAAAAACAATGCTCCACATATACTGGTTCCCAACTATATCTGACATCATTGGACAATTGATGTCAGGAAGGGCATAAAAAGGGATAGCTTTTAATCAGGAAGGCGATTGAGATTTTAAAAGCAGAGCTTTGCAGCAGTTTCACTGAGTTAAGCAGCGACCAATCAGCAAAAGGGAGTCATTAGAAAAGGTCAATAAAAACTGCACAGGTTCAAGCAAAGCCGCCATTCTTGCGAGTATGCCAGTCTTTAGCTTTGGATCATCTGACTTAGGCAAGATCAGTCTTGGGCAAGATAAATTATTTGGTAGGTTTCTCTCTTTCTGTTCTCATTTGTTCATTCCTTGTCTGTCTCCAGGGACAGTATTTTGTACAATGTGTGGGATGTGAAAACACATCTGCAGCTCCTGAGAGAACTTATTAAAGAACCAGAGTGGCAGCTCGATGACCTTCGACTCATATGGGAAAATGCAGACAGGAGCTACAGGGTGGTAGTCACCCCTATATTGCAGGAGACAGGTAACTGGATGACTGTGAGGAGAAAGAGGGGAAATACACAGCCAGTGCAGAGTACACCTGTGGCCATTCCCCACAATAATAAGTATACAGCTTTAGATACTATTGAGGGGGAAGACCTATTAGAGATGGGAGGGGGCAGGGGGAGTTAGAGTGACTGGGTCTCTGGCACTGAGTCTGGTGCTGTGGTTCAGAACAACAGAGAGATGAAGAGGACTGCAGTGTTGATGGCAGATTCCCTAGTCAAAGGAACAGAAACAGGGTTCTGTGGACGCAACAGGGAAACCCAGATGGTATATTGCCTGTGTGGTGCCAGGATCAGGGACATCTCTGATCAGGTCCATGGCATTCTCAAGGGTGAGGGTGAGCAGCCAATGACATACGTATATAAGATAAGGAGGTCCTAAAGAGAGATTTTAGGGAACCATGTAGAAAGCTGAAAATGGGACCAAACAGGGTAGTAATCTCTGGATTGCTGTCTGTATTACGTGCCAGTGATGGTAGCAATATAATGATTTGAAAGGTGATGCGTGGCTGAGGTACTGGTGCAGGGGGCAGGGGTTCAGATTTATGGATCTTCTCTTCTGGGAAAGGTATAACCTGTACAAAAGGAACGGGTTACACCTGAACCAGAAGGGGTCCAATATCCTTGCGGGAAGGTCATTCAGGAAGGTTTAAACTAATTTGACATGGGGATGGGAACCTAAGTGATAGTGCTGAAGAAGAGGTATCTGGTTTATAAACAGAGGCAATGTGTAGTCAGGAGAGGTTGACGATAAGGGAAAATTGCAGTCAACAAGATGAGTTGAAACAAAAACGGCAGACTAGATCAAAAAGGGTGAATGCTGGACTGAAGGTGTTATAGAAACATAGAAACATAGAAAATAGGTGCAGGAGTAGGCCATTCGGCCCTTCGAGCCTGCACCGCCATTCATTATGATCATGGCTGATCATCCAACTCAGAACCCCGCCCCAGCCTTCCCTCCATACCCCCTGACCCCCGTAGCCACAAGGGCCATATCTAACTCCCTCTTAAATATAGCCAATGAACTGGCCTCAACTGTTTCCTGTGGCAGAGAATTCCACAGATTCACCACTCTCTGTGTGAAGAAGTTTTTTCCTAATCTCAGTCCTAAAAGGCTTCCCCTCTATCCTCAAACTGTGGCCCCTCGTTCTGGACTTCCCCAACATCGGGAATAATCTTCCTGCATCTAGCCTGTCCAATCCCTTTACGACCTTATACGTTTCAATCAGATCCCCCCTCAATCTTCTAAATTCCAACGAGTACAAGCCCAGTTCATCCAGTCTCTCTTCATATGAAAGTCCTGCCATCCCAGGAATCAATCTGGTGAACCTTCTTTGTACTCCCTCTATGGCAAGGATGTCTTTCCTCAGATTAGGGAACCAAAACTGCACACAATACTCCAGGTGTGGTCTCACCAAGGCCTTGTACAACTGCAGTAGTACCTCCCTGCTCCTGTACTCGAATCCTCTCACTATAAATGCCAGCATACCATTCGCCTTTTTCACCGCCTGCTGTACCTGCATGCCCACTTTCAATGACTGGTGTATAATGACACCCAGGTCTCGTTGCACCTCCCCTTTTCCTAATCGGCCACCATTCAGATAATAATCTGTTTTCCTATTTTTGCCACCAAAGTGGATAACTTCACATTTATCCACATTAAATTGCATCTGCCATGAACTTGCCCACTCACCCAACCTATCCAAGTCACCCTGCATCCTCTTAGCATCCTCCTCACAGCTAACACTGCCACCCAGCTTCGTGTCATCCACAAACTTGGAGATGCTGCATTTAATTCCCTCATCCAAGTCATTAATATATATTGTAAACAACTGGGGTCCCAGCATTGAGCCTTGCGGTACCCCACTAGTCACCGCCTGCCATTCTGAAAAGGTCCCGTTTATTCCCACTCTTTGCTTCCTGTCTGCTAACCAATTCTCCACCCACACCAATACCTTACCCCCAATACCGTGTGCTTTAAGTTTGCACACTAATCTCCTGTGTGGGACCTTGTCAAAAGCCTTTTGAAAATCCAAATATACCACATCCACTGGTTCTCCCCTATCCACTCTACTAGTTACATCCTCAAAAAATTCTATGAGATTCGTCAGACATGATTTTCCTTTCACAAATCCATGCTGACTTTGTCCGATCATTTCACCGCTTTCCAAATGTGCTGTTGTCACATCCTTGATAACTGACTCCAGCAGTTTCCCCACCACCGACGTTAGGCTAACCGGTCTATAATTCCCCGGTTTCTCTCTCCCTCCTTTTTTAAAAAGTGGAGTTACATTAGCCACCCTCCAATCCTCAGGAACTAGTCCAGAATCTAACGAGTTTTGAAAAATTATCACTAATGCATCTACTATTTCTTGGGCTACTTCCTTAAGCACTCTGGGATGCAGACCATCTGGCCCTGGGGATTTATCTGCCTTCAATCCCTTCAATTTACCTAACACCACTTCCCTAGTAACATGTATTTCGCTCAGTTCCTCCATCTCACTGGACCCTCTGTCCCCTACTATTTCTGAAAGATTATTTATGTCCTCCTTAGTGAAGACAGAACCAAAGTAATTATTCAATTGGTCTGCCATGTCCTTGCTCCTCATAATCAATTCACCCGTTTCTGTCTGCAGGGAACCTACATTTGTCTTTACCAGTCTTTTCCTTTCTACATATCTATAAAAGCTTTTACAGTCCGTTTTTATGTTCCCTGCCAGTTTTCTCTCATAATCTTTTTTCCCCTTCCTAATTAAGCCCTTTGTCCTCCTCTGCTGAACTCTGAATTTCTCCCAGTCCTCAGGTGAGCCACTTTCTCTGGCTAATTTGTATGCTTCTTCCTTGGAATTGATACTATCCCTAACTTCTCTTGTCAGCCACGGGTGCACTACCTTCCTTGATTTATTCTTTTGCCAAACTGGGATGAACAATTGTTGTAGTTCATCCATGCAACCTTTAAATGCTTGCCATTGCATATCCACCGTCAATCCTTTAAGTGTCATTTGCCAGTCTATCTTAGCTGATTCACGTCTCATACCTTCAAAGTTACCCCTCTTTAAGTTCAGAACCTTTGTTTCTGAATTTGAACATGCACAGTATATGGAACAAGGTACATGAACTTGTAGCACAGTTACAGATTGGAATGAATCAACGCTGAAAGAAGATTATAGCTGGAAGCTTAAAGTCCATGGATACACATTGTATCAAAAGAACAGGTAGGAGGGCAGAGGGGGCAGCGTTGCCCTGTTGGTAAAAAATGAAATCAGATCATTAGAAAGAGCTTACATAGTGTTGAATCATTATGGGTAGAGCTAAAGAACTGCAAGGGTAAAAAGACCCCGACGGGATTTAGATACAGACCCCCAAATAGTAGTAAGGATGTGGTCTACAAAATCCAAAGGAAGATAAAGAATGCATATCAGTAGGGTAATGTTATAAATTGGGAAAATCAGGTGGGTGCTGGATCCCAGGAGGGGAAACTTCTAGAAAGCCTATGAGATGGATTTTTTGAGAAGCTTGTGGTTGAGCCCACTAGGGGATCAACTAATCTGGATTGGGTGTTGTGCAATAAACAGGTATTGATTAGAGAGTTTAAGGTAAAAAAAAACCCTTAAGGGAAAGTGATCATATGACTGAATTAACCCTGAAATTTAAGAAGGAGAAGCTAAAATCAAATATTACACTATGTGGAGTAAAACGGATTATTAGATTAGATTAGATTATGAGGACACTCAGTCCTCTTTTATTGTCATTTAGTAATGCAGGCATTAAGAAATTATAGAGGCATGAGAGTGGAGTTGGCAAGAATTGATTGGAAAGGAACACTTGCAGGGATGAAGTCAGAGCTGCAATGGCTGGAAGCACAGGATATATACATCCCAAAGTGGAAGATGTATTCTAAATGCAACATAACACAACCGTGGCTAACAAGAGAAGTCAAAGCCAAAGAAAGCGTATATAACAGAGCAAAAATTAGTGGGAAGTTAGAAGATTGGAAAGCTTTTAAAATCCAAAAGGAGGCAACTAAAAAATTCTTTAAGCTGGTAAAGATGGAATACAAAAGTAAGCTAGCCAGTAATATTGGAGGATACCAAAAGTTTCTTCAGATACATAAAGTGTAAAAGAGAGGCGAGAGTGCATATCAAACTGTTGGAAAATGATGCTAGAGAGATAGTAATTGGGCAGGTGAACTGAATAAGTATTTCGCATCAGTCTTCACTGTGGTAGACACTAGCAGTATGGTGGAAGTTCTGAGTGTCAGGGGTAATGAGGTTTGTAAAGTTACCGTTACTAGGGAGAAGGTTCTTGGGAAACTGAAGAGTCTGAAGATAGATAAGTTACCTGGACCAGATGGTGTACACTCCAGAGTTCTGAAAAAGGTGGCGGAAGAGATTGTGGAGCCGTTAGTAATCATCTTTCAAGAATCACTAGCTTCTGGAATGGCTCAGGAAGACTAGAAAATTGCAAACGTCACTCCACTCAGCAAGAAGGGAGAGGGGCAGAAGAAAGGAAACTATAGTTAGTCTAAGATCAGTGGTTGGGAAAATGCTGGAGTCAATTATTAAGGATGATATCTCAGGGTAGTTGAGGCACATGATAAAATAGGCTATAGTCAGCATGATTTCTTCAAGGGAACACTTTGACTGACAAATCTGATGCAATTCAATGAAGAAATAACAAGCAGGGTAAACAAAAGAGAATCCATGATGCTGTGTACTTAGATTTTCAGAAGGCCTTTGACAAAGTGCCACACTTGAGGCTGCTTAACAAGCTATAAGCTCATGGCGTTACAAGAAAGATTCCATTATAGATAAAGCAGTGGCTGATCGGCAGGAGGCAAAGAGTGGGAATAAAGGGAGACTTTTCTGACCGGTTGCTGGTGACTAGTAGCGTTCCACAGGGGTCTGTGTAGGGACCAATTTTTTTTAGGTTGTATGTCAATGATTTGGATGATGGAATTAATGACCTTGGGGCAAAGTTTGCAGACAATATGAAGATAGGTGGAGGGGCAGGTAGTCTTGAGGAAGTAGGCTTCAAAAGGATTTAGACAGATTTGGAGAACAGGCAAAGAAGTGGCAAATGGGATACAGTGTCAGGAAGTGTGTGGTCATGCACTTTGATAGAAGAAGTGAAAGGTTGACTATTTTCTAAATGGAGAGAAAATACAAAAAACTGAGGTGCAAAGGCACTTGGGAGTCCTTGCACAGGATTCCCTAAAGATTAATCTGCAGGTTGAGTCTGTGGTGAGGAAACAAATAAAGCACTGGTAAGGCCTCACTTGGAGTATTGTCAGCAGTTTTGGGCCCCTTATCTTAGAAAGAACGTGCTGAAACTGCAGAGGGTTTAAAGGAGGTTCAGGAAAATGGTTCTAGGATTGAACGGCTTGTCATTTGAGGAACGTTTAATCACTCTGGGCCTGTATTCTCTAGAATTCAGATGAATGAGGGATGACCTCATTAAAACCTATTGAATGGTGAAAGGTCTTGATGGAGTGGATGTGGAGAGGATGTTTCCTATGGTGGGAGATTCTCAGATCAGAGGACACATCCTAGGAGTAGAAGGATCTCCCTTCAGCACAGAGATGAAAAGGAATTTCTTTAGCCAGAGTGTGGCGATTCTGTGGAATTATTTGCCACAGACAGCTGTGTGGCCAAGTCTTTATGTATATTTAAGGCAGAGGTTAATAGATTCTTGATTGGTCAGGACATGAAGGAATATGGAGAGAAAACAGGAGATTGGGGCTGAGAGGAAAATTCTGCTCCTATATCTCATGGTCTTATGGCAATCATTATAGCATTCACTGCAAGTGAATAATGATATGACAGGGACAACCAATAGTCCTCCCTTAATTGATACAGCTTAGTTCCATAGAGACCACTAGTCTCCTCTTCACCATTTATTCCCCATTCCTAGGTTTAGCTCACAGCAGTAACTTAAACCCAATTAATATCATCACATACCATTTTAAGCATAAATTAAACTGAAGGCAGCAGCTTCATAAATCCCTGCTCTCTGTGGTTTGGGGCCCATTATAAATGTCACAGCTGAAAATATCAAAGATCTTCACTCAGAAGATAAAAAATTCATTTCCGGCTCTTCTGAAGGACACCACCTTCAAAAGTAGTCATCAAGTCAACCAATTTCTGGAATGTGAAAATTCACATAGCATTAATGTATAAAAAAAAGGGGTGCTTGATGGTCAACAAGGACTCGGTGCTTTGAAGGACATGCTGTGATTATTTATCATGTGGAATGTCCATAAGACCATAAGACAAAGGAGCAGAAGTCGGTCTTTCGGCCCATCGAGTCTGCTCCGCCATTTTATCATGAGCTGATCCATTCTCCTATTTAGTCCCACTTCCCCGCCTTCTCAAAATAACCTTTGATGCCCTGGCTACTCAGATACCTATCAATCTCTGCCTTCAATACACCCAGTGACTGGCCTCCACTGCTGGCCGTGGCAACAAATTCCATAGATTCACCACCCTCTGACTAAAAAGAATTTCTTCGCATTTCTGTTCTGAATGGGCACCCTTCAAATCCTTAAGTCATGCCCTTTCGTACTAGACTCCCACATCATGGAAACAACTTTGCCACATCCACTCTGTCCATGCCTTTCAACATTCGAAATGTTTTTATGAGGTCTCCCCTCATTCTTCTAAACTCCAAGGAATACAGTCCAAGAGCAGACAAACACTCCTCATATGTTAACCCTCTCATTCCCAAAATCATTCTAGTGAATTTTCTCTGTACCCTCTCCAACGTCAGCACATCCTTTCTGAAATAAGAAGACCAAAACTGCCCACAGTACTCCAAGTGAGGTCTCACCAGCGCCTTATACAGCCGCAACATCACATCCCTGCTCCTATACTCTATTCCTCTAGAAATGAATGCTAACATTGCATTCGCCTTCTTCACCACCGACTCAACCTGGAGGTTAACCTTAAGGGTATCCTGTACGAGGACTCCCAAGTCCCGTTGCATCTCAGAACTTTGAATTCTTTCCCCATTTAAATAATAGTCTGCCCGTTTATTTCTTCTGCCAAAGTGCATAACCAGACACTTTCCAACATTGTATTTCATTTGCCACTTCTCTGCCCATTCTTCCAATCTATCCAAGTCTCTCTGCAGACTCTCCGTTTCCCCTCCACCTATCTTCGTATCATCAGCAAACTTAGCCACAAAGCCACCTATTCCATAATCCAAATCGTTGATGTACAACGTAAAAAGAAGCGGCCCCAACACGGACCCCTGTGGAACACCACTGGTAACCGGCAGCCAACCAGAATAGGATCCCTTTATTCCCACTCTCTGTTTCCTGCCAATCAGCCAACACTCTATCCACGTATGTAACTTTCCCGTAATTCCATTGGCTCTTACCCTGTTAAGTAGCCTCATGTGTGGCACCTTGTCAAAGGCCTTCTGAAAATCCAAATATACAACATCCACTGCATCTCCCTTGTCTAGCCTACTGGTAATTTCCTCAAAAAATTGTAATAGGTTTGTCAGGCAGGATTTTCCTTAAAGGAATCCATGCTGAGTTCTGCCTATCTGTTCTGTCATATGCCTCCAGGTACTCTGTAACATCATCCTTGACAATCGACTCCAACAACTTCCCAACCACTGATGTCAAGCTAACAGGTCTATAATTTCCTCTTTGCTTCCTAGCCCCCTTCTTCAATAGCGGAGTGACATTTGCAGTCTTCCAGTCCTCCGGAACCATGCCAGAATCTATCGACTTTTGAAAGATCATCGCTAATGCCTCCGCAATCTCCACAGCTACTTCCTTCAGAACACGAGGGTGCATTCCATCGGGTTCAATACCTTTAGACTATTCAGCTTCCTGAGTACTTCCTCTGTCGTAATTGTGACTGCGCACACTTCTCTTCCCTGCCACCCTTGAGTGTCCGGTATACTGCTGATGTCTTCCTCAGTGAAGACTGATGCAAAATACTCATTCAGTTCCTCCGCCATCTCCTTATCTCCCATTACAATTTCTCCAGCATCATTTTCTATCAGTCCTATATCTACTCTCACCTGTCTTTTATTCTTTATATACTTGAAAAAGCTTTTAGTATCCTCTTTGATATTATTTGCTAGCTTCCTTTCATAGTTCATCGTTTCCCTCTTAATGACCTTCTTAGTTTCCTTTTGTAAGCTTTTAAAAACTTCCCAATCCTCTGTCTTCCCACTAATTTTTGCTTCCTTGTATGCCCTCTCCTTTGTTTTAACTTTGGCTTTGACTTCTCTTGTCAATCACGGTTGCATCCTTTTTCCATTCAAAAATTTCTTCTTTTTTGGAATATACCTGTCTTGCACCTTCCTCACTTCTCGCATAAGCTCCAGCCACTGCTGCTGTGCCATCTTTCCCGCCAGTGTCCCTTTCCAGTCAACTTTGGCCAGTTCCTCTCTCATGCCACTGTAATTTCCTTTACTCCACTGAAATACCGACACATCAGATTTTGGCTTCTCTTTTTCAAATTTCACAGTGAACTCAATCATGTTATGATTATTGCCTCCCAAGGGTTCCTTCACCTCAATCACTCTAATCACCTCCGGTTCATTACACAATACCCAATCCAGTACAGCCGATCCCCGAGTGAGCTCAACAACAAGCTGTTCTAAAAAGCCATCTCGCAGACATTTTACAAACTCTCTCTCTTGAGATCCAGTGCCGACCTGATTTTCCCAATCCACTCACATGTTAAAATCCCCCACAATTATCATAACACTGCCCTTCTGACAAGCCTTTTCTATTTCCTGTTGTAATTTGTAGTCCACATCACTGCAGCTGTTTGCAGGCCTATAAATAACTGCCATCAGGGTCCTTTTACCCCTGTGATTTCTTAGCTCAACCCATAAAGATTCTGCACCTTCCGATCCTATATCACCTCTTTCTAATGATTTAATACCATTTCTTACCAATAAAGCCACGCCTCCCCCTCTGCCTACCTTCCTATCCTTCCCTTACACCGTGTATCCTTGGACGTTCAGTTCCCAGAGACTTGCATCCTTTAGCCACGTCTCAGTGATGGCCACAGTATCATACCTGCCAATCTGTAGCTGTATGACAAAATCATCCACCTTATTCCTTATGCTGCGTGCATTTAAGTATAACACCTTAAGACCAGTATTTGGTACTTTTCGCTTTGATTTCACTGCAACTTTATTGCACTGCAACCCATCCCAATGGCTACAAATTTGCCCCATCACCTGCCTGTCTTTCCTGACATCTTTACTGCTCACTATCTTAGATTTATTTCTGTTTTCCCCTTCCTCCGCTCTGTCATTCCGGTTCCCATCCCCCTGCCAAATTAGTTTAAACCCTCCCTAACAGCTCTATTAAACTTTCCTGCCAGGATATTGGTCCCATTCGGGTTCAGGTGTAACCTGTCCTTTTTGAAAAGGTCATACTTCCCCCAGAAGAGATCCCAATTATCCAAGAATCTGAAGCCCTGCCCCCTGCACCAGTCTCTCAGCCATGCATTCATCTGCCTGATCCAACTATTCTTGCCCCGCTAGCACGTGGCACAGGTAGCAACCCCGAGATTACTACCCTGGAGATCCTGCTTCTCAGCTTCCTTCCTAACTCCCAGAAATCTCTCTTCAGGACCTCCTCCTTTGTCTTATCTATGTCATTGGTACCAACATGTACCAAGACAACTGGCTGCTCACCCTCCCGCTTCAGAATATTCTGGACCCGATCCGAGACATCCCGTACCCTGGCACCTGGGAGGCAAACACACCATGCGGGTATCTCTATCAGGCTCACAGAATCTCCTGTCCATTCCCCTGTCTATGGAATCCCCTATGACTACCGCATTCCTCTTCTCCCTCCTTCTCTCCTGCACAACAGCACCAGGCTCAGTGCCAGAGACCCAGTCACCGTGGGCGTTCCCTGTCAGGTCATCCCCCTCAACAGCATCCAGAACAAGATTATTTGTTGCTGAGGGGGACAGCCACAGGTGTGCTCTCCGCTATCCGGGCATTTCCCTTCCTTCTCTTGACAGTGACCCAGTTTTCTGACCCCTGTAGCCTAGGGATGACTACCTCCCTGTAGCTCCTGTCTATCACCTCTTCACTTTCCCTGATAAGCAGTAGGTCATCAAGCTGCAGCTCCAGATCCTTAACATGGTCTCTGAGGAGCTGCATCTCGGTGCACCTGGCGCAGATGTGGCCATCAGGGAGGCTGGAGGACTCCGAGGATTCCCACATCTGACACCCTGAACAAAGCACTAACCCTGCGGGCATGCTAAATAATCCTACAGGAATGAAACAGGAAAAATAAGTCTACTCACCCACTTACCTGGACAAACAGACTAACCTTTTAAACCGTTACCTCCTACCATTAGCTGTGAGAGCCCTGCTGTTCCTGTCTGTCCAGACCGATTCGCGAAGGGGGGGAGAAAAAAAAAGTTGGTGCTTCGCTCTCACCTCTTCCCGTTTACCGCCGAAGCCCGTTGAAGCCAAAGCCCTGCACTCTGCTACCGCTCACTCCGCTGCCCGCTCCGACAGCTGCCCGTTGTATAGGGTGGTCTCCTTTTGTCATATGATATTAACAACTCTTTCCAGTGTAATTAGATAGGTGTCCAATAATATTCAAGCTGTATTGCTGAAAATTGCAATCTGATATCAACTGAATTAACGCAATTAAAATATTGCATCCGCATGAGGGTACAGGACTATCTAAGTCAGCCAGCTATTGCTCAGGTGGACTACCTATAAATCATCAAAGAATAATTAACCACTCACAATAATCAGTGATCAGAACAACATTCGGTGGGCTTGAAATTTTGAAAACTGTTGCTTGTGGTGAGTGAGTGTCCGATTTCAAAAGCGAGCAGGGTCAGTTGGGACATTAAGCAGACTTATAATTTTGGATCTTGTCAAGGGCCAATAAAAAAAATAGGTTTAAATAGAGTGCCATTGTGGGAGTAGTCATTATTGGAGTGGGACAGGGTTAGAGTGGAACAGTGGAAGCGAACAAGATTCCCAGAAGATATAAAAGTTGCTGGTGAACACAGCAGGCCCGGCAGCATCTATAGGAATAGGTACAGTCGACATTTCAGGCCGAGACCCTTTGTGGCATCACCTCCCCCTCGTACTCCATCCATTATTGCCCATCGTCTGGGCTCCCCCGCCCTTTCTTTCTCCCTAAGTCTCCCGTCCATCCCATGATCCTCTCATATCCCGTTTGCCAATCAACTGTCCGGCTGTTAGCTTTATCCCTTCCCCTCCTGTCTCCTTCTATCATTTTGGATCTCCCCTTCCCCCTCCCACTTTCAAATCTCTTATTAGCTCTTCTTTCAGTTAGTCCTGACGAAGGGTCTCAGCCCGAAACGTTGACTGTACCTATTCCTATAGATGCTGCCTGGCCTGCTGCATCACCAGCAACTTTGATGTGTGTTGCTTGAAATTCCAGCATCTGCAGATTTCCTCGTGTTTGCATCCCAGAAGATATGTTGACTCTCTGGTGTCGGGGTCAGGGGTATCTCAAGTTGAGTACACAGCATACTTGAGGGGAAGAGTGAATAGCTGGAGGCCATGGCCCACATCAAAACCAATGACATAGGCAGGAAGGAGTTCAGAGAGTAAGCTGCTTAGTTAAATGACAGAACCTCCAGGGTTATGATCTCAGGATTGCTACCCATGTCAGATGCTGCAAGGCCAGAAATAGGTTTAACACATGATTAAGGAGATGGTGCTGGAGGGAGGGCTTCAGATCTTTAGACCACTGGGATCTCTTTGAGGGAAAGTGGGACTTGTACAGATCGAATTTCTGCAGAATTCCTGTTGTTTGCATTATACACCACCCAACAGCCAGTGACTTTGAGGAGCAAATCTGTAAAGAAATAACAAAGTTGCAAGAAAAATAAAGTTGTGACAATAGGTGATTTTAAATTTCCACATTGACTGGGATTCCCACACTAAAAAAAGGACTAGATGTGATAGTTCTGTCAAATGTGTTCAATGCGTTTCCTTAATCCTTAGAGGTCCCAACTAGGTTCGATACTGGATCTCCTATTGGAGAATGAGACAAGGCAGGTGACAGAAGTGTGTGTAGGGGAACACTTTGGGTGAAGTGATCATAATTTCACTAGTTTCAAGATAACTAGAGATAAGGAAAACAAATGTTGCTTCATTGTTCAAGAAAGGCTCTAAGAGTAAGGCAGGAAATTGAGTCTGATGTCAGTAGTGGGTAATTTACTGGAAGATATTCCAAGGGACTGGATGTACAAGTACTTGGAAGGACAAGACCGGATTAGGGATAGTTAATATGTCTTTGTGGTAAGTCATGTCTAACCAATCTTGTAGAGGTTTTAGGAGTTACCAGGAAAGTTAATGAGAAAAAGATAGTGGATGATGTCTGCATGGACATTAGCAGGCCTTTGACAAAGTCCAGACTGGTTAAGAGGGTTCAGGTGCTTGCCACTCAGAAGAAGATAACAAACTGGATTTGACATTGGCTTCACAGGAGAAGCCATACAGTGGTAATTAATGGCTGCCTCTCTGATTGGAGGCCTGGGATGAGTGGTGTACCACAGGGATGGATGCTGGGTCCATTTTTGTTTGTCATATATATCAGTGATCTGGATGATAATGTGGTAAAATGGATCAGCAGATTTACAGGTGACACTAAGAAAGGGAACACAGTGGACAGTGAGGAAAGCTATCTAAGCATACAGCCTGTCTGGAGCAACTGGAATGATGAGCGGAAAAATGAGATGAAAAATGGCAGATGGAATTTAATGCAGACAAGGGTGAGATGTTGCATTTCCATATTAACAACCAGAATAGGTCTTAAAAGGAGTGCAATTTATCAGAAGGATCTGGGAATACAGATCCATAATTCCTTCAAAGTAGCATCATGGGTAGATAGGGTCAAAAAGAAAGTTCTTTGCACTTTAGGAGAACAAACCAGGTTCGGACATAACAGTGAACAGTAGAGTGGTCGAACAGAGCACTCTGGGAGGACCACAAAATCGTAAGTCACAGGAGCAGAATTAGGCCATTCAGACCATTGAGCCTGCTCTGCCATTCCATCATGACTCAACTCCATAAACCTGCCTTCTCACCATATCCTTTGATGCCCTGCCCAATCAGGAAACGATCAGTTCCACTTTAAATATACCCACCGACTTGGCCTCCAACACAGTCAAAGTCAGAGCATCCCAACAAATTCACTACTCTCTGGCAAATAAAAATTCATCCTTACCTACGTTCTGAAAGGTTGCCCCTCAATTTTGAGGCTGTGCCCTCTAGTTCTGGACGCCCCATCAGAGGAAATATCGTCTTCACATCCACTCTATCTAGTCCTTTCAACATTCAGTAGGTTTCAATGAGATCATCCCCCCCCCCCGCCATTCTTCTAAATTCCAGTGAGTACAGACCCAAAACTGCCTAATGCTCCTCATATGTCAACACCTTCACTCCCGGAATCATCCCCATGAACTTCCTCTGGACTCTCTCTATTGACACCACATCCTTTGAGATATGGGGCCCAAAACTGTTGACATACTCCAAGTGCAGCCTGACTAATGTCCTATAAAGGCTTAGTATTATCTCCTTGCTTTTAATATTCTATTCCCCTTGAAATAAATGCCAACATTGCATTTGCCTTCTTTACCACAGAATCAACCCGTAAATGAACCTTCTGGGAGTCCTGCATAAGGACTCCTAAGTCCCTCTGAAGCTCTGATAGACAATAGACAATAGGTGCAGAAGTAGACCATTCGGCCCTTTGAGCCTGCACCACCATTCTGAGATCATGGCTGATCATCTACTATCAATACTCGGTTCCTGCCTTGACCCCATAACCTTTGATTCCCCTATCCATAAGATACCTATCTAGCTCCTTCTTGAAAGCATCCAGAGAATTGGCCTCCACTGCCTTCTGAGGCAGGGCGTTCCACACCTCCACAACTCTCTGGGAGAAGTTGTTCCTCCTCAACTCTGTCCTAAATGACCTACCCCTCATTCTTAAACCATGCCCTCTGGTACTGGACTCTCCCGGCATCTAGAACATATTTCCTGCCTCTATCTTGTCCAACCCCTTAATAATCTTATATGTCTCAATCAGATTCCCCCTCAATCTCCTTAATTCCAGCGTGTACAAGCCCAGTCTCCTAACCTCTCTGCGTAAAACAGTCCGGACATCCCAGGAATTAACCTAGTGAATCTACGCTGCACCTCCTCCACAGCCAGAATGTCCTTCCTTAACCCTGGAGACCAAAACTGCACACAATACTCCAGGTGTGGACTCACCAGGGCCCTGTACAAATGCAAAAGGATTTCCTTGCTCTTGTACTCAATTCCCTTTGTAATAAAGCCCAACATTCCTTAGCCTTCTTCACTGCCTGCTGCACTTGCTCATTCACCTCCAGAAACTGATGAACAAGTACTCCTGGATCTCTTTGTATTTCTCCCTTACCTAACTCCACACCGTTCAGATAATAATCTGCCTTCCAAAGTGAATAACCTCACATTTATTCACATTAAACGCCATCTGCCAATTTTCTGCCCACTCACCCAGCCTATCCAAGTCACCTTGAATTCTCCTAACATCCTCATCACATGTCACACTGCCACCTAGCTTAGTATCATCAGCAAATTTGCTGATGTTATTCATAATGCCTTCCTCTAAATCATTGACGTAAATCATAAACAGCTGTGGTCCCAATACCGAGCCCTGTGGCACCCCACTAGTCACCACCTGCCATTCCGAGAAACACCCATTCACTGCTACCCTTTGCTTTCTACCTGCCAACCAGCTTTCTATCCATGTCAATATCCTCCCCCCAATGCCATGAGCTCTGATTTTACCCACCAATCTCCTATGTGGTACCTTATCAAATGCCTTCTGAAAGTCAAGGTACACCACATCCACTGGATCTCCCGCGTCTATCTTCCTGGTTACATCCTCAAAAAACTCCAATAGATTAGTCAAGCATGATTTGCCCTTGGTAAATCTATGCTGGCTCGGCCCAATCTTATCACTGCTATCAAGATATGCCACTATTTCATCTTTAATAATGGACTCTAGCATCTTCCCCACTACTGATGTTAGGCTAACAGGGCGATAGTTCTCTGTTTTCTCCCTCCCTCCTTTCTTAAAAAGTGGGACAACGTTAGCCATTCGCCAATCCTCAGGAACTGATCCTAAATCTAACGAACATTGGAAAATGATCACCAATGCATCCACAATTTCCAGAGCCACCTCCTTTAGTACCCTAGGATGCAGACCATCTGGACCTGGGGATTTGTTAGCCTTCAGTCCCATCAGTCTACTCATCACCGTTTCCTTCCTAATGTCAATCTGTTTCAGTTCCTCTGTTACCCTATGTCCTTGGCCCATCCATACATCTGGGAGATTGCTCGTGTCTTCCCTAGTGAAGACAGATCCAAAGAACTTATTAAATTCATCTGCCATTTCTCTGTTTCCCATAACAATTTCTCCCAATTCATTCTTTAAGGGCCCAACATTGTTCTTATCTATCTTCCTTCTCTTCACATACCTAAAAAACTTTTGCTATCCTCCTTTATATTCCTAGCTAGCTTGCATTCATACCTCATTTTTTCTCCCTGTATTGCCTTTTTAGTTAAGTTCTGTTGCTCCTTAAAAATTTCCCAATCATCCGTCGTCCACTCACCTTAGCTCTGTTATACTTCTTTTTTAATGCTATGCTATCTCTGACTTCCTTTGTCAACCACTGTGGCCACTTTCCCCCCTTTGAATCCTTCCTTCTCCGGGGGATGAACTGATTTTGCACCTTGTGCATTATTCCCAAGAATACCGGCCATTGCTGTTCCACTGTCTTTTCTGCTAGGATATCCGACCAGTCAACTTTGGCCAGCTCCTCCCTCATGTCTGAACCTTCTCTTCATTTAGATAATAGTCTATGCTATTGTTCCTTTTACCAAAGTACGTTAGCATACATTTCCCAACACTGTATTCCAACTGCCACTTTGCTGCAATCGCATTGATTTCTCAGTACTACCTACCTACCCCTCCACCTGTCTTCATGTCATCTGCAAACTTTGTCTCAAAGCCATCAATTCCATTATCCAAATCACTGTCAAACAAAGTGAAAAGTAGCAGTACCTATACTGATCCCTGAGGAACACCACTAGTCATCGGCAGCCAACCCGAAAACACCTTTATTCCCACTCACTGCCTTCTACCTGTCAGCCATTTCTCTGTCCATGCCAGTGTATGCCTTCTGAAAATTCCAGTAAATGCTATCCACTGTCTCCCCTTTGTCCAGCCTGCTTGTTACTTCCTCGAAGAACTTTTAACAGACTTGTCAGGCAAGATTTCCCTTCACAAAAACCATGCTGACTTTGACTTAGTTTATCATTTGTCTCCAAATAATCCAAAACCTCATCCTTAATAATAGACTCTAACACATTCCCAACCACTGAGGTTCGGCTTACTGGTCTATAATTTCATTTCTTCTCTCTCCCTCCCTTTTAAAGAGTGGAGTGACATTTCCAATCTTCCAGACATCCGGGACCATGCCAGAATCAAGAGATTCTTGAAAAATCATGTCCAATGCATCGTTGTCTTCAGCAAGCTCTCTCAGGACTCTGGGATGTAATCCATCTGGTCTAAGTGACTTATCCACCCAAAGACCTTTGAATTTGCCCAACACGTTTTTCTTGGTAATAGCCATGGCACTCATTCCTTCTTCCTGACACTCACGGACCTCTGGCACACTGCTAGTGTCTTCCAAGGTGAAGACTGATGCAACGTACCCATTAATTTCATCTGCCATTTCTTTGTTCCCCATTACTACCTCACCAGCATCATTTTCCAGTGATCCAACATCAACTCTCACCTGCCTTTTACTCTTTATATAACTGAAAATCTGATAGTATCCTGCTTAAATTATTGATTAGTTTGCCCTAATTTCTTCTTTCCTCTTCCTATAACTTTGTTGCCTTTTGGATTTTAAAAGCTTTCCAATCAACCAACTCGTCACTCACTTTTGCTACCTAATATGCCCTTCCCTTGGCTTTTATGCAGTCCTTAACTACCTGTGTCAGCCAGTTGTCCACTCCTGCCATTTGAGAACAACTTCTTCTGTAGGACCTATCTATCCTGTGCCTTGTGAATTATTCCCAGAAACTTGCCATCTCTGCTCTACTGTCATCCCTGCCAGTAGACTCCTTTGATCCACCTGTGCAAGCTCCTCTCTCATGCCTCTGTAATTCCCTTTATTCCATTGCAATAGTAATACATCTGACTTATGCTTCTCCCTCTCAAATTGTGGTATGAGTTCAAACATATTATGATTACTGCCTCTGAAGGGTTCCTTTGTATTAGGCTCCCTAATAAAATATGAGTTATTGGGTTATTACACAAACACATAATCTAAGATAGCCTTTACCTGAGTAGGCTCAAGCACAAACTGCTCTAAAAAGTCATCTCGTAGGCATTCAGCAAATTCCCTCTCTTGCAACCTGATACTAACCTGATTTTCCCAATCCCCTTGCATATTGAAGTCCCTCATTACAATTAAGACATTACCCTTACTACATGCCTTTTCCAGCTCCCTTTGTGATCTCAACCCCACATCTTAGCTACTCGTACAGATGCACAGTTCCTTGAACATGGTGTCACAGGTAGGTAGGGTTGTAAGGAGAGCTTTCAGCACATTAGCCTTCATAAATCAAAGCGTAACACCCTGGTTCATATTTTTACTGCTATGTTGTAGGTTATTTCATTTTAGCAGTTCTGTAAGAGTAGTTAGTCTGTTCTGCTTTCAGCCTGTTTGGGTTATGGATGAAGTTGAAGGATGCTAAGGAATGTGTGTCATCCAATTAGGATGGTGGAACTGGGAGGTTTTGTGAGAGACACTAAGGCTGGTCTGGGTTTTTTTGTTGTTCAGCGGGAGATGAACAGAGATGACACTGGTGAGAACCAGTCATAGGATTCAACATGGTGGGAGACCGTGATTCAATGGAGAAAGGTGCCGGGGTCTATTGAGGTGAATATGTGTGGCTTTTGGAAGAGTTGAGCTCCAACTTGTGCATATTTGACCTTTTAATTATAATGGACTCTTTTTGTTTTTTTTCTTTCTTTTCTTTACTAACACTTTATCAGAATCAGGTTTATTATCACTGGCATGTGACATGAAATTTATTAATTTAGCAGCAGCAGTTCAATGCAATACATAACCTAGCAGAGAGAGAGAAAAAATAATAAAAAATAAAATAAAACATAATAAACAAACAAGTAAATCAATTATGTATATTGAATAGATTATTAACTTTAGTTAAGATTCATAAATATAATTCCTTTAATCGTATGCAGTGTGCTGTCTCATTTCCTGGCACTGAGTTGTAACAAGGTAGCAAATTACACAGCGTCCACTCAAACCGGGGTTTGGGGTGGGACAGCAGTCTCAATCCCACTAGTTTGGCGGGACCAGAGTGTGTATTACCTACACTTACGCAGACAAGGAAACCAGCAGGGTTTCAAAAGTATTGAGCACAATAGTTGGGATGTTATGTTGAAGTTGAATAAGACATTCATGAGGTCAAATTTGAAGTATTGTGTGCAGTTCTGGTCACCTACGTGCAGAAAAGATATCCATACGATTAAGAGTATGGAGAAAATGTACATTGATGTTGCTGGGACTTCATGACCCAAGTTATAGGGAAAAACTGAATAGATTAGGGCTTTATTCCATGGAGCATTGGTCAATTAGGGGAGATTTGATAAAGGTGAAATTAAAACTAGAGGTCATGGGTTAAGGGTGAAAGGTAAAATGTTTAAGGGTAACATGAGAGGAATCTTCTTCACTCAGATGGTAATGTGACTGTGGAACAACTGCTACAGGAAGTGGTGAATCCTGGTTCGACATCAACATTTAAGGGAAGCTTGGATAAGTACATGGATGGGAGGGGGAATGAGGGGCAAGGTCCAAGTATGGGTTAATAGGACGAGGTAGAAACACAGTTTGGTGTAGACCGGAAGGGTCAAAGAATTCTGTGCTGTAGTGCTCTAACTCCATTACTATCAGATAGCACTTGTAAAGAACTTCATACCACATATGGGTATAAATTTCCAGACTCTGGTCTTTCACAGACACAAGAGTGCTGAAGAGTGTGGTGGAAGTAGATTCACTTACACTATTTGAGTATTGTCTAGACAAACTCTTGAATTGCCTGGGCATAGAAGGCTATGGGAAATATGATGGAAGATGGGATTGATATGGATGGGTGGCCATCAGTCAGCATGGATTTAACAGGCCAATTGGTCTATTTTCATGCTGTTTAACTCTGCAAAAGTTACATTCCAGAGGTGAAGTAAATGACACTAAAATAGCAATGCACTGAGTTTACCTTTGGTAAAATTGAACTCAAGGAAATCAAGGTCAAAATTCTCTTTTGGTTGCAGTCATATGTAGCATAAAAGAGAGCTTCACGGACACATAAGAGATTCTGCAGATGCTGGAAATCTTCGAGCAACACATAAAAAATGTTTAAGAACTCAGCAAATCAGGCAACATCTATAGAGGGAAATGAACAGCTGACATTTTGAGCCAAGATTCTTTATCAGGGCTGGAAAGGGAGCAGAAGCCAGAATGGGGGTGGGGTGGTGGGGGGGGGGTAGGGGATGAAGTAGAAGTTGGCATGTGATAAGTGAATTTAAGTGAAGGATAAGGTAGGTGGGTGGCTGGGGAAGGGAGGGATGAAAGGGAATGAAGTGAGAAGCTAAGAGATGATGGGTGGACGGGTAAAGGGCTGAGGGGGAAAAGTATTAGGAGAAGACAGTCGACCATATAATAAAAGGGATGAGGAGGGTAATGGGCACGTCATGAGTGCTGGGAAGGGGAAAAGGTGAAATGACCACCAGTAAGGAGGAAGAATTTTTTTTTTAAGTGTTGGTGGGATGTGAGGGGAAAGCAAAAATCTGAGTGGTTTGATTACAAGTTAGAGAAATCTATGCTTATGTCATCAGCTCAGAAACCTCCAAGGTAGAATATAAGTTATTACTACTCAAACCTGAGTTTGACCTCATCATGGCAGCAGAGGCAGCCACGAAAACATGACGTCAGAATAGGGACTGAAATTGAGCCCCACTGGGAGATCCTGGTTATTGTGGTGGATGGAGAGAGGGTGATCAATGAAGCAATCCCCCGACCTGGTGCTCCTGGTGTGGCCTCCTCAGATGCAATAAGTGACTCCAAGACTTGCACGTGAAGCACTGCCTCACTTGGAGGGACTGTTTAGTGCTCTGAATGATGGTGAAGGAGAAGCTGTAGGAGCTGTTGTAGCGCTCACCATGGTTGCAGAAGGATGATCAGTGGGGAGGGATGAGTGGAAAAAGAGTCACAGCGAGAATAATCTCTGCAGAAAACGGAAGTGGGTGGGGTAGAAGAGGAAGAACTGCCTGGTGGTGGGATTCCACTGGAGATGGTGTAAGTTGTGGAGTATGATGTGTTGGATGTGGGGTGGTACATGCAGGCAAGGAGAACCCCATCCCTATAGCATTGAGAGTGAAAGAAATGGGGTGAGGGGAGAATAGATAGTGGTGCAAGGGAACTAAGGTTTCCTGAATGTTTTCTTGGATGTCCTGGAGTGGACATCCTGAGAACAAATGCCATGGAAGCATAGGAAATCGGAGAAGGGAACAGCATTTTAACAAGTGACAGGGTGGGAAGAAGTATAACAAAGATAACTGTGGGAGTCAGTAGTTTGTAAAGGATGTCAGCAAACAATCTTTCTCCACAGCTTCAGCTGTTGGGGAATGAACATCTTCTCCCCAGCACTTTGCTATGCAAGTTCCATAAGCAGGTCCTTTTATCAGTAACCTACTTTCCATCAAAAGGTCAGAGGTGAGGAGGCTTGTGATGGTTGCACTATGTTCAGAGTTGGAACTCCTCCATTAATGACACAGTTTGCAGCCAAGCAACAAAACCTAGATGAGACTGAGGCACAAGTATCAAGTAGCATTTGTGTCACTAAAGAACAATCATCTGTTAACAAAGAATGTAACTACTTCTCATTGATATTTGATGGTATTACTACTTCAGGAGCTTTCCACTCTGGGAGTGATAGGTGCCAGTGTTGACAAGTTTCCAGGGCCAAGTTTTGTAGCGATAGTCAAAGGCTGAATAATCTGCCATGAGTAGCTCAATCTGACTCTCCAAATTTTTTCTACAATCTACTAAGTACAATTAGGAGCATGATGGAATGCATTCCATTTTTCTGTAAAGGTATAGTACCTACAGTAAAACTTGATATTATTCAGAACAAACAGCCTGCTTGACTGATATATAATTCACCACTAGTGGACAGCAGCAAGTGGCCAGCAGACATCTTCAAATGAACTTCACAAATCCACATTGTTGATTAACCAAAAGGGTAACACAGCAGTTAGACATCTGTTTCCAGTGGTGCAATATCAGGACTTGGACACCACGTAACATAAGAAAACGTAGTAAACCATTCTCCCTCTCCACTTCACCATTCAACAAGATCATACATAATCTTTCAGTGTATTTTTTCTACATTAACTCCCTACCCCTTGATTCTATTACTATGCAAAAAAAACATCCATTCTTGAATGTACTCAGCAGCTGAAATTCTTGGATCAACGATTCCACCTGTTCACAATGTGTTTGTTTTTAAATTTCAGGTTTACAGAATTTGCAGTATTTTATCTGTTAATTTTTTTTTACTTGTTTTTTCTAATGAAGGTTAATATTGTTACCAAATGACCAACTGGTACAATAATCAATCCTGATTTTTTCTAAAAATCTTCTATAATTTTGAAAACTATCAGTGATCAGAATGCAAAATCACATTCTTTTGACCAAGCATTCACAGGAACATAGAAAATGCTCTGAACTGGCAAAGTTAACTGCAGTGCATCTGAACGGGTCCAGGAAATACAAACAGCAACTACCTCACAGCACTGACACAGATCTTTAAACAATCAAAATCATGGTGTTGATTTCCAATGTATTCTCTGTATTTTTCTCCTTTTATTGAAACAATATGAACACAGATTAAAAAGTTTCATTATATATAAAAATAAGCTCTCAGCAAAAGAAAAAGTTAACCTCAACAAATAACAGATCAGGAACAGTTCAGTTCAAGTTCAAGTTTAATTGTCATTGAACTATATATGAATACATCCAAACATCCAGCATTTTTCTGAGCTCAAGGTGCAAAACACAGTACCAACAGTCATACATACCCAGTACAAGGTACATATGGTATATTTACAACAGCAGTACAGTACATAGTCACACAAAAAATACATAATATAGCCCAAGTCCCTGAGTTCATGAGCGTTGTTGGCAAGAGCAAGCCCACACAGTCTGCACACGAATGCAATTGTCTGCAGAAGAAATATCAATTTTAGATATTGTTCCCCAAGTCCACAGAGGGAAAGTTGAAAAGTGAAGCATCCCTTCAAAAGAAAGGCAACCATGGTGGAGGATTATAATCAAGACTGTTGGGTGTCCAGGTAACTAGATTGTCAGCAAGCATTAACTGGGCATGAGTGAGGGAGAATTGTTGGTACATAGAGATATAAAGAAAGGAAAATGGGACTCTTGGAGTTGCTATGCAGTTATAAAGCATGAAAACAGACTCTTCAACACAAATCATCCATGCTGACAAAGATGCCTTCCTTAACGACTTTGTAGTTCCATTGGCTTGTGTCTGGCTGATATTCTTCTAAATTATCCAACACCAACCTGATTTTCTCAATCCCCTTGCATATTGAAGTCCGCCATTACAATTGTGTCATTACCTTTATTACATGCCTTTTCCAGCTCCCTTTGTAATCTCAACCCCACATCTTGGCTACTACTTGGAGGCCTATATATGATTTCCATATTGGCTTTTCTACCCTTACAGTTTCTTAACTCCACCCACAAAGTTTCAACATTCTTTCTAAAGATGCAAATTCCATCTCTTACCAACAGAGTCACACCACTGCCTATGCCTTCCTGCCTGTCCTTTCGATACAAAGTATATCCTTTGATGTTAAGCTCCCAACTATGGCCTTCTTTCAGCCGCGACTCAGTGATGCCCACAACATCATACCGACCAATCTCTAATTGCGCCACGAGTTCGTCCACCTTATTCTGAATGCTACACACAGTTAAATACAGTAGCTTAAGTCCCGCATTCTTCGCTCTTTTCTATTTTGCCTCTGTGGTACAAGTTAATTCTTAGCTCTATCTGCATCTGTACCCAATCATTGGCTTGTCCTTCCTTACATTCATCCCTTACGCTGAGAAAAAAAAGTAACCACCACCTTATTAACTTTATGATTTTCATGATTTATAAAATACATCACATCAACCCTCAGCCTTCAACACTCTAGTGGAAGAAATGTCAAGCCTACCTGGTCTTTCCATACAACTCAAGCCCTCCACTTCAATAAACATTCTTGTGATCTTTTCTGCACCTTCTCTTACATAATCACATTCTTCGTACAGTGAGGCAATCAGAATAGCACACAATACTCCAAGTGCAGTTTGATGAATGACTTGTACAATTGAAACTTGACATCCCACCATTTGTTCTCAATGCCATGGCCGATAAAGGCAAGTATGCCACACCCCAGTCTACAAATGACTCCACTTTCATGGAATGATGTACTTGTACCTCTAGCGCAACAGACACAAAATGCTGGAGGAACTCTGCGGGTCAGGAAGCATCCATAGAAATGAATAAAGAGTAGCGGTGTCGGGCCAAGACCCTTCATTAGAACTGGAAACAAAGGGGAAAGAAGGCAGAATAAGGTGGTGAGGAGAGGGGAAGAAGTACAAACTTAACCATGGGTGAAGGCAGATGGATGGGGGAGGAGGTATGAAGTACGAAGCTGGGAGGTGATAGGTAGAAAAGGCTAGAGAAAGAATCTGATAGGATAAGAGAATGGACCATGGGAGAAAGGGAAGGAGAAGGGGCACCATGTGATAGGCAGGTGAGGAGAAGTGAAGAGATAAGAGGGGAGCCAACAGGGGAACTGAAGAACAGGGAAAGGGGAGGATGACAAATTATCAATGTTCATACCATCAGATTGCTCGTACCTCTAGATGACTTTGTTCTGCAACAATGTCCAGAGCTCTGCCACAATGCAAAGCCTGCCCTGCTTTAATTTACCAAATTGCAGCAGTTTGCATCTCTGAGCTAAATTCCATCGGCCATTCCTTGAATACACATTACAAACACAGGACCCAACATAAATCCTTACAGCACACTTCCAATCTGGAAGACAACCCTCCCAGTACCCTCCTCCGACACTTTCCACCAAGCCAATTTTGTACACCCTGAATTCCATGTGATCTAACCTCCTGATCACCCTATCGTGAAGGACCTTGCACTGGTTAAAAATCTTGCTAAATTTACTGTAAACAATGTTTACTGCTAATACCCTTGTCAGTCCTCGCTGTCACCTCTGCAAAACCTTGATTAGATTTGCTTGACTCGATCTCCCATACACAAAGCCATACTGCATACCCTTAATCAGTGCTTACTTTTCTAAATGCACATGGATCCTGTCTCTCAGAATCTGCTCCAGTAATTTTTTTTACCCTTGACGTTTAGAAACATAGACATAGAAACATAGAAAATAGGTGCAGGAGTAGGCCATTCGGTCCTTCGAGCCTGCACCGCCATTCAGTATGATCATGGCTGATCATCCAACTCAGAACCCTGTACCAGCCTTCCCTCCATACCCCCTGATCCCTTTAGCCACAAGGGCCATATCTAACTCCCTCTTAAATATAGCCAATGAACTGGCCTCAACTGTTTCCTGTGGCAGAGAATTCCACAGATTCACCACTCTCTGTGTGAAGTAGTTTTTCCTAATCTCGGTCCTAAAAGGCTTCCCCTTTATCCTCAAACTATGACCCCTCGTTCTGGACTTCCCCAACATCGGGAACAATCTTCCTGCATCTAGCCTGTCCAATCCCTTTAGGATTTTATACGTTTCAATAAGATTCCCCCTCAATCTTCTAAATTCCAACGAGTACAAGCCTAGTTCATCCAGTCTTTCATTATATTAAAGTCCTGCCATCCCAGGAATCAATCTGGTGAACCTTCTTTGTACTTCCTCTATGGCAAGGATGTCTTTCCTCAGATTAGGGGACCAAAACTGCACACAATACTCCAGGTGTGGTCTCACCAAGGCCTTGTACAACTGCAGTAGTACCTCCCTGCTTCTGTACTCGAATCCTCTTGCTATGAATGCCAGCATACCATTCGCCTTTTTCACCGCCTGCTGTACCTGCATGCCCACTTTCAATGACTGGTGTATAATGACACCCAGGTCTCGTTGCACCTCCCCTTTCCTAATCGGCCACCATTCAGATAATAATCTGTTTTCCTGTTTTTGCCAGCAAAGTGGATAACCTCACATTTATCCACATTAAATTGCATCTGCCATGAATTTGCCCACTTACCTAACCTATCCAAGTCACCCTGCATTCTCTTAGCATCCTCCTCACAGCTAACACTGCCGCCCAGCTTCATGTCATCCGCAAACTTGGAGATGCTGCATTTAATTCCCTCATCTAAGTCATTAATATATATTGTAAACAACTGGGGTCCCAGCACTAAGCCTTGCGGTACCCCACTAGTCACTGCCTGCCATTCTGAAAAGGTCCCGTTTATTCCCACTCTTTGCTTCCTGTCTGCTAACCAATTCTCTATCCACATCAATACCTTACCCCCAATACCATGTGCTTTAAGTTTGCACACTAATCTCCTGTGTGGGACCTTGTCAAAAGCCTTTTGAAAATCCAAATATACCACATCCACTGGTTCTCCCCTATCCACTCTACTAGTTACATCCTCAAAAAATTCTATGAGATTCGTCAGACATGATTTTCCTTTCACAAATCCATGCTGACTTTGTCCGATCATTTCACCGCTTTCCAAATGTGCTGTTATCACATCTTTGATAACTGACTCTAGCATTTTCCCCACCACCAATGTTAAGCTAACCGGTGTATAATTCCCCGGTTTCTCTCTCCCTCCTTTTTTAAAAAGTGGGGTTACATTAGCCACCCTCCAATCCTTAGGAACTAGTCCAGAATCTAAAGAGTTTTGAAAAATTATCACCAATGCATCCACTATTTCTTGGGCTACTTCCTTAAGCACTCTGGGATGCAGACCATCTGGCCCTGGGGATTTATCTGCCTTTAATCCCTTCAATTTACCTAACACCACTTCCCTACTAACATGTATTTCCCTCAGTTCCTCCATCTCACTGGACCCTCTATCCCCTACTATTTCCGGAAGATTATTTATGTCCTGCTTAGTGAAGAGGACAAGTTTGTCAGACTTGTCCTTGCAGCCCTTTTTCAAAAAAGGCACAACATTATTCACACTCTAATCTTGCAGTACATCACACGTGACTTACAGTGCTACAGATACCTCTGCCAGGCCTCAGCAATTTCTTCCATAATTTCCCACAATGTATTAGAACACACTTAGTCTGGCTGCGGAGGTTTATACCCCGAAATGTGCTTCAAGATCCGCAGCATTTCCTCTTTTGTAATATCATTTTGTTCCAAGACATTATTTCCCTGAAATCCCTAGCTTCCATAACAGTATAAATTAAGATATTCATAAATTTAATATGAATAAAACACTATAGCAATTCACCAGATTTTTATGACAATCTTGACCATTTGCTCACCTGAAATATCCTATCCAGTATTATCGCAAAGTAATATTCTTTCCTGGTGTACCTTCGCTCACAGATCAATACCTTGTTGCATATTCTTCCTTTTGCACCTGTTTGTTTCGTAAATAACTTCTTTCCTATCATTTGGGAAGTAATATCCCGGGCTTGTTCTGGACTGGGAAGAAGAAAGTGATCAACCAGGTTGTTAATTGATTACAATATGTACAGAAATTTGTACACACACAATATTAATTTGGTATTTTTAAAACTCCAAAGAGTAAGATAATATCTTAAAAGTTATTCTTAAAGTATACCACCAGCTGCAGGGATTTTTCTAGTTTATACCAACTACCCTCAAACAAAGGTCTTTGATAAAGGCAGGATCAGAATATTAGAGGCAACCAAGAATGCAAAACTGCTGATTCTCCATTTTGGTTTTATACTGAATCTCCTTCTGAACATCCTGCAGATTAACAAGCTAAAGGCTTTGAAATATTGCAGAGTACTGGTAGCTCGGGTCGACTATTTGGAAGTTCGGTTGGTCACCAAGCTTAGCAAAATAGACATATTGAGGAAGGTCCATTGAAAGTGGATTCTCTGCAGAAGGATCCATCAACAAACACATTAACATAGATCTAGTATATTGAAACCTTACGGAGAAAAGGGAAACAACTATGTCAACAATCAATAAATCACCGGTAATCTTGGGATCTGGACAGCAAAGCAAACACATCCAACAGGACTCCCTCGAAGCTAACCAATCAAAATCTTATACTGCTAAACGATTCACAGTGTTTTGAACCAGACAACCAGATCACAATGTCTAATCAATATCCATTCGGACCCTGTAGAAGTATATAAGCCAGCGTTCTGAGGAGACAACACCCTCAACTGTGCACTGATGATGGCTTCTCGACTGGAGCGAAATGTCTGTAAACCTTTTTCCAAGCTCAGTGATCAACCAAATTTTCAAACTGAAGGCTAGCAGCAGAAGGCCAAAGACTGGAGCAACAAATAAACAGAGCATGATCGCAGGTGTGGACAAGACAAGGTAATCAGAGTACTGGCTTCAGATCTACTGATGGGTGACTACCAGGAGAGGCAAGGGGAATAGGAAGTCAGTGCAGGGTTCCCTGTGGCCATTCCCCTCAGCAACAAGTATACCTCTTTCGATGCTGCTGGGAGAGGGGATGACCCATCAAGGCACAGGTGGCACTGTGGCCGTCTCTGAGACTCAGCAGGGGAAGGTAAAGTCAGGCAGTGTGGTGGCAATAGGGGACTCAACAGTTAGGGGGACAGGAGATTCTGCAGCTGCAAAAGAGACACCAGGATAGTGTGTTGCCTCCTGGGTGTGAGAGTCCAGGATGTATCATAGCAGCTACAAGATATTCTCAAGGAGGAGGGTAAACAGCCAGAAGTCATGTTGCATAATGACATAAGCAGAAAAGGGGAAGAGGTCCTGTGCAGTGAGTATATAAAGTTAGGAAACAGGCTAAAGAGATGGACGTCCAAGGTAGTAACCTCTGGATTACTCCTGTGCCGCAGACTAGTGCAGGTAGGAATGAGACGATAGCATGGATGAATCAGTGGCTGAGCAGATGGGGCAGGATCTTGGATCACTGGAACCTTTTTTGGGAAAGGGGTGACCTCTACAAGAAGTTGCACCTGAAATAGAGGAGAACGAATATTCTTGCCAGGAGGTTTGCTAATGCAACTCAGGAGGGTTTAAACTAGTTTTGCAGGGGCTGGGAACCAGAGCAGCAGGTCAGTAAGTGAAGGACTGGACAGGATGGTAGATGTCAGGGAAAGTTTTGAAAGGCAAAATTGAAATAACAGGTATAAGAAGTATATATATTTTAATGCAAGAATATTATGGGTAAAGGTGATAAACTTAAGAGCATGGATCAGTACATGGAGCTACGAAGTTGGGGCTATTACAGAAACTTGGTTGAGAGAGGGGCAGGAATGGGTGATTAATATACCAGGTTTTCAAAGTTTTAGAAAAGATATAGGTGGTGGTAAGGGGGAGGGGTGGATTTGCACTACTAATCAGGGACAATATTACAACTGCACTTAGTGAAGACATAATGGAGGGTTCAGATACTGAGTCCAATTAGGTAGAACTCAGGAATAGGAAGGATGAAATCACACTGATGAGATTGCACTACAGACCCGCCCCCCAATAGCCACCAGGCCATTAAGGAACAGATATGAATCAGATTAAGAAAATGTGTGAAAATAATAGGGTTGTTGTCATGAGGGAATTCAACTTCCCTAATATAAACTGGGACCTTCTTAGTGCAAGGGGTTTAAGTGGGGGAGAATTTGTTAAGTGTATCCAGGAAGGTTTATAAATCAATTATGCGGACAGACCAACAAGAGGAAAGGCCATACTGGACCCGGTGTTGGATAATGAGCCAGGCCAGGTGACTGACATTTGAGTGAGGGAGCAGTTAGGGAACACTGACCACAATTCCTTAAATTTCAGGATAGTAATAGTTAAGGATAGGTATGGTCATTGTGGGAGTTTTAATTTGGAGTAGGGCAAATGATGAGGGCATTGGACAGGAACTAAGAGTGTTAATTGGGAACACCTTTTTTCTGGAAAGCCCACTTCAGGTATGTGGAGGGCATTTAAAGATCAATTGCAGAGTAAAGGAAAGGAAGGACAAGGATGGAGAGATTAAAGAACCTTGGATGTCCAGAGAAGTGATGAATTAGTCAAGAAGAAAAAGGAAAATTATGTAAAACTTGGAAAGTAGGATCAAATGGAGTACATGAGGATTATAAAGAACCCAGCAAAGAACTAAGTTAGGGAATCCAGAAAGCCAGGAGGGGCCATGAAAAGACCTTGGCCAGTAGGATTAAGGTGAATCGCAAGACATTCTATACATACATCAAGGCCAAAGGGATAACTAGGGAGAAGGTAGGACCACTCCAGGGAAGACCAGGAGATCAGTGTTGAAGGTATAATTACGTTAGGGTGTTTAGAGGTCAAGGAGGAGGAAGTGGCTAAGTCCCAAGGAGCTGATGGGATTTACCCATGGTAATTGAAGGGGACAAGAGGTTAGATTACTGGGGCTTCGACCAGCATCTTCATGTCTTCTCTAGGCATAGGCGAAGTCTTAGAGGACTGGCAAGTGGCTAATGTTGTACATTTATTTAAGAAGGGAATAAGGGGAAACCCAAGGAACTACAGACCAGCGAGTATCATGTGCAGGGAAATTGCTGGAGAAAATTCTTAGAGATAGGATATACAAGTATTTGGAAACCCTTAGCCTAATTAGGGAGAGCCAGCATGGCTTTGTGCGGGGCAGGTCATGACTTATCCAACCACTGAGTCTTTTTTTCTGACAAGATGACGAGAGAGAATGATGAGGGTCGGGTAATGGGAGGTATAAACACGGATTTTAGTAAGGCATCTGACAAAGTCCCCATGGGAGGCTAATCCAGAAGATTAAGATGCATGGGGTCTGTGGCGAATTAGCTATTTGGATTCAGAAATGGCTATCACATAAAACACAGTGGGTGAAGGGATTTAATCGAGCTGGAGGGTGGTAATTAGTGGAGTTCCACAGGGATCGGTGCTGGGACCTCTGCTGTTTGTGATGTATACAAATGACCTGAATGAAAATGTAAACAGGTGTGTTAGTAAGCTTGCAGATGATACCAAGATTGGTGGAGTTGTGAATACTGAAGAAGACTGGCAAAGAATACAAAATGATATAGATTAGTTGCAGATATGGACAGAGAAATGGCAGATGGAGTTTAACCCAGACAAATGTGAGGTTTTGCACCTTAGTACGGCAAATGCAAGGAGACAGTAAACTGTTAAGGGCAAGACACTTATCAGTCTTGCTGAGCAGAGATTCTGGAGTCCAAGTTCACAGCTCAATGGAAGTGACTACGCAGGTCTATAGGGTGGTTAGAAATCTTATGGAAAGCTTGCTTTTGTTAGTCAGGCATTGAGGTCAGAAGTCAAAAGGTTATGTTGCAACTTTATAAAACTCAGGTTAGGCCACATCTGGAGTATTGCATCTAGTTCTGGTCACCCCACCATAGGAAGGATGTTGAGGCTTTGTTGAGGATGTTGAGAAGAGGTTTACCAAGGTGCTGCCTGGTTTACAGGGCATGTGCTATCATGAGAGGCTGGGTAAGCTTGGATTGTTTTCTTTGGAGCGGCAGAGGCTGAGGGGAGATGTGATAAAGGTCTATAAGATAATGACAGGCACAGATAGAGTAGACAGGGATTCTTTTTTCCCCCCTGGATAGAAATGTCTAATACCAGAGGGTATGCAGTGAAGATGCGAGGGTTAAGTTTTTTTACTCAGCAGTGGATGCCTGGGATGTGCTGCCTGAGACAAATACATTAGAGGTTTTTAAGAGTTATATTTAGATAGGCACATGAATATGAGAAAGATGGAGCAATATGGACATGGTGCAGATAGGCAGACTTTGTTTTTTTTTCAAATTACTTTTTAGATGGTTCAGCACAATATTGTGGGTCGAAAGGCATGTTCATGTGCTGTACCATTCTTTGTTCTATATGGGATTACAGAAAAGTGAATTTCTTCGAAGATGACGACTGACCTGCTTTATTTCTTAAGTTATTTCAACTGAAACACCATTGTTAATACACTTTTATGTATTCCAGATTTGGCAAGTTGGCAAATTATTGTCACGTGTACAAATACAGTGAAAAGCTGTTTGTATGCCATCTGGCCAGACCATTCCAAAACACAAGTACATCAAGATAGTACAAGGAGGCAGAGGCAACGTGTGACAACCTCGTGGCAAGAAGGCTGCGAGCCAATGTTCGACTCCATTTCGCCGATTAAAGCAATGAGGAAGATCGAAATGCTGGCTGCCTGCCTTTTTAATCGCTGGAAGATCGCTCTGCTGCCAGACAGGGGAGACTCCCTTTTTAACTGCTGGTGAGATCACTCTGCTAAGGACGGGGAGAATGCTGTTCAGGTTTTCTGTGTTTTCGATGTGGACTTGGACTGTGGACATTTTTTCAGTGTTATATCTTTTTTGTATTCTGTGTTTTTCGCCCAATCTTTCTCGTTTTATTTTGTGTGGGGAAGGGGGATTTGGGGATCAATGATTGCGCTGCCACTTTTGCAGATGTCAACAAAAGAGACCATATTTATAGATCTTGTTAAGGGAAATGAAATAGAGCACATATGAGAACTTCTAGTAAACAGACTCTGCTACAAGCAACACACATCAGAGTTGTTGGTGAACGCAGCAGGCCAGGCAGCATCTCTAGGAAGAGGTGCAGCCGACGTTTCAGGCCGAGACCCTTCATCAGGACTAACTGAAGGAAGAGTGAGTAAGAGATTTGAAAGTTGGAGGGGGAGGGGGAGATCCAAAATGATAGGAGAAGACAGGAGGGGGAGGGATGGACAGGTGACTGGCAAAAGGGAAACGAGATCATATAAGAGGTCTGGGAAGAAAGACAAGGGGGCGGGGGGAACCCAGAGGATGGGCAAGGGGTATATTCAGAGGGACAGAGGGAGAAAAAGGAGAGTGAGAGAAAGAATGTGTGTATAAAAATAAGTAACAGATGGGGTACGAGAGGGAGGTGGGGCATTAGCGGAAGTTAGAGAAGTTGATGTTCATGCCATCAGGTTGGAGGCTACCCAGACGGAATATAAGGTGTTGTTCCTCCAACCTGAGTGTGGCTTCATCTTTACAGTAGAGGAAGCCGTGGATAGACATGTCAGAATGGGAATGGGATGTGGAATTAAAATGTGTGGCCACTGGGAGATCCTGCTTACTCTGGCGGACAGAGCGTAGGTGTTCAGCAAAGCGGTCTCCCAGTCTGCGTCAGGTCTCGCCAATATATAAAAGGCCACATCGGGAGCACCGGACGCAGTATATCACCCCAGCTGACTCACAGGTGAAGTGTCGCCTCACCTGGAAGGACTGTTTGGGGCCCTGAATGGTGGTAAGGGAGGAAGTGTAAGGGCATGTGTAGCACTTGTTCCGCTTACACGGATAAGTGCCAGGAGGGAGATCAGTGGGGAGGGATGGGGGGGACGAATGGACAAGGGAATCGCGTAGGGAGCGATCCCTGTGGAAAGCAGAGGGGGGGGGAGGGAAAGATGTGCTTAGTGGTGGGATCCCGTTGGAGGTGGCAGAAATTACGGAGAATAATATGTTGGACCTGGAGGCTGGTGGGGAGGTAGGTGAGGACCAGGGGAACCCTATTCCTAGTGGGGTGGTGGGAAGATGGAGTGAGAGCAGATGTACGTGAAATGGGGGAGATGCGTTTAAGAGCAGAGTTGATAGTGGAGGAAGGGAAGCCCCTTTCTTTAAAAAAGGAGGACATCTCCCTCGTCCTAGAGTGAAAAGCCTCATCCTGAGAGCAGATGCAGCGGAGACGGAGGAATTGCGAGAAGGGGATGGCATTTTTGCGAGAGACAGGGTGAGAAGAGAAATAGTCCAGATAGCTGTGAGAGTCAGTAGGCTTATAGTAGACATCAGTGGATAAGCTGTCTCCAGAGACAGAGACAGAAAGATCTAGAAAGGGGAGGGAGGTGTCGGAAATGGACCAGGTAAACTTGAGGGCAGGGTGAAAGTTGGAGGCAAAGTTAATAAAGTCAACAAGCTCTGCATGCAGTCGTCGATGTAGCGAAGGAAAAGTGGGGGACAGATACCAGAATAGGCACGGAACATAGATTGTTCCACAAAGCCAACAAAAAGGCAGGCATAGCTAGGACCCATACGGGTGCCCATAGCTACACCTTTAGTTTGGAGGAAGTGGGAGGAGCCAAAGGAGAAATTATTAAGAGTAAGGACTAATTCCGCTAGATGGAGCAGAGTGGTGGTAGAGGGGAACTGATTAGGTCTGGAATCCAAAAAGAAGCGTAGAGCTTTGAGACCTTCCTGATGGAGGATGGAAGTATATAGGGACTGGACATCCATGGTGAAAATAAAGCGGTGGGGGCCAGGGAACTTAAAATCATCGAAAAGTTTAAGAGCGTGAGAAGTGTCACGAACATAGGTAGCAAGGGATTGAACAAGGGGGGATAATACCGTGTCGAGGTATGCAGAAACGAGTTCGATGGGGCAGGAGCAAGCTGAGGGCCAGGACAGGCAGGTTTGTGGATCTTGGGTAGGAGGTAGAAACGGGAAGTGCCAGGTGTGAGAACTACAAGCTTTAGGATTATCCAACATAAAAACTATAAAGACAAAAGTTACAAATTTAAAGAGCTGATTGTATGGGGAGGTAAAGCGGAAAGAAATATTGTCAGAGTATAATGAACCATATTCAAAAGGAATATCGACTCTCAAGATAAACATATTCCATTAAAAACGACTCTCATCAAAATGTAAATATAGCTTACACAAGCTCTCTGAATGTAATCATATATGATTTACAGAGTTTCAGGTGACAACAGAGTAGGTAACTTAAAAAGAGAATAGGAAGCATGGAGTAGGTAAAGTGAAACAGTTCCAAGTGAGAAAAATGATTCATCAAGAACAAAACCTTTGATTTGCTACTTATGACTTATATAATATAAATTCATTAATCATTTGAAAACAACAGTATATGAAACTTCACACATGTAACCATAATAGAGGGCAATGTTACTACCAACCCAACAAAATTGGATTTAGAAAAAGAATCTGACCTAGAGTTGACATTACTGCTTTATATGGACTTAGTAGAATATTTAGGACGGAAGCAAGGAATTGTCTCAGTTTCTTTCAAGTAACATTTTAAAATCATCAAGGTATGTCTAAATGTTGGTAGTTTCTTGATCATTAGGGAAGAAAAAGCACAATTTTTTTAAAAAATACTTACGAGTAAGCAATTTGAACTCCTCCTTTCAGACCTCCTTCAAATACCCCCTTTCCTCTGCCACCAGCCAAAACCTGTGCCTTTACAACAAAATCTCTTGAGCCTGTGATGCAAAATAACAGGTACATATAGGATTAAACCGTGCTGTACGATTTATAAACTACCCTGGCCTGAATATTCACTTACCTATTTAGCTCAAAGGACCAATGAATAACAAAATGCATCTAGTTTACTTACTAACAAAGGCTATGAGCTTGCATTAACATCTTTGACAATACGCACAAAGTGGATGATGAAACAGCATAGAAAAATCAGCGAAGGTACTTCAAAAAATCAAAAGCAGCATTTGAAGACAAATCAGTCAATAGTTCAGCCCACTTTGAACACACTAAAATGTTTGGTCACATTTTAAAAGCAGAGGCAATGCTACTGGCTAGTGAAAGATTCCCAAATCAATAGCTTAGGTTTAAGCAACTAAAGATCTAGGAAGTTTCTGACAACTTACATATTTAAGTTCTTTGGAGAAATAAGATTACTGGAGCTTAAATTCACTTAAAGATACAGATTAAAGACAAACCTAATAATGTTTTTATAACCACTGTCTCTGTAGTGGGACACAAACTCCATTTGCAAAATGGAAGAACAAATTAAATAGAAATTAAATACTGGAAATACTCTGCAAGTCAAGCAGCATCTGAGGACATTTCAGCCTCTGTTTTCAGCCTGCTGAGTATTGTAAGCAATACTCAGGTTGGGGTTAGATTTCCAGATTTTAGTTTCTGCAGCAATAAAAGTTACACTATAGTTGCATTGCATTATTCGGTTTAATGATATTAATTTGTAGTAGTAATAAATATAGTCTTAATTTATAGTAAACCAGACTCCAGGTGTGTTCCATTTCTGCTGGACCTTTTCAACCCGTCACGGGGTCTATGACAAACTTGGGGTCTGCGTCCGGGATCTGAACAAATTTGGTTGGAGCCAATTTTCGAAATTGTGTGGGGGCTTGTCTTGATTGGGGAAATCCCTTGCAATTAATCTGTGTGTGGAAAACAGCAGAAATGGAGGCTAGTGAATTTATAGAAAACCCTACTCCTTTGTTTTTGAGGAGTGCCAGAAAGGAGGTTTTATGTGACATTACTAAGAAATGGAAACTTTCCAGAATACAGAAGAATATGATGAAGACAGGAATTCAGAGGAAAATAGCTGAATATTGTGTTGGGAAAGAGATATTTGAGGAGGAGTCGCTACAGAAGTTTCCGATAGGTGATGAGGAGACCTTGTTAAGACTAGAACAATTAAGAATGGAGAGACTTAAGTTCGAGGCTGCAGAGGCAGAGAAACAGAGGGAGTTTGAGAGGGAGATGTGGCGTCAAGGGGGTCAAGTGTCAAGTCGTGGTGGCGAGAGGGGTGTATCAATTAATGTCAGTCAGGAAATTAAGTTGGTACCTCCGTTTGCTGAAAAAGACGTTGATAAGTACTTCCTACATTTTGAGAAAGTGGCTCAGAACAGGAAGTGGCTGAGAGAGGACTAGGCAGTATTGTTGCAAAGTGTGTTAAAAGGGAAGGCGCAGCAAGCATATTCTGCCTTATCTGTGACCGAGCCGACTAATTATGATACTGTAAAGGAGGCTGTGCTTAAGGTCTATGAAATAGTGCCAGAAGCGTACCGACAGAAGTTTCGGGGTTTGAGTAAGTCTGGGAAACAGACATATATAGAGTTTGCCCATGAAAAGGAGAGGTACTTTGATCAGTGGTGTGCCTCGAAAGAGGTAGACGAGGACTACCACAAAGTGAGACAGCTGATGCTAATCGAGGAATTTAAAGAGTGTGTCTCAAGTGAGATACGGCCATACTTAGAAGAGAAAAAGTTTGAGACTCTTTCCACGTCTGCTAGGTTAGCGGATGAGCTTGCCCTGACTCACAAGATTGGGTTTTTCCCGAGCAAGGGTTATCAGAACAGTTACCAGGTTAATCCACCAAGTAAAACAGAAGACAAGGCAGGGGCTAGTGACAGAAGTAAAGAGGAGGGGAAACCCACCAGAAATAAATTTTCCAGTTTTACCTGTTACTACTGCAGAAAGCTTGGCCATGTGGCGTCTAACTGTCTTATTCGGAAGAAAGAAATGAGAAAGGAGAAGGGGAAAACCCCCGACGTGTGTGCGCCAGTGGCTGAGACCACATGAAGGAAGGTGGGGTCTGGCCGAGTTCAGGAAGGGATTAAGTGGTTTATTATCAAGGGTTTTGTGTCTGTGAAGGAGGGGTCACCCCTAGTTCCAGTGAGAATCTGGCGCGATACTGGAGCCTTTCAGTCACTGATATTAAGTGATGTCTTAGAATTTGGTGATGAGACAAAAACGGACCAAGTGAATATTCTGGAAGGTATTAGCAGGGAAGCAGAGGTTGTGCCTTTGCACAAAATAATTTTGAAATGTGACTTAGTGTCTGAACCAGTTGAGATAGGGATACAACCTAAATTACCGATAGCTAACGTGGACGTCTTGTTGGAAAATGACCTGGCAGGAAAAGATGTATACCCAGGGTTACAGCTAACAAGCTGGCCTGCTGTTATTGAGACAAGCGCAGACAGTGAACTTTATCCCGCATGCGCGGTCACAAGAAGTATGACAAGGAAGGCTGCAGAAGTGAAGCAATCTGGATGGGAGGGGTCAGGTGCCCATGATAGCGAAAACAGGGGTACGGATCCTACTGACTTATCTGAAACTTTTCTACCATCTGTGTTCGACCAGGACCCAGGTAGTGAGGCAGATAAGAGTGGGTTTGTCATTGTCCACGTGGAAGCTTGTGGAAGAGCAGGATAGGGATCCTGAGCTTGCAGTTTTAAAAGAGATAGCTGTTTCTAAGGATGAAATGGTCTGATAAGGATGTGGTGGTTTTTTGTAAAACTTGTCACACATGTCAAGTGGTAGGGAAACCAAGTCAGACTATCCCAAAAGCGCCACTTTGCCCCATACCAGCTTTTGGCCAACGTTTCTCCAGGGTCATTGTGGATTGTGTTGGCCCAATGCCAAAGTCTGCAGGTGGCCACCAATACTTGTTAACCATTATGTGCGCTGCCTCTAGGTTCCCAGAAGCAATACCCCTCAGGAACATAAAGGCTAAAACAGTGGTGAAGGCACTTATTAAGTTCTTCACGTTAGTGGGTCTGCCCAAGGAGATACAATCGGATCAGGGCAGTAATTTTACATCGGGTATATTCCAACAGATAGTTACAGAACTGGGAGCGAAACAAATTTTGTCCACGGCATACCAACCCCAATCCCAGGGAGGTTTCACTCTACCCTCAAAACCATGATTAAAACGTGCTGTATGGAAAATGAAAAACATTGGGATGAGAGTATACCTTTACTCCTATTTGCAATAAGAGATTCGATCCAGGAATCATTGGGGTTCAGTCATAGGCCTCGAGGACCTTTGACCTTACTGAGAGAGCAATGGTCTGATATGGAAGTGCGAATTGATGTATTGGATTATGTCTTAGAGTTTCAAGACAGGCTGAGCAGGGCTTGTGACCTTGCGAAACACAATCTCCAAGACTCCCAGGCTGATATGAAGCGCTGGTATAACAGACAGGCGAAGGAGCGAAGCTATGAGGTTGGAGATAAGGTCTTGGTTTTGTTTCCCTTGGAGAATAACCCTCTCCAGGCTCAATTTAGTGGACCTTACGAAATAATGAGGAAAATTGATGAGCTGAACTATGTTATCAGGACACCTGGTAGAAGGAAGACCACTCAATTAGTGCATGTAACCCTAATCAAACCTTATTTTGATTCTAAATCCGTATCAGTTGGGGTCACGACCAGCTGCAAAGACTAGCCCAGAGATAACTTGGGAGTGTAATGAGCAGTGTCTAGTTTCAGCTCGACTCAAGAATGCTAGTGTTTTGGAGAACATAGACAGTAAAATTAACCACTTGGAACTGAAACAACAGCAACAGATAATCATTAATTTTTTTTCTCCCTCAGCCAAAAAAATCTTCAACGTTGCAGGATAGCGCAGTATAAACTGATAACCATGATCCCATAGGACGTTGTTCCACTGGGTTGAATTTCTTCCTTGTCTTCAAAAGTTCATAACTTATGTCAGGGTAGAAAAAAATATTGTTCCCTTCTATCATCAATGGCCCTTTCCTATTCTCGGCAGCTTGGGCAGCCGCTTGTAGAATCCTTTCTTTACCTTGAAACCTTAAACATTTTATTAAAATTGATCATGGATTTTGGTCGTGTTGTGGTTTTGATCTTAGAGCTCTATGTGCCCGTTCAATTTCAATTGACCGATTTCCCTCTTCCATTTGCAAATTTTCCGGGATCGACCTTTGAAAAAATTTTATTGGATTATCCCCCTCTATACCTTCTTTAACACCAACAATCTCGAAGACCAAAATTTTTCCAAAAGGGGGAAGGTTTCACGCAGGTGAGAAACTGCTAGAAAGTTCAGCAGTCTAATGAACAAGGAGGCAATTAAAAGAGAGTACAGCGCGAGCTGAGAAGTCACCATGGTAATAGCTCAAAGCGGTTGAGCTAACGGACGCTGGAACTTTGGATGGATTATAAAAATTGATCCTTCGGTCTGATAACGGTAGAGGAGACACGACACAAGAGATCTGCGGAAGCTACCCGAGAAACCACTGGTGGAGTTTAAGACCACCACGAAGGTGGAGGCCACAGACGGATTAATTTCCAACTGTGATTACTAGTGCAGTAAAGAGCTTGCCTGTGGGGGTCTGCTGGTGGTGAACCCGTGCCATGGGTTAGTAGACCGTTCCCTAGAAGGGGCTCTATCCATCTGTGTCTGTGTGGGGGTCACACGAAGTGACTCTGAAGACTTCGGAAGCAAGAACAACTAAAGCTGCCAACTTGAACATCAACTCAATTAACTCTGTCTCTCTCCATCAATTCAACTCGACACAACATGAAGTGAACCGAACTGCTTAAACTTACCTGACACCGTAAGACTGATATCTACCTCCTGGAGTATTATTTTTTGTATCCACACACACATTTACGGATATATATATATATATATATATATATATATATAAAAAAAATAGTTTATAACCTGTATTGTATCATTCAGTTTAATGATATTAAATTAAGGAAGCCGACTGTGTCGCCTCTGATCTGGGCCGACATTTACATGCCGCGTGGCACCTAATTAAGTAGCTTGTTTATTTCGGCTTTTTTCTTAAAGATGTGTTGGGTGCGTTCCGGCCACTGCTGCATTCTTCACGGCAATGTATCGGTCCACAGCCCAGAGGCTGGGGACCACTGTTATAATTGACTTATCATTATATTCATGCGAGGAAAATATGCAAACAACAGGAATTCTGCCCTGTGTGGCTGTGTGTTTAATATTAAATTCGTTAGATAAACTCTGTTAGAAACGAAATTGAGTGTATTGGCCACTTATAAGTGACTTATCGTTGACTTATCACCTACATTCCAGTCGTGATTAACACCCCCTTCCCCTCCCCCCAGTCAGCCAGTCCACAAGAATATTGTCAATATTAATCCAGTCCGCAGTGCAATAAAGGTTGGGGGCCCCTGTGCTAAAGGCTCTCTACGGAATTTGGAATATCTTGAAGCCCACCGATAGCTGATTCACATGTACATGAGCAGAGACTCTGGCCTTTTTACAAGAAAGCTCTATGATGAAATGCTTTCAGCAGTGATCATGGCTAGAATTAACTCCTGACTGAGGAGGCACCTGGACCTGCTCCAGTTTGCCTACTACCACAATAATTTGACAGCAGATGCAATCTCACCACTTGGCTTTCACCTAGATATCAGCATAACATGATCTTGTCTGCTGTTTATCAATCAACACACATCAAAGTTGCTGGTGAACACAGTAGGTCAGGCAGCATCTCTAAGAAGAGATACGGTCGACGTTTCTGGCCGAGACCCTTCATCAGGACTAACTGAAGGAAGAGCTGTTTATCAATTATAGCTTGGCATTCAACAATACCATTCCCTCAGTACTAATCAACAAGCTCTAAAACATGAGCCTCTTATGAGGTCATTGACCTCCTCATTGGGAGGCAATATTCAGTGGGTATGTGTAGTGACATCTTCTTAGTGACAAATCTGGTGCACCTCAAGTATGTGTGCTTAACCCACTGCTCTACTCTACATTCCTGACTGTGTAGCTAGGCACAACTTAAATGCCATCTATAAATTTGGTGATGAGTCAACTGTTAGCAGAGTCCCAAATGGCAATAAGAAGGCATACATGAGTGAGATAGATAGGTTGAGTGGTGTCAGAATAACCTTGCATTCAACATCAGAATGATCAAGGAATTGATTATTTACTTCAGGAAGGTGAAATCGGGAGTACACACACCAGTCCTCTTTGGGGGTCATCAGTGAAAAGGGTGAGCAGCTTCAAGTTCCTGACCAACAACATCTCAATGGATCTATCTTGCACCCAACCTATTGATGTAATCATGAAGAAGGCTCTGCTACATTAAGGAGTGTGACAAGATTTGGTGTGTGATTTGGAGGTTCCAGTCCATTGGACTGCAAGAGGCTGCAATCGTAAGTAATAATTCTAGACTCAGCCAGTTCCATCACAGGCACAAGCGAGGTATAGATAGATTCTTGATTGGTCAGGTCATGAAGGGATATTGGGAGAAGGCAGTAGATTGGGGCTGAGAGGAAAACCTTGATGAAATGGCAGAGTGGACTCGATGGGCCAAATAACCTAAATCTGCTCTATAACATATGGGCTAATAGTGGATGTCAAGAAGGCATTCACCATTAAAGACCCTTGCCATCCAGGACATGCCCTCTTCACATTACTACTATTTAGAAAGCGGTATAGGAGCCTGACATTTTAGGAACAACTTATACAGTAATTTTTGTTTTGCACTCTACTGCTGCTGCTGTAAACAAATTTCATGACTGATGTCAGTGATAATAAACCTGATTCTTATTAGATTCTTTGTGTCATTTGTGCCATTTTTTTATGTCAGTATTGATATGAATACTTATAGAGGATAGAAACAAGCACTTCACACTTTGGGCACTTCTGTTTTCAGATGCGTAGACTCTAAGTACGCAAATCAGTATAGATATTATGCTGACATTTTGAGCTGCAGGAGAACTCCACTTATAATCAATGGTCTTGTGGTGCCATTCTGTCAGGACAGTTTGATTAGTGGTGCCACTTATACCTGATAAACTGCAGCAGGGAATGGGATAGGGAGTGGACTGGAGGTAAAACTGAACAATAATTTTGTAATCATCGGATTACTTCCTTTCTATATACATTATATACATATCTATATCTATATATATACACACACACACACCCTGTATTGCATTATTCGGTTTAATAATATTAATTCGTAGTAGTAATAAATATACTCTTACTTTATAGTAAACCAGACTCCAGGTGTGTTCCATTTCCATTGGAACTTTTCAACCCGTCACAGGGTCTATGACAAAATTATATATATATATATATATATATATATATATATATATATATATATATATATATATATATATATATATATCTGTAAGTGTGTGTGTGTGGATACAAAAAAGTAATAGTCCAGGAGGTAGATATCAGTCTTACGGTGTCAGATAAGTTTAAGCTGTTCGGTTCACTTTGTGTTGTGTCGAGTTGAATTGATAGAGAGAGACAAAGCTAATTGGGTTGATGTTCAAGTTGGCAGCTTTAGTTGTTCTTGCTTCCGAAGTCTTCAGAGTCACTTCGTGTGACCCCCACACAGACACAGATGGACAGAGCCCCTTCTAGGGAACAGTCTACTAACCCACGGCACGGGTTCACCATCAGCAGACCCCCACAGGCAAGTTCTTACCTGCACTGATAATCACAGGTCGAAATTAATAGGTCCATGGCCTCCACCCTCGTGGTGGTCTTAAACTCCACCAGTGGTTTCTCGGGTAACTTCCGCAGTTCTCTTGTGTCGTGTCTCCTCGGCCGTTATCAGACCAAAGGATCAACTTTTATAATCCATCCAAAATTCCAGCGTCCATTAGCTCAACCGCTCTGAGCTGTTACCATGGTGACTTCCCAGCTCGTGTCTTAGCTCGCGCCATACTCCCTCTCTATTTTAATTGCCTCCTTGTTCATTAGACTGCTGAACTTTCTAGCAGTTTCTCACCTGCATGACAGTGTATTTTCCTCATATGAATATATAAAATCATTGCAACACACCAATATCGCTGAATCAGTGGGAGCCCTGGGCTTGTTTTCCTGCAACAAGATGGTGCCATCGAGGGGTGACGGGAGACAGCGATACTCGAAGGGGGTTCCTTATGTCCAGCCTATTCCGCAATTTAGTTTTCGTTGCATTCATTGCAGAAAACTCCGCTTCGCAGCGATATGATGTTGGAAATGGAAGCAACGTTTTCAGTGTTTTCGTGGCTATCTCAGGATATTCAGCCTTGACTTTGATCCAGAATGCTGGCAGAGATGTTATGTCAAACATACTTTTCAGCCCACTGTCATTTGCAAGCTCGAGGAGTTGATCTTCTTCCCGTGCTGACATGGATGATTCACCAGGGACATTCACAAATGGGTCACGGACCCATTCCTTTGCACATCTTGGGTCATTTGCATCTTTGGTCACTGATGACCTTGCGTGCATTCAAGTTGAATAGTGGGCATGACAGGGAATGAGGAAAGATGCAGCTGACTCATATCATTTCATATCGCCAAATCATATTGTTTCCTCGCAGCCCGGTAGCACATGCTTTGCATGGTGGTTGAGGACCACTGCTTTAGCAACTGACTGGGGGGGGAACAGATTGCTGTCATGTTGTCTGAAAGGCTGAAAGGTCCCCTTGTTGAAGAACTCTCTGTACTGGTTTCTGAAACCCATTTCAAAAGAATATCAATCAAACTGACCTTTTTCAAAGAAAGCAGATAAATCCAATTACCATAACCACAAAGAGCTGACTACCGCAGTGAATATCACCGCCAGTCCACCCATACCACCTTCTCAAGTACCTAAAGTATCACAAACTGCAGTATGTATTCCATCTATCTAAAAGTACCATGTCAAAAAAGAATGCACAGATCAGAATCAACAACAAAACATGACCTTTTTAGATTTCAAAATTTTTTGACTCTCTGCCAATTGGGAACAACTGTTGAATATCCTCAAAATTTTTCTGCCATCAAAAACTTCACCTCCGTCTTAAATTTGTTTCAAGATAGCATGCACTCCATGAGCTCAAATAATTGCTCCACAAGAGACCCAATCGTAACTGTTGTCAACCAACTCTATATTATTGCCTCAACACTTTCCTCAACCTTTCATGCTATACTACTGCCTTTCACCTACTGGGTGTGAAGCAAGATATTCCAGAATTCATCTAATCCACAATATTACCACTCGAGAACCAAGACCACCCAACTTCAGGCATTAAGTTGTAATATACAAACGAAGCTTATGTATACAAAACTATCATTGAAATATACTGTACATGACAACTGACTATGTAATTAACATCCAAAATACACAGGATCTCTTAACAACCTGCCCGAGATACAACACTGCCATTGTGCAATTAAGGTGCACAATATTTTCCCCCTGGCAAATATTGATTACTCCCCATATGTTGATAACCCCTTTAGTGGAGGCAGTTGTTGACAATGAAGCTCCCCATCACCTTCAGTTGTGCTAGCACACATTTTAGCTGTCAGAGGAAAGGAATGCTTGAAGATAAAGACCCTGATCCCAGTATGGAACTCAATCTAACTCTGCCCTCACTTATGTTTCAGAAATGTGGATTACATACAGCAAGCACCACAAGGCACTGGAGAGAATACCAATACACCTCCTGCCCCATCTATGAAAGAGTACAAAGATCAAACATTGCGCCTCCCCCCCATTGCTACTTCAGAGCCCAACCAAATCAACTGAGTCACTCTCAATCCTGAGTTGCAGATTAAGACTGATTAAGAAAAAAGGGTAGTGCTTTAGATATGAATATAAAAATTAACCTATTTTTGCACATCTTTTAGGTGCAAACTGAGTAAGAGACATCTATATATTAGATCTTGCAAGATACACAAAAATGTAAATCTGAGTCTTTATACATAAACACTGGTGAGGCCTTACAGAGTATTGTGAGGAGTTTTGGGCCGCTAAAGGATGTGCTGACATTGGAGAGGGTTCAAAGGAGGTTAACAAAAATAATTCCAGGATTTGAATGGCTTGTCATTTGATGGCTCTGAGCCTGTATTCACTGAAATTCAGATGAGGATGACCTCATTGAAACCTATCAAATATTGGAAGGCCTCAATAGAGTGGATGTGGAGAGGATGTTTCCTCTGGTGGGGGAGTCTAAGACCAGAGGACACAGCCTTGGAATAGTGGCACCTCCAGGTAGAATGGAGATGAGGAGGAATTTCTTTAGCCAGAGAGCGGTGAATCTGTGGAATTCATTGCCACAGGCAGCTGTGGAGGCCAGGTGCATTTAAGGCATAGCTTGTGGTGACCCACTTTCTACACAAGCGAACCGGCTCACGAAACAGCGCGCACAGGCAGAGGGCCGGCCCCAGAAAGGGCGCCAGGCCATCTTCACGAGCAGGGGGAAAATCCCGCTCACGGAAAGGGCCTGGGAATCTGCATTCCCCACAGCAGTCCCGCCCCAGGGAGGGCGGGAATGGGAAGGCTTTAAAGCAGGCCGCGAAGTTTGAATAAATCTCTTTTATCGCAACTCCAACTCACCGACTCTGTGTGATTATTCTAGCGCTGTGTGTAGCACACCGCTACAAGCTTGACATTTTCTTGATTAGTCAGGTCATGAAGGGATACGAGGAGAAGTCAGGAGATTGGGGTTGAGAGGGAAAATGGATCAACCATGATGAAATGGCAGTGCAAACTCAATGGGTCAAATGGTCTAATTCTGCTCCAAATTCTTATGGGCTTATATCCTTTCCAAATTCATTAGCACAATACGAAAAACTGGGCTGGGCAGTTCCATGCATGATTCACTATATAATAGCTGCTGTTTGCCTGGCATTAGCCACATGCTCAATTATATTATAAGAGTACACGTTTCCTCCACTGCTACCAAAATCTGGACCATTCAGGGATTCTCATGACTTTCACCGTATCTTAATATACCAAAAATTGCAGAATTTGGAAACACAATTAATAGCTTTGCACCATGGCATTGATGTATTATGCACAGCATCTCTCGGCCTCAGTGAGCTATAGTGTGCATCAAGAAGAAATAATCAATGCTAAATACAGTGAAGAGAATACCCTTTAAAAATTTAGAGTTGATTGCTGCATTCAGAGTCCTCTTAAATAACCTACATCTCCATGCCTCTTGGCCACTCATAATTCAGGTGAGTTTCTGTGCAGAGGTTCTAAAACAGAGTGGAGAGATCAATGTCCTTTTCTCAGGGACTGCTGTGTACTTTGTTTCACAGAAACATAGTTAACCCCTGCCATTTTGAACACAGCACTCTAGCACAAAGGATTTACCATCCATCGACAGGACAGCTGACTCCTTTAAGGGCAGAGTAGGTGGAGTATGTTTCATGATTAACTCATCATGGTGCAGAGACGTGGCAGTTCAATCCTAGTGACCTAGCATCAATTATCATCCATTTTATCTGCCGAGGGGGTCTTCCACTGTCATTCTGGTAGCAATGTACATTTCACCTCTGGGCAAACGTCAGGAAGAGACTGGATGAGCTGAGCACTGTGATTAGACGTGACGAAACAATGCAGCCTGATGCTTTCCCAATAATTGCAGGGAATTTCAACCATGCAAACTTGAAGTCTCCGAACAACTACCACCAACATATCACCGGTGGAACCAGAGGAGCTAACACACTTGACCACTGTTATAGCACCAATAAGAACACTTACTATGCCATCCCATGCCCACACTTCGGAAAATCCAATCACCAGGCTGTACTACTCCCAGCATACAGGCAGATACTAATGAATGCACCACCAGTGGTGAGGACCGAGAAGGAATGGACAATTTCAATTGAAGTTGGAGACGGCATCAGATGCACGTCAGCTCTGGATGGGTTTGTAGGTCATTACTTCCTACAAGACAAACCCTAACATCATGAATGAGCTCAATGCCTTTTATGCATGGTCTGAAAGGGAAAAATAGAACTTTGCTTGTGCGAAGGGTGATCTTGTGACCATATCTGACTTGGAGGCAGAACATCTTTCGAGAGGGTGAACGCATGAAAGGTATCAGGCCCTGATAGTACCTGGTAAGGTATTGAAAGCTTGCGCAAACCAACTGGCGGGAGTGTTCAAGGACATCTGCTGTAGTCCCACCTGCTTCAAAAGGGCAACAATTATACCAGTCCCCAGGAAAGCACAATGAGCTGCCTCAACAACCATGGCCCAGCTACATTCACATCCACTGGGATGAAGTGCTTTGAGAGGTTGGTCATGGGCAGAATCAAGTCCTGCCGAAGCAAGGATCTCAATCTGCTGCAATTTGCCTACAGCAATCTCACTGGATTTCCAGTCGATCTTGGATCACCCGGACAATATCAATACCTTCTGCAGCTCCCCACAACTTTGAGAACAGTTGGTGCAGGCATGATGTCAGTGTTTGAGAACATCAGATTGGCCACCTAGTGCAAGGTATACAGGGCTGTTGTCATATCAACCTTGTTATACGGATGTGAGACATGGTGCCCTTATCAGAGATACTTACGCCAGCTTGACCAACTGCAACAGCTTCACCTACGTTGTCTGATGACGATCACCTGGCGAGACAAGGTCTCCAATACCAAGGTCCTCTCTCGAGCCAGTAGTTTCAACCTTGGCGATGTCAGCCCAATTGCGCTGGGCAGGACATGTTGTCAGAATGCCTGGTGGAAGACTGCCCAAGGACATCTTGTACGGCCAACTGTCCAGTGGTACCCGAAAATGAGCAGGCCAGCGACTACGGTACAAGGATGTTCTGCACAGGAGCCTCAAGAAAGCTGACATTGCCCCATCCACATGGGAGGATCTGGCTCAAGATCGCTCACAGTGGAGGGACACCATCGGAAAAGGTGTGGACACTGCTAAGAACAAGTTCAACGAGGCAACAGAGGGAAGGCACAGGAAGCACCACAACAGAGCTTCTGCCCCTGTTGCCCCTCCAGGCCTCACCTGCCAAGTATGTGGCAAGCAGTGCCTATCAAGGATTGGCTTGTACAGCCTCTCCAGGATGCACATATCAAACCCCACTAACTGACTGAAAGGAACCATCATCCTATGGGATGGACAGACAGAGTATAGCCAGAGATCAATACCTACATCAGAATGCTGTTAATTGATTACAGTTCAGCATTCAACACCATCAGTACTAATCAACAAGCTCCAAAAACCTGGGCATCTGTACCTCCCTCTGTAACCTCTTTGAATTCCTCATCAGAAGAGCAGAGTTAATGTGGATTAAAAATAGCATTTCCTCCTCTCTGACAATCAACACTGGTGCACCTCAGATTGCATGCTTAGCTCACTGTTCTGCTCTCTCTACACCCACGACTGTGAGGCTTGAGCTGTGCTTAACGCCATCTATAAATATGCCAATGACACAGCTACTGTTGGAAGAATTTCAGATGGTAATGTGTCAGCCTATAGGAGCAAAATGGATCAGCTGATTAAATGATATTGCAACAACAACCTTGCACTCAATGTCAATAAGACCAAGGAATTGACTGAGGACTTCAGGAAGGGGAAGAACAGGGAGAAAATTCAGGAATCAGAGGTGCAAAGGGACTTGGAAGACCTTATGCAAGAATTTCTAAAGGTTAACTTGTAGGTTAAGTCGGTGATAAGAAAGCCAAATGCAACTTTGGCATTCATTTCAAGAGGGCTAGAATACAAAGCAAGCATGTAATGCTGTTTCTTTATAAGGCACTGGTCAAACCACATTTGGAGCAGTGTGAGCTTTGAACTGCTTGTCCATCAAAGGATGTGCTAGCATTGGAGAGGGTCCAGAAGAAGTTCACAAGAATGATCCTGGGAATGAAAGGTTAACATACAAGAAGCATTTAATGGCTCTGGGCCTGTACTTACTGGCATTTAAAAGAATAAGGGAGGGTGGGGATCTCATTGAAACCTACTGAATATCAAAAGGCCTAGATAAAGGGGACGTGGAGAGGATGTTTCTTATATTAGGGACACTAGACCAGAGGGTATAGCCTCAGAATAGAAGAACATCCCTTTAGGACAGAGATGAAGAAGAATTTCTTTACCCAGAGGGTGATGAATTTCTGGAATTCATTGCCATAGACAGCTATGGGGGCCAAGTCATTGGGTATATTTAAAACGGAGGATGACAGTTTCTTGATTAGTAAGGGTGTCAAAGGTTATAGCGAGAAGACAGGAGAGTAGTGTTGAGAGGTTTAATAAATCAGCCACGATGGGATGGCAGAGTGATGGGGAGAATGGCTTAATTCAGCTTCTGTGTTATGGTTTTATCACCTCCCAACTTCTTACATAATTACCATTCTCCCCCTCACCTGGATTGACCAATCACCCATCAGTTATTCCTCTTATTTTCATATATCAGTCACTTCGCCTTTTTCTTTCCAGGCCTAATGAAATGTCTCAACCCAACTGTTCATTCCCTCTAAAGGTGCTGCCTGACCTGCTGTAATCCTTCAGTATTTTGCGTGATGTGCAAAGTTGGACAGTTGCCACAACAATAGAAACATAGAAAATAGGTGCAGGAGTAGGCCATTCGGTCCTTTGAGCCTGCACCGCCATTCAGTATGATCATGGCTGATCATCCAACTCAGAACCCTGTACCAGCCTTCCCTCCATACCCCCTGATCCCTCTAACCACAAGGGCCATATCTAACTCCCTCTTAAATATAGCCAATGAACTGGCCTCAACTGCTTCCTGCGGCAGAGAATTCCACAGATTCACCACTCTCTGTGTGAAGAAGTTTTTCCTAATCTCGGTCCTAAAAGGCTTCCCCTTTATCCTCAGACTGTGACCCCTCGTTCTGGAATCAGCTCCTAATTCTTTTTCCTCACAGTACATTGAAGATTAATAATATCTTATGGAAATTTTACACTGTATCAACCAAGCAGATTGATTGTTAAAAGCTCCCTGGGCACCACCAACAAAAATAAATAACTGGAAATGCACAAGATAAAAACATTTCTAATATAGCCTCGGGCATTCAAAATGCACCTTAAAGCACTTTAAACAAAATGAACCATTACTGTGGACTTATGTTTCTTTCCAGTGTAATGGTAACAATGGCTAAGTTACTTATTATTTTAAATGTTGGATTAGGACAAAATTTAAAGACACTTGAAAGACTCCCCCACCTCTCCAACCAGACATCTTTTTATATCCATCCAATAATGCCAACAAACTCCCAGTTCAATACTGAATGTCCACTTTAGCAGACCAAATCTACACCAGTGTACCACTAGGCCAAGCCTTTGGAACTTGAGCTGAATTCCAAAACTAAACACACAAAACTAAACAGGAATTTAAAAAAAATCAAATGCACCTTTCCATTAAAATTATGGTTTTCCGTTTTTGCTAACATAATTAGCCCAGGTATTGAAATGCAAAATAAACATTAACGAAAAAAATCACTTATCACAATTTATACTCACTGGCATTACGCCAGATAGACCAAAAGTAAATAAATTCAAGGTCATTCACTCTAACTTTACAAATTCCACTCTCCCACAGGTAAAAGTGTACTGCAAACCTGCAGGCAAGCTCAAATAACCATGATCCAAGCTGGGAATTACTTGATCTTGTTTACAATTTAAATTGGAATTTAGTTATGGATTGCACATTTCAAAATAGATTGACATACATAATGTGCACCAAGTGATGAAACAGATAAAAGAATTTGCATCTACAGAATAAATTGTCTTCACTTTCACAACTTTCCAAAGCACATACTAAAGAAATTGAGTAGAGCAAATTTCAACAAGAGAAATAATGCCAGATAGTCTAAGAGTGGTATTGCTTTTAATAATACCATTTTGCCCAGAAAACAAAACTAAAGTCTTTCACTAATAAGTACATCAAAACATGATTTCATTTCAATGGGAGCCATTGTCATTTTGGGGCGGGGGAGGAGGAAATCAAATTAGCTGAAACCTCTGTACAACTGGGTGAGCTCACATCTCTCACTATAATATTGTTCAGGAATCATATTAAGTCATACCAATGGTAATATTCCTAAAGGTAAAGCACTCCACGTACTGTAAGGAAATTTATGTCCTAAAATCGAGAGTGGGACTTTAACCCAGCACCGACTTATTCAGAAAATAAGATGTGAGCACTAAAACTGAGAAAAATAAGAATGTTTATTACTCTTCCTTCCCTAACCTTTGCCATTTTCCTCGATGCCATCATTATCACCTCTCTAAATCCACAGAAGAGAACAACCTAAAAAATACTTTAAGAGAAAAACACTGCACATGCTGGAAATCTGAAATTGAAACAAAATCCTAAAAATACACAAATCAGGTAGCAGCTGTAAAGATTGATGTGTTTCAGATTGATGCTTCCTCTTATACCAGGATCTAGACGAGACCTAGACAGAGCTCAGATCATACAGTTGACAGAATTGTTTGGGAGTGAGGGTCAGCGTGTTGGGACTGTACTACAAGATACAGCATAAACAACATTTTTTAAAATTTTACATTTTCTCATGGGTGAGAATAATGCAAACCAACCTACTACTGTTTGTTAACCAAATCTGCATAATATAGGTTTGATGTGGTTAAATGTCTCTATGGATAAAATACAATTAAGGTTATAATGCTCCACTTTGTAGTAAGCTAAGCGGCGGCCCAATTAATGACGGGAGCCAGTAGCCCAATCAGCAGTGGGAGCACACAGCAAATAGGTTTCTCACAGGTCGGTGACGCTTGTTTAAAAGTGAATTCATGGGCATTTAGGCTCATTCCAGCGGCTCAATCAGCGCTGGCGGCACAGCACAGGAAGGATGTTTCTCACAGTTCTGTGATGCTTGTTTAAAAGGAGCATTTTGTGGGTGTTCGGGCTCATTCTGGCAGCCCAACCAGCGGCAGGAGCAGAGCACAGCCAGTTAAATAAAACTACAGAAGGGACAAACAAGAGAAAATCTGCAGATGCTGGAAGTCCAAGCAACACACACAAAATGCCAGAGGAACTCAGCAGGCAAGGCAGCAACTATGGAAAAGAGTACAGTTGACGTTTCAGGCCGATCCCCTTCAGCAGGACTGATCTCCATTGCTGGGGTGCCCATTGTTGGGAGTAGGCCAGCGGTAAGAGAGTGTCAGGCTTCGGCTCGAAAGAGGCATTGGCTCTGGGTAAGTTTCTGTTAAGGTTCCCTTTTTTTTCCTTTTACTGTACTGCGTGTAGCAAATGGCTATCATGCATTCTTCATGCCAGATGTTGGAGTCCTGGGAGACCCAGAGTCCCCAAGGGAACTACATTTGCATGGAGATCCAGCTGAAGCTCCTTGAAGATCGTGTTAGGGATCTGGGGCAGCAGCTAGACGACCTTCGGCTGGTACTGGAGAGTGAGGAGATAATCGATTAGAGTTACAGGGAAGTAGTCACCCCGAAGTTGCAGGAGGTCAGTAGCTGGGAGAAATGGAACTGTGAATATGCAGTTAGCGCAGAGCAGCCCTGTGGCCATTCCGCTCAATAATAAGTATACCATTTTGATACTGTTGTGGGAGATGACCTCTCAGGAGAATGCCACAGGAAGGAAGAGGGAGTGGCTTGTCTCTGCTAGTAAAGAATGGCATCAAATCAATAGAAAGATGTGGCATAGGATCGGAAGATGTTGAATCCTTGTGGGTTGAGTTAAGAAACTACAAGAGTAAAAGGACCTTGATGGCAGTTACATACAGGCCTCCCGACAGTAGCTGGGACGTGGACCACAGATTGCAACAGGAAATAGAAAAAGTCTGTCAAAAAGGCAATGTTATGATAGTCATGGGAGATTTCAACATGCAGGTTGATTTGGAAAATCAGTTTGGAAAAGGACCTCAAGAAAGTGAGTTTATTCAATGCCTACAAGATGTCTTTTTAGAGCAGTTTGTCATTGAGCTTACTAGGAGATCAGCTATACTGGATTGGGTGAACCGGAGGAAATTAGGGAGCTAAGAGCCCTTAGGAGGCAATGATTACAATATGATTGAGTTCAACTTGAAATTTGATAGGGACAGAGCAAAGTCTGATGTAGCAGTATTTCAGTAGAGTAAAGGAAATTACAGTGGCATGAGAGAGGAGTTGGCCAAAGTAAATTGGAAAGAGATGTTGGCAGGGATGACAGCACACAGCAACAATGGCATGAGTTTCTGGGAAAAGTGAGAAAAGTGCAGAATAGATGTATTCCATAAATGAAGAGATACTCAAATGGCAAAATAGAACAAGAGAAGTCAAAGCTAATGTAAAAGCAAAAGTGAGGGCATACAATCAAGCAAAAATTAGCAGGAAAATAGAGGCTTGGGAAGCTTTTAAAAACCTAAAAGAGAGTGACTAAGAGAATCATTAGAAGGGAAAAGATGAAATATGAAAGCAACCTAACAAACAATATCAAAGCAGATAGTAAAAACTTGTTTTTAAGTATGTAAAAAAAAAGAGATGAGTGGATATAGGACCGCCAGAAAATGAGGCCAGAGAAATAATAATGGTGGACAAGGAGAAGGCAGATGAACGAAATGAGTACTTTGCATCAGTCTTCACTTAGAAGACACTAGTAGTACGCCAGATGTTGAAGGGTGTGAGGGAAGAGAAGTGAATACAGTTACCATTACAGGCAGATCATGCTCAAAAAGCTGAAAGACCTAAAGGTACATAAGTCATCCAGACCAGATGAACTGCACCTTAGGGTTCTGAAAGTGGTAGCAGTAGAGATTGTGGAGACATATGTAATGATCTTTCAAAAATCGCTGGACTCTGGCATGGTGCCAAAGGACTGGAAAATTGCAAATGTCACACCACTCTTTAAGAAACGAGAAAGAAAGCAGAAAGGAAATTACAGACCAGTTCATCTGACCTCGGTGGTTGGAAAGTTGTTGAAGTTAATTGTTAAGGATGAGGTGATGGAGTACTTGGAGACACAGGACAAGACAGGACAAAGTCAGCATGATTTCCTTAAGGGAAAATCTTGCTTGATGAACCTGTTGGAATTCTTTGGGGAGATTACAAGTAGAATAATTAAAGAGGATGCTGTATATTTGGACTTTAAAAGGACTTTTGACAAGGTGCCACGGATGAGGATCCTTACAAAGTTAATAGCCCATGGTATTACAGGAAAGTTACTGGCATGGTTAGAGCATTGGCTGATTGACAGGAGACAGTGACTAGGAATAAAATGATCTGGTCTGGGTGGCTTACGTACCTTTAGGTCTTTCAGCTTTTTGAGCATGATTGACTGCCTGTGACTAGTGATGTTCTGCAGGAAAATGCACTGACTACATTCGCAATCAACAAGAACGATGAGTCAGCATATAGACAGGAGGTGCAGCGGCTAACGGACTGGTGCAGAGCCAACAACCTGTCTCTGAATGTGAAAAAACAAAAGAGATGGTTGTTGACTTCAGGAGGACACGGAGCAACCATTCTCCGCTGAACATCAACGACTCCTCCGTAGAGATCATTAAGAGTACCAAATTTCTTGGTGTTCACCTGGCGGAGAATCTCAGCTGGTTCCTCAACACCAGCTCCATAGCAAAGAAAGCCCAGCAGCATCTCTACTTTCTGCGAAGGCTGAGAAAAGTCCATCTCCCACCCCCCATCCTCACCACATTCTACAGAGGTTGTATTGAGAGCATCCTAAGCAGCTACATCACTGCCTGGTTCGGAAATTGCACCATCTCGGATCGCAAGACCCTGCAGCGGATAGTGAGGTCAGCTGAGAAGATCATCGGGGTCTCTCTTCCCGCCATTACAGACATTTACACTACATGCTACATCCGTAAAGCAAATACACACACCCCTCATACAAACTCTTCTCCCTCCTGCCATCTGCCAAAAGGCACCAAAGTATTCTGGCTCTCACGATCAGACTATGTAACAGTTTCTTCCCCCGAGCCATCAGACTCCTCAATATCCAGTGCCTGGACTGATACCAACCTACTGCCCTTTACTGTGCATATTCTCTTGTTTACTATTTATTGTAAATGCCTGCACTGTTTTGTGCACTTTATGCAGTCCTGGGTAGGTTTGTAGTCTAGTGTAGTTTTGTGTTGCTTTACATCGTTCAGCGTAGTTTTTGTATTGCTCATGTAGCACCATGGTCCTGAAAAAAGTTGTCTCATTTTTACTGTGTACTGTACCAGCAGTTATGGTCGAAATGACAATAAAAAGTGACTTGACTTGACTTGACTTAAAGTAAAAATTCTTTTGAGAAAAAAGATAATATCTCAGGGCTGCCTTGGTCACCTTTTGCCTTGTTGACTTCTAGGAAGGTTGCAGAGAATCATTTCGATAAATATAGTTTCCTAGGCCAAATTATCTTACTGTGCTTCAAAACCTGGTTGAGATTTTTTTGCAACACACATCAAAGTTGCTGGTGAACGCAGCAGGCCAGGCAGCATCTATGTTGCTTGAATTTCCAGCATCTGCAGAATTCCTGTTGTTTGAAATTTTTTTGCAATGTTATTCTCTATCTTAACTTTAACTAACTTGCAGTCATATTCAAACTGTTAGATTATTTTAATCCAATCAGCTCAAGGTGTCAAAATATGTTAATTATTTACAAAGTTCTCCCAGCATTCTGCAGATTTATGCTTCTAATTGGAGTTAATTAACTTAATAAAATTAAATTAAATCAAAGCTGTAAATTTGGCATCCTGTTTAATTTTTGCTGCAAAAGCATGACAAGAAAATCAAGCTGAGTAAACTTTCACATTATTTTGTCAGCATCAATATCCACGACACTACTTGAAGAGCTCTCTTAAACCTTTTTATTTAGTTCTAATCAGTGCGGCTAATTTTAGACATTTTGTTTTATAGATTTTTGATGAGAAATACAAATTAAGATATAGGAAAATTTGTTTTGCGGTCATTCCCAGTGAGACATGCACCTTATGGAATATTTTAACTTTTTGCATTCTATTGCTCTGTTATGGTACATGTTGGTAAAATGACTCCAAATCATTCTCTGACATTTTTTTTTAAATTCCAGAATAGTGAAAGACTTGGTAATGTTGGTATCAGTATCATCCAGATTCAAATTTACATCAATTTAGAAAGCACCACTGTTTGAAATCGATCAGAAGTTTCAAACTAAATGCAGCGGTCATCAACATACCAATTACTTTGGCTGCATCATATGCCTCTTGTGGCGTAGAGGCAACTTTCCCCATTGGTACAGAGATACCAGCATCCTCCAGTAATCGAATATTCAGGTATTCGTGCAAGGAAAGGTTCCTTTGCTGCTGTTGATTTTGCCGCAAGCTAAAGACTGAAAGCAATCCAGAAGATCCAACAAGTCCCTAAACAATTTGAAACAAATTATTTTTAAAAAAAGATCAATTATAATTTGTCCTATTTTATACTAAAAACTTCTAATTTTCAGAAATGATATTAATCATTATCAAAATCAATTTACAGGTCTAACCTAGAGCCAGGGGAGTTTGAGAGTTATTACTGCACCTGCTAAACGTATACAGTAACTCAAAATTTTTAAAAAGTAGGTTAACAAATCTGACTTTCAAGCTTACTCAAATGAACCTGATAGCGGCACTATTATACACTAAGTCAAACTTAAGGTTAAAAGGGCATTGTTTGAACACTCCATAAAATGTTGCATAATATTACCACTGACCTTGAGAATAGCTGGCCACCTGTTATTTTCAGCTATTATAGCATTAAATAAAAACAAGGGGATGCTGGTAGACATCAGATTGTGTGGATTTGCACTAGTGGGAACCCATTCAGTAAATTAAAACAACTTTCAACCTTAAAACTTAGTTAAAACAAAAACAGGAGAAAACAAGTTTGAAGGCAGTATCTGGAAGTGGCCAGCCAAACCAAATTACTTACATTAGATGAAAACAGTAGTTTGAACAAAATTAGGGCATCTGATCAAGTTCAGACCAGTATTTATTATCCATCCTGAGTTGCCCTTAAGAATGGGAGATGAATGATTTTTTCAACTGCTGTTATCCTTCAGGTGAAGGCATTCCCAGAGTACTGTCAGAATGCCATGGAACATTAAGGTAATCCTGGGATTGGTGGCATTCCTACATGCCTTCCCATGCACCTTCTACTTACTTTTAAAAATAAAAGTGATTTATTAAGCAACTTCTGATGTTTTTGCTGGCTGCAATAAAAACTATGAAAGGAAACCTGTAAAAGACAGTAAAGAATAAATCAATTGCTGATGGAAAAATTCAAACAGCTACAAAAGTTAGTTGCATGTGCTATTTGAATTAGGTACATTAGTTTTTCTTCATGAAATGGTCCATTGAGCTCTTGAAAAAGTAAACAACTAATCCATTCCAGAAGAATCAGTCTGAATGTTACACATACAAAGCTTGTACTTACAGAGCAATTCAATATAATAAAGCATCTCAGACATAGAAAACAGTAGAGCATTGAGCCCTTCAAGTCTGCTCTGCCAGTTAATATCATGGCTAATCATCCAAAATCAGTACACTGCTCCTGCTTTCTGCCAATACCCCTTGATCTCTTTCATTATTAAGTTATTGAATATAGCGATCATTTGGCCTCACTTCTTTCCATGAAAGGGAATGTTGCAATGGAAATGAGAGGGCGTACAGTTGTGAGATATACCAGCTAGTTGTGGTGTCGCAGCAACAATCTTACGCTCAACATTAATAAGAACAAAGAGCAATTGTGGACTTCAGAAGGGATAAGACAAAGGATCCCTCATAGAAGGATCAGAAGTGGAGAGAGTGAGTAATTTCAGGTTCTTGACTGGTCTCAACATATCGACACAGCTATAAAGAAGGCAAAACAGCAGCAACGTATATTTCATTAGGAGTCATCTAAAACACTTGAAAACTTCTCTCGATGTATCAAGGAGAGAATTCTGATAAGCTGCATCATTGTCTGGTACGGGGGGGTGGTGAGGGCGGGAGGGGCTGCTGCACAGGACCGAAAACTACAGAAAGTTGTAAAATTAATCAGCTTCATCTTGGGTACCAGCATCCTTAGTATGCAAGACATCTTCAAGGAGCGATGCCGCAGAAAGGCGATATCCATTATTAAGGACCCCATCATCCAGAGCATGCCCTCTTCTTATTGTTACTGTCAGGAATGAGGTACAGAAGCCTGAAGGCACACACTCACCAATTCAGGAACACCTTCTTCCCCTCTGCCATCCAATTCCTAAATAGACATTGAACCCATGAACACCATCTCACTTTTTTTTGTTAAAATATATATTATTTCTGTTTTTGCACCATTTTTAATCATATGCACATATCAGTCAGTCAGTCAGTGGGTGTCGTCCCGAATCCGGGGTTGGCGGCTATGCACCTCCATCTTCTTCGGTCTTGCGACAGCACCGAGTATAGCCTCTCCTCCAGTTTGTTCTCACTGACCACCTTGGCACTGCCCACTGCCACCCCGCCGAAATCGAGCCCGAGGCCTTGTCGGCCTCCAGCCACGGCCGCTTCTTCGAGATCGGCCCTTCCTTAGGCGGAGGCCTTGGGCAGGTCCAGGCACACGATGCAGTGCCCAAGTTCATCATGTCTCTGCTAACTAAGTGCATAGCATACGATTCATAGATACATGGTGAGGCTTTAATCTCTTCCACGGAAGATGGCCATTGGCTCACAAGGAGCTCATCCGCCCTTTGTCAGGTCTTGTTTTTTTCAGTCCTGCTGGGTGTCCTCACACCCTCCTCACCAGACTAAGTCCGGTGGGGGAGCCGGCCCAAGTCACTTACTATAACTGATTTGCTTATTTATTTTTTTCTTTCTATAGTATCATGTATTGCATTGAACTGCTGCTGCTAGGTTAACAAATTTCACAACACATGCTGGTGATAATAAAGCTGATTCTGAAGTTCACCACTCTCTGCCAAGGAAGTTTTCCGCCATCACTGTGATAGAGGTACCTTCCACCTCAGGCCAATGTCAGACAGGTTCTGGACGAGCTGAGTACCGTAATCAGCAGTCATGAAACAGGCTACCCTGATGCAGGGGATTTCAACTAGTCCAGTTTGAAGAAGTCTATGAACAACTACATACAGAGGAGCTAACACACTTGACCAGTTATATCACCATCAAGAACACTTATCATGGAATCCCACACCCACACTCTGATAACCTGACTCTACTTCTACTCCCAGTGTATAGGCAGAGACTAAAGACCACAGCACCAGTGGTGTGAACCAAGAAGATATCAAAGGAGGCAGAGCGGTACTTGCAGGACTGCTTTGAGTCAGTGGACTGGACAACATTCAGGAACTCATCTTTGACTCTGAATGAATACCCCCATTGTCACCAACTTCATCGTGACCTGTGTGGACGAGCTTGTGACTTTGAGAAATTACCAAAAGCCATTGATGAAGCAGGAGATTCCTAATCTACTGCAGGTGAGATCTGTGCATTCAAGATCAGTGATCCAGAACTGTACAAGCAGTCCAGGTATATGACCAGTAGAAGGCTATTTTACAGCTATTTTGAGAGACAGAATCAGATGCACGTCAGCTCTGGCAGGGTTTGTAGGCCATTACTTCTTAGGAGGTGAAACCTAACATCATGAGTGACAATGATGCTTCACTTTCAGATGAGTTCAATGCCTTTTATGCTCACTTTGAAAGGGAGAATAACTACACCTGTGCAAATCTCTGCAGCATCTGGTGACTCCGTGTTTCTGTCTTTCAAGAGGGTGAACCCTCACAAGGCGTCAGGCCGATTGTGTACCTGGTAGGGCACTGAAAACCTGTGCTAACCAACTGGTGGTGTATTCAAGGACATCTTCAATCTCTCACTGCTGCAATCAGAGATTCCCAGCTGCTTCAAAAGAGCACTGCCCAAGATGAGCAGGGTGAGCTATCTCAATGACTGTCACCCAGTTGCACTCACATCTACGGTGACAAAGTGTTTTGAGAGATTGGCCACGGTCAGAATAAACTCTTGCCTAAACAAGGATCGCGCGTGGCCAAGTGGTTAGGACATTGGGCTCACGATCTGAAAGTCATGAGTTCGAGTCTCGGCCAAGGCACTTAACCACACACTGCTCCAGTCCACCCAGCTGAAAATGGGTACCAGTTAATGCTGGGGATTAACTGGCGTCCTATCCGGGAGGGAGTCTCGTACTCTCAGTTGCTTCACGCCACAGAAACCGGCATAAGCACCAACCTGATGGGCCACAAGGCTCGAGACGGACTTTAACTAAACAAGGATCTAGACTCACTGCAATTTGCAGATAGCCACAATAGGTCTTCAGCAGGTGTAATTTCACTGGCTGCCCACTCAGCCTTATTGTAATTTAAAGTTTTTTAAATTATGATGCATTGCAATGTACCAATGCCACAAAATAGCAAATTTCTTGATACATGACAAAAAGAGCTTTGACCAGCGGCCAATCCAGACATCAGAAGTTTTGAGAGGAAGGGACTTCAATCAGGTGCACTAGCCGAGCACAAAAGGCAGCAGTGGGTCGGTACAGAGAAAAGAAGCTTTGACTAGCGACCGATCGGCATTTGTGATTGATTAGCAACAGCAAATTAAAGGAAGGCAGAGGCAAGCAGCACAGCGGCCATCATCGCAGTGCCCATCGTCTGAGTGGTCAGAGTCAGAGTGGTGATACTGAGACTTTAGATCTTTGAGGCTGCTGCGAAGAGAGGCTTCAGTCAGAGAAATCAAAAATAAAGAAAAGCACTAGAATAAGTTTTTTATCTTTCCCTTCTTTATACCTTTTCAGCTAGGATAGTAGAGATGCCAGGGTGGATAGCTGAATGCTCCTCTTGGGGATGTGGCTTCTAACAATCCACGTAAAGGAGTTGGATCTGGAAGTGGATAAACTCTGGATCATTCGGGAGGCTGAAGGGACGATAGATAGGAAATAGAGAGAGGAAGTTACACTCAAGATGCAGGACACAGGAGACTGGGTGACAGTCAGGAAGGGGGAAGGGATTAAGGAGCCAGTGCAAAGTACCCCTGTGGCCTGCCAACTCAACAACAGGTATTGCCTATCAATTTGGATACTGTTGGGGAGGGGAGGGAGGAAAATGACTGAACAGAGGACACTGTTCAGGACACTGTCACCGAGTCTGCCTTTGTGACTCAGAAGGGAAGGAAGGAAAAAAGGCATGCTATGGTGATAGGAGATTTGTGAGTTAGGGGAACAAAAAGGAGGTTCTCTGAGAGAGAACAATATTCCCGGATGGCACGCTGCCTCCTGGGTGCCGGGGTGCAGAATTTCTCGGAGCGAGTCCTCAGCATTCTTAAGTGGGAGGGTGAACAGCCAGAAGTCATGGTCCATGTATGTATCAATTACGTGGATAGGACGAATGACGAGGTTCAGCATAGGGAGTTCAGGGAATTAGGTGCTAAGTTAAAGGGCAGGAGCTCCAGGGTTGTGATCTCAGGATTGCTACCTGTGCCACATGCTAGTCAGGCCAGAACTGGGAAGATTATGCAGTTTAATATGTGAAGTAGTTAGTGTAGGAGGGAAGGCCTAAAATTTTTGGATCATTGTATTCTCTTCCAGGGAAGATGGGACCTGCACAGAAGGGACGGTTTGCAACTGAACTGGAGGGGTCTAATATCCTAGCAGGAAGGTTTAATGCTGCACGGTGGGGTTCAAACTACAGTTGCAGGGGAATAGGAATCTGAGTGCCAGAAAAGTTAGTGGAGAGGTTGTGGAGGCAGATGTTGGTAAGACTTCAAATCAATTTATGAATCAAAAGGTTGAGCATGGTGTGACTAGTATCCTGAGCTGTGTATATTTCAATGCAAGAAATATCATAAGAAAGACAAATAATAGTGCTGAAGATGAGGTAGCTGGTTTACAAACAGAGGCTATTTGTAAGGAGAGGCTGTTGATAGGGCAAAATTGCAGTCAACAGGATGAGTTGCAATGTAAAAGGCAGACAAAATCGAAAAGGGTAAATACAGGACTGAATGTGTTATGTTTGAATTTGCGCAGTATACGGAATAAGAGAGATGAGCTTGCAGCACAGTTATAGTTCAGCAAGTATGATTTTGTAGGCATCACTGAATCACGCCTGAAAGAAGATCATAACTGGGAGTTTAATGTCCAAGGATACACATTGTATTGAAAGGACAGACAAGAACGCAGAGGGGATGGCATTGCTCTGTTGGCAAAAAAAAATGAAATCAAATTAGTAGAAAAGGTGACATTGGGCGGGGAGGTGTTGAATCAATGTGGACAGAGCTATGGAACTGCAAGGGTAAAAAGACCCTGATAGGAGTTGTATACAGATCCTCAAATGGCAGTAAGGATGTGGCCTACAAATGGGAAATAGAAAAAGCATGCCAAAAGGGCAATGTTACAATAGTCATGGGAGATTTCAGTAAATAGATAGATTGAGAAAAATCAGGCTTACTCCACTGTAACATTGACACATCTGACTTTCGCTTCTCCTTTTCAAATCTTGGTATAAATTCAAATTATGATTATTTGCCCATAAGGGTTCTTTTACCTAAGCTCGCGGATCAATTCTAATTCATTGTACAACACCCAATCTGAAATAGCTGATCTCCCCTAATGGGCTCAACCACAAGCTGCTCTTAAAAGCCATCTCGTAAGCACTCTAGAAACTTCCCTTCCTGGAATCCAGCACAAATCTAATTTTCCCATTCTATCAGCACATTGAAATCCCCAAGCAAGATATACCTCTGGCTACTGTGGGAAGCGAGGGATGAGATTGCTGAGCCTCTGGCAATGATCTTTGCATCATCAGTGGGGGACAGGAGAGGTTCTGGAGGATTGGAGGGTCGCGTATGTTGTTCCTTTATTCAAGAAAGGGAGTAGAGATAGCCCAGGAAATTATAGACCAATGAGTCTTACTTCAGTGGTTGGTAAGTTGATGGAGAAGATCCTGAGAGGCAGGATTTATGAACATTTGGAGAAACATAATATGATGAGGAATAGTCAGCATGGCTTTGTCAAAGGCAGGTTGTGCCTTACGAGCTTGACTGAATTTTTTGGGGATGTGACAAAACACATTGATGAAGGTAGAGCAAAAGATGTATGGATTTCAGCAAGGCATTTGATCAGGTCCCCCATGCAAGGCTTATTGAGAAAGTAAGGAGGCATGGGATCCAAGGAGATCCAGAACTGCCTTGCACACAAAAGGCAAATAGTAGTTGCAGACAGGTCATAATTCTGCATGGAAGTTGGTGATCAGTGGTGTGCCTCAGGGATCTGTTCAGGGACCCCTTCTCTTCGTGATTGTTATGAATGACCTAGATGAGGAAATGGAGGGACGAGGGCTGTCAGAGGTTACAGCGGGACACTGACAGGATGCAAAACTGGGCTGAGAAGTGGCAGATGGAGTTTAACCCAGATAAGTGTAAGGTGGTTCATTTTGGTAGGTCAAATATGATGGCAAAATATAGTATTAATGGTAAGACTCTTGGCAGTGTGGAGAATCAGAGGAATCTTGGGGTTCGAGTCCACGGGACACTCAAAGCTGCTGCACAGGTTGACTGTGTGGCTAAGAAGGCGTATGGTGCATTGGCCTTCATTAACCGTGGGATTGAGTTTAGGAGCCGAGAGGTAATATTGCAGCTATATAGGGCCCTGGTCAGACCCCACTTGGAGTACTGTACTCAATTCTGGTCGCCCCACTACAGGAAGGATGTGGAAACTATAGAAAGGGTGCAGAGGAGATTTACAAAGACGTTGCCTGAATTGGCGAGCGTGCCTTATAGGTAGAGTGAACTTGGCCTTTTCTCCTTGGAGCGACAGAGGATGAGAGGTGACCTGATAGAGGTGTATAAGATGATGAGAGGCATTGATCGTCAGAGGCTTTTTCCCAGGGCTGAAATGGTTAACACAAGAAGACACAGCTTTAAGGTGCTTGGAAGTAGGTACAGAGATGTCAAGGGTAAGTTATTTACGCAGAGAGTGGTGAGTGCCTGGAATGGGCTGCCGATGACAGTGGAGGAAGCGGATACAATAGGGTCTTTTAAGGTGCTCCCGCATAGGTACATGGAGCTTAGAGAAATAGCGTGCTATGGGTAACCCAAGGTAATTTCGAAAGCAAGTACGTGTTCGGCACAGCATCATGGGCTGAAGGGCCTGTATTGTGCTGTAGGTTTTCTATGCTTCTTTGGCTGCTAGTATTCCACAGAGGTTTGTGTTGGGACTGATTCTTTTTACATTATAAGTCATAGATTTGGATAATGGAATTGATGGCTTTGTTGCAAAGTTTGCAGACAATATGAAGAAAGGTGGAGGGGCAGGTAGTCTTGAGGAAGTAGAAAGGCTACAAAAGGTCTTAGACAGATTAGCAGAATGAGCAAAGAAATGGCAGATGGAATACAATGTCTGAAAATGTAGGGTCATGCAATTTGGTAAAAGAAATGAAAGGGTTGACGATTTTCTAAATAGAGAGAAAATAAGATGCAAAGGGACTTAGGATTCCCTCAAGGTTAATTTACTGTTTGAGTCTGTAGTGAGGAAGGCAAATGCAATGTTAGCATTCATCTCAGAGGATTATAATATAAAAGCAAGAATATAATGTTGAGACTTTATAAAGCACTGGCAAAACCTCAGAGTATTGTGAACAGTTTGGAGCCCATTATCTTGGAAACGATGTGCTGAAACTGGAGAAGGTTCAAAGGAGGTTCACAAAAATTATTCCCGGATTGAATAGCTTGTCATATAAAGGGCATTCCCTGGAATTCAGAAGAATGAGGCGTGACCTCATTGAAACAAATCGAATGGTGAAAGGCCTTGATGGAGTGGATGTGGAGAGGATGTTTCCTATGGTAGAAGAGTCTAAGACCAGAGGACACAGCCTCAGAATAGAGGAAGTCCTTTTAGAAAGGAGATGAGGAGGAATTTCTTTAGCCAGAGAGTGGTGAATCTGTGAAATTCTTTGTCACAGGCTGCTGTGGAGGCCAAGTCTTTATGTATAGTTAAGGCAGAGGTTGATAGATTCTTGATTGTTCAAGGCATGAAGGGGCAAGTAGAGAAGGCAGGAGATTGGGGCTGAGAGGAAAATTGGGTCAGCTATGATGAAACGGTGGAGCAGACTCGATGGGCCTATTGGCCTTATTCTGCCCCTATGGTGGTGGCATCCGTTAGTCTCGTGAGACCATGGATCTGCGCCTGGAAAGTCTACTGGAGTGTCCGCTCCAGTGCACAGGCCTGGGCAAGGTTGTATGGAAGACCGGCAGATGCCCATGCTGCAAGTCTGCCTTCTCCATGACACCGATGTTGTCCAAGGGAAGGGCAAAGGCCGATACAGCTTGGCACCAGTGTTGTCGCAGAAGTTGCCAGAATGAGGTTGAAGGCAATGTCAGACTGCCTTAGGGACTCCAGCTCCGGATATGTCCTCAGGGTTTACTCCCGAAGCCTTTCCCATGAGTGGGTATAGCCGCAAGGCAGCGGAGGTTTGAAATCAGAGTTTTCCCTCTCTGAGATGGACTGCCTTCCCAGGCTGACGAGCTCCATCTACCCGAAGCACTGGTTTTCAGGCTCCAGGACCCGCCTTTGCCCCTTCTCCTGTCAGTAGAAACAGTTCCGCCAGGCTTAGAGGCTAAGCCACACGAGAAGGCCAGGAGATGGACTTGGCTGTCAGAGGCTATTTAAGGCGCATGCCATGAGGAGCACTTTTCGATAGAGGGAACTTGTCCCCACTACCACCCCTTGGCTTGACAACCGTGGAACCTGCTCCTATATCTTATGGGTTTATGGTTTTATATGCTATCTGATTCTCTCATTAAGAAATGTCTCCTCACCCCCGTCCTCAGTGGCTTACCAAGAGTCTCTGGCGTCCCCTGCAATCAGGATCATGTTTCCAGCTTGCTGTCTGTCAAGTGCCATTGAGAATTTATGTTTCAATGAGGTCCCCCACTCCAGGAAATGACTAGTGAACCATCACTCCATTGTAATAACTCTTTTCTTAACTCTTTTCTCATGCTCACACAATCCCTAGACATTCTCATCAAAGCTTTCTGCAAGTACAGTACGGCACCCCTGCTCCTCCACACAAATTCCCTCATTGTCAAAGCACTACTACCAAAGCATAGAGCAAGCGCTGGTAGATTGTTACTCAATGAAATTAAGCATGTATTAAATTATAAAGTCATAAAGCACAGAAACAGGCCTTTCAGTTCTTAATTTCATCAATTGGTTTACAAGATCACACAGGTCTTGGTGTACTTCCCCTCTCCAACTCTAACACCAGATAACAATATGCCCATTTTATAACATAATCTGTCATAAATCAAGCTGTCCAAATCACATTACCACAGGTGGCCGAACACTTTATCTGAAAAGGTTTTAAAAAGTGCTTGGCACAAGAAGAGCAATAGATCATCTGCTAGGGGAACTTGGCAGATCGTGCAGTATTTAGAAGTGGGAGGATTTCAACCCAAGTGACAACCGTTCCCCCTTTCCTCCTACAGATGCTGCTGAGTTCCTTCAACAGATTGTAGCTCCAGACCTGCAGTCTATTTTGCCTTCTTTGGGAAAAGAGGAATGAGTTTATAGAAGATAAGAAATATGTTTTACAGGCAATTACATATTAGAAGATGCACAAAGTAAAGATACAGGAACATTAGATTCAGAAGATCGCAGCAGCAACAGCAGTAGAGGGAGGTCAGACCATGGAGGGATACAACAAGTGATAATATTAAATATGAATTTATTGATCAATTAGTAGCCATGAAAAACAATGGGTTGATACCACACTGTAAATTAGAATACAAACAATCCTGAAGAATTTCATAAAGTCATGGATTTATGCAGCACAGAAACATATCCTTCAACCAATTCACCCACATTGGCCAATGCTCATCTAAACTAGTCCCATCTGCCTCCTATTATCCCATCCTCCTTTAAGCCTCTTCTTACTTGTACAGATATCTTTTAAATATCATATTGTACCTGCCAACCACTTCCTCTGGCAGCTCATTGTGTGAAAAAGTTGCTCTTCAAGTTACGAGTAAATGTTTCCACTCTGACTTTCAACGTAAACCTAGTTCTTGACCAAACAAGTGTACTGAAGATGAAACATAAACACAAGGAACTCTGCAGATGCTGGAAATTCAAGCAACACACATCAAAGTTGCTGGTGAACGCAGCAGGCCAGGCAGCATCTCTAGGAAGAGGTACAGTCGATGTTTCAGGCCGAGACCCTTCGTCAGGACTAACTGAAGGAAGAGCTAGTAAGCGATTTGAAAGTGAGTGGGGGAGGGGGAGATCCAAAATGATAAGAGAAGACAGGAGGGGGAGGGATGGAGCCAAGAGCTGGACAAGTGATTGGCAAAAGGGATAAGAGAGGATCATGGGACAGGAGGCCCAGGGAGAAGGAAAAGGGGGAGGGGGGAAAAAACCCAGAGGATGGGCAAGGGGTATACTCAGAGGGAGAAAAAGGAGAGAGAGAGCGAGAGAGAGAGAGAAAGAATGTGTATATATAAATAAATAATGGATGGGGTACGAGGGGGAGGTGGGGTATTAGCGGAAGTTAGAGAAGTCAATGTTCCTCCAACCTGAGTGTGCTTCATCTTTACAGTAGAGGAGGCCGTGGATAGACATATCAGAAAGGGAATGAGATATGGAATTAAAATGTGTGGCCACTAAGAGATCCTCCTTTCTCTGGCAGACAGAGCGTAGGTGTTCAGCAAAACAATCTCCCAGACTGCGTCGGGTCTCGCCAATATATAGAAGACCACATCGGGAGCACCGGACGCAGTGTATCACCCCAGCCGACTCACAGGTGAAGTGTCTCCTCACCTGTAAGGACTGTCTGGGGCCCTTAATGGTGGTAAGGGAGGAAGTGTAAGGGCATGTGTATCACTTGTTCCACTTACAAGGATAAGTGCCAGGAGGGAGATCAGTGGGGAGGGATGGGGGGGGGGAACGAATGGACAAGGGAGTCGCATAGGGAGTGATCCCTGCGGAAAGCAGAGGTGGGGGGAGGGAAAGATGTGCTCAGTGGTGGGATCCCACTGGAAGTGGCGGAAGTTATGGAGAATAATATGTTGGACCCGGAGGCTGGTGGGGACCAGGGGAACCCAATTCCTAGTGGGGTGACGGGAGGATGGAGTGAGAGCAGGTGTGCGTGAAATGGGGCAGATGCGTTTGAGATCAGAGTTGATGGTGGAGGTAGGGAAGCCCCTTTCTTTAAAAAAGTAGGACATCTCCTTCATACCGGAATGAAAAGCCTCGTCCTGAGAGCAGGTGCGGCGGAGACGAAGGAATTGCGAGAAGGGGATGGCATTTTTGCAAGAGACAGGGTGAAAAGAGGTGTTCCCACACCTCGCACTTCCCGTTTCTACCTCCTACCCAAGATCCACAAACCTGCCTGTCCTGGCAGACCTATTGTCTCAGCTTGCTCCTGCCCCACCGAACTCGTTCCTGCATACCTCAACATGGTTTTATCCCCCCTTGTTCAATCCCTTCCTACCTATGTTCGTGACATTTCTCACGCTCTTAAACTTTTTGATGATTTTAAGTTCCCTGGCCCCCACCGCTTTATTTTCACCATGGATATCCAGTCCCTATATACTTCCATCCCCCATCAGGAGGTCTCAAAGCTCTCTGCTACTTCTTGGATTCCAGATCTAATCAGTTCCCCTCTACCACCACTCTGCTCCATCTAGCGGAATTAGTCCTTACTCTTAATAATTTCTCCTTTGGCTCCTCCCACTTCCTCCAAACTAAAGGTGTAGCTATGGGCACCCGTATGGGTCCTAGCTATGCCTATCTTTTTGTTGGCTTTGTGGAACAATCTATGTTCCAAACCTATTCTGGTATCTGCCCCAGCTTTTCCTTCACTACTTCGACGACTGCATTGGCGCTACTTCCTGCACGCATGCTCAGGTCGTTGACTTCATTAACTCTGCCTCCAACTTTCACTTTGCCCTCAAGTTTACCTGGTCCATTTCTGACACCTCCCTCCCCTTTCTAGATCTTTCTGTCTCTATTTCTGGAGACAGCTTATCTACTGATGCCTACTATAAGCCTACTGACTCTCACAGCTATCTGGGCTATTCCTCTTCTCACCATGTCTCTTGCAAAAATGCCATTCCCTTCTTGCAATTCCTCCGTCTCTGCCGCATCTGCACTCAGGATGAGGCTCTTCATTCCAGTACAAGGGAGATGTCCCCCATTTTTAAAGAAAGGGGCTTCCCTTCCTCCACCATCAACTCTGCTCTCAAACGCATCTCCCCCATTTCACGCACATCTGCTCTCACTCCATCCTCCCACCACCCCACTAGAAATAGGGTTCCCCTGGTCCCCACCAGCCTCCGGGTCCAACATGTTATTCTCCATAACTTCCACCACCTCGTGGGATCCCACCATTAAGCACATCTTTCCCTCCCCTCTCTCTCTGCTTTCCACAAGGATCGCTCCCTACACAACTCCCTTGTCCATTCTTCCCCCCCATCCCTCCCGGCACTTCTCCTTGTAAGCGGAATAAGCGGAACATGCACTTACACTTCCTCCCTTACCACCATTCAGGGCCCCAGACAGTCCTTCCAGGTGAGGCGACACTTCACCTGTGAGTCAGCTGGGGTGATATACTGTGTCCGGTGCTCCCGATGTGGCCTTCTATATATTGACGAGACCCAACGCAGACTGGGAGACCGCTTTGCTGAACATCTACGCTCTGTCCGCCAGAGAAAGCAGGATCTCCCAGTGGCCACACATTTTAATTCCACATCCCATTTCCATTCTGATATGTCTATCCACGGCCTCCTCTACTGTAAAGATGAAGCCACACTCAGGTTGGAGGAACAACACCTTGTATTCCGTCTGGGTAGCCTCCAACCTGATGGCATGAACATTGACTTCTCAAACTTCCGCTAATGCCCCACCTCCCCCTCATACCCCATCCGTTATTTATTTATATACACACATTCTTTCTCTCACTCTCCTTTTTCTCCCTCTGTCCCTCTGACTATACCCCTTGCCCATCTTCTGGGTTTCCCCCCCTCCCCCTTTTCTTACTCCCTGGGCCTCCTGTCCCATGATTCTCTCGTATCCCCTTTGCCAATCACTTGTCCAGCTCTTGGCTCCATCCCTCTCCCTCCTGTCTTCTCCTATCATTTTGGATCTCCCCCTCCCCTTCCCACTTTCAAATCTCTTACTCACTCTTCCTTCAGTTAGTCCTGACGAAGGGTCTCGGCCTGAAACGTCGACTGTACCTCTTCCTAGAGATGCTGCCTGGCCTGCTGCGTTCACCAGCAACTTTGATGTGTGTTACTGAAGATGAAAGGCTAATTCCAGTAGTCACCAAAGTCACTGAAACATTTTACTTGCTATGCACAAGCACGGGTTTGGGGTGCAGAACACAATTACCCAAATTCAGCAAACAAAAAGTAAAGGACCTCCATCAGAAGTAAAGGTCTCAGAGTAAGCAGAGCGCTGAGCTGAACGCCAACACTGCCCACCCCCAGCACACCGGGCACAGATTCCGTCGCCTTGGGCCCATCAATGTCACCCACTTTCAGCCCATCAGCCGCGCTTTCACTCTGCCGCTAACTGCGAGGCCGGGATCCCGCCACTCGCCTTTGCACGGTGGTAGATGGCGACCATGATGCGACAAAAGCCCCCACCACAATCATATCCTGTGCGGAAAGCTGCCAATCGACAACAAGCTGCCGCCATCCCGCGCCCTCTCACTGCCGTATAGCACATGCGCAGAACTACCTTGCTCCACCTCCATTCCGATAGACGAGCTGGGGCGCGATGCCTGAACATTGAACCGATCCCACCGCGAAGGACTCTACAACTCATATTCTCAAAATTATTTATTAACTATTACATAGATTCTCAGTATTATTTATTATTTTTTCCTATCTGCACAGATTTTCTTCTTTCGCATATTGGTTTGTCAGTCTTCGTTTCTGTGTAGTTTTATATTAATTTTATTTTATTGACTTTTTTGGTCTGCTGTGAATACCTGCAAGAAAATTAACTTAAGGATAGTCTATGGTGAGTTATACATACTTTGAAAATACATTTACTTTGACTTTTGACTCTGCCTTAATGTCTTTTGAAATAAAGTGCTGGAAACACTCAGCAGGTCTGGCAGCATCTGTGTAGGGAGGATCAGAGCCAACATCCTTCGTCAAAACAGGGAACACTCTTTTCATGCAATATACTGGTGAATGGCCTCTGCACCAACTCCAAAACAAGCACATCCTTTCTGTATCAGGGAAACTAAATCTGCACACTGAATTCCAGATGTGGCCTTACCAATGTCTCAAAATGTGTATCATAATATCTCTGCTCTTATGTTTTATGCCTTGGCTAATGAGGATTGCATCCTGTATGCCTTCTTTACCACATTATTTACCTGTGCTGCCATCTTCGGAATAATTGAACATGTACATCAAGGTCCCTCTGTTCCTCGATACTCTCTAAATCACCACATTCATTGTGTTTGTTCTACCTTTGTTTCACCATTTAAAGAGCATCACTTCATATTCATCAGCATTAAATTCCATCTTCCCAATCTTTCAGCCGATCAGTATCTTTCTGTAACCTGAGATTATACTCCTCACTATACAAAACACCATCAATTTTTGTGTCATCTGCAAACTAAATGTTCTACTTACAGCTGAGGATCCCATGTTTTTTATCCATTTTCTCAGCTTTCAACAAATATGCACACAGACCACTAGATCTCTCTGTTCTTGTAAATCTATTAGAACTATTAGCTCACCAGTTAATTTTGCCAATTTTCATCCTTCTTGCCAACATGCTTCTTATTTCTTAGTATTAAATTTTACTTGCCTTCAATTGGCCCACTCCACCAGCCTGTCTCTATTTCTATCTGTTTCTATCCACCTCCAAATTTTGTGTCATCTGCAGAAATTGAAATTATGCCTTGTATATCCAGTTCAAAATTATTATTATATGAAAACAAATAATTATCCAAGTGTCCATCTCAGGGAAACTCTACTCTACACTTCATCCAGTATGAAAAAGTATGATCACATTCTCCCTGAGGCTTTGTAGGATTCCTCATGGTGCCCTGGTTTCCTCTCACAAACTAAAACACACGAGTTTGTAGGTTGATTGGCTACATGTAAAATGCTCCTCATGCTTTGGTGATTGGTGGAGCTTGAGAAGTGTTGATTGAAATGTATAGAGGGAATTAGTGGGAAATGCAATTACTTTGTGAGGAGATATGAAGCCTCATTTCAATCACCTTTGTTGCCTCCTCAAAAAACTCACTCATTAATAAGACAAAAGTGGCCCCACATAAAGCCATGCTGACTGTTCCTAATTAGGCAATGCTCATAAGTAACATCTGTAAGAATCATCTCTAAAAGTTTCCATACCCTTCCGACCTATTGCTAAGGATCTTCTCCACTAAAGTTCAAAGTTAATTTATTATCAAAACATGTATACTGTATACCACCAAATACAACCCTGAGATTCATTCTCTTGGCATACTCAGGAAGTCCAATAACAATAATAGAATTCATGAAGGACCACATTCCACAGAGTGGACAGCCAATGCACAGAGGACAAGAAACTGTACAAATACAAAAGAAAAAAAAGAAATAATAATTATAAATATCGAGAATATGAGATGAAGAGTCCTTGAAAGTGAGTCCATAGGTTGTGCAAACAGTTCAGTGATGGGGCAGGTGAAAATGAGTGAAGTTATCCCCACTAGTTCAAGAGCCTGATGGATGGTTGGGGGGTAATAACCATCCCTGAACCTGAGGCTCCTGTAACTTCTTCCTATGGAAGCAGTGAGAATAGAGCATGGCCTGGGTGGTGGGGGTCCCTGCTTTCCTATGACAGTATTTCACTTAAATGTGCTCTATGGCAGGGAAGATTTTACTAGCAATGGACTGTGCCATATCACTACTTTTTGACTTTTTGTAGGAATTTCTGTTCAGGGCATTGGTGTTTCAACCAGTCAATGCACTCTCCACTACACATCTACAGCACCTACCACTGACATTAGACTCATCAAGTTATAGAGTAACAGAACACAGAAACAGGCCCATTGGCTAATCTACTCTTGCTGTGCCTGTGGGGAGCTTGTACATTCTCTCCATCGGGTTTCCTCTGTGTGCACATGATACTATCACGTGTTAAGTAGCAAACATGAAGTTAGACTCACATTCCCAGTACCATGTCTTTCTTTCAATTAATTTTATGTTTTAGAGTTACAAAATATAAAAGTAGTGACAAGGTATTTTGAAAATGAACCCAAGATGACTACCTACCTGTTGAATATTGAAGCACAGCAAGAAATGTTCAAATACAAAAAGGCGCAGCAATTTTTGTTTTCTTCAGAGCAGCATGTTTTCTTTGTGAAAGGAAAGATGATCAAGTTAGAAAAAAAAGAGGCAGAAATTGGAAGAATTCTCATGTTCATAAACAGTGAGTACCAGATGACGATAATTATAAAAAAAGGGCAGAAATGGCTAGCTACATTGGAAAGATTGACACGTTTGATTACACAGGAGACAACTGGAATATGTATTCCAAAGCTAATTGAGCAATATTTTAAAGCAAGAGAAATAGCTAATGAGAAACCAGTTTTGCTGAGTACGTTGGATGGAAAAGCATACAGTTTGCTTCGATGTTTCACTGCTCCAACCAAACCAGCCGAAATGAGATTTGCTGACATCATGGAAGTAATGTTGGAACATTTAAAACCAAAGACGTTGTTGATTACAGAACACTTTAGGTTCCATAACTGGGATCAAAAGGAAGGGGAGTCCATTTCAGCATACGTGGTTGAATTGAAGAGATTGTCTGAGCATTGTCAGTTCAGTGATGGGCTTACTGATGCACTGAGAGATCATTTACTTTGTGGAATCTTCCAAGACAGCATTCAAAAACAGTTCCTAATTGAAGGCCTACTTGCATTGAAGACAGCAGTTGAACTTGCTGTATCAATAGATACAGCAGACAGAGATGCAAATCAGTTGCAGCCAGGAATGAAAGTGCGCATGAACAAAATTGCAGTGTCCAGATGGAGGCCTGTCTGCTGAACAAATTGTGTTACTGTTGTGACAGGTGTCCACATACATCCGACAAATGCAGGTTTAAGGGCAAAATACAACTAAGTAGGAAATGTACAAAGATTATGTTGGGCAGACAAAAGTAAATGGACAGCATAGGGTAGAGATAAAGATAAAAAGTCAAGGTGCAATTTCAAAATGAGAACTAAACTGCACACTTGATGAAAAATCTGTAATGACAGGACTGTGTAGACTTAAGATTTACAATTTGAAAACTAACAATAGACAAGCAATATGGGTTACACCAGAAGTCAACAGTAAATTAATTACAATGGATTGGGCACTGGCCTGGCTGTTTCAGTCATTCCACAAAATGAGTTTGAATGGCATTTCAAAGATATTGATCAAAAGCCTGCAGATATCCAACAAAGAACTTATACAGGGGAAAAGATAACTCCTGTTGGAATGACGTTCACAGCAGTGAAATGGAACAGCCACATTGGGCTTGTATGCAGTAAAAATTGGAGGGCCAGTATTGTCGGGGTGTGATTGGCTGAGACAGTACAACTTCAATGAAGATCCATTTCCATTTGCATACCACATTCCCTGTAATAGAGTCAACTGAAAGTGAATTAAGAACAGTACTGGATGATCCAACAACTGTCCCTGTGCTGCACACCACGAACTGCTGCCCAACAGGGAGCAAACAAGTGTTGCTGCCAACCTCTGTGCCTCTGGTTGGAAAGCATATTGGACCATGCTGCTCAGGGAAATCATGAAAGTGACGAAAGCAGTGGTCCAACTACAACAATTATCATAGGCAGCATATCTGAGAAAGTTTCTTACACATTAATCAGGCAGATACTTGTGAAATGTGGCTTGGTTTTAAAGGCCCAAATATACTTGACCACTGCTACACAGCAGTCAAGGATGCCTACCATTCTGTCCCATGACCTGACTTTGGAAAATCGGATCATCCGGCCGTACTCCTCCTCCTGGCTTACAAACAGAAACTGAAAGCGGGTGGTCACGGTGTCAAAAGTGGTATCGCGTTGGATGGAGGAAACGAATGAGGTCCTCCATGACTGCTTTGAATCGGTGGACTGGTTAGTATTCAAGGACTCGGCAGCTAACCTCGATGAGTATGTCTCAGCTGTCATGGACTTTATCTGGAAATGCACAGAGGACTGTGTGTCTCGCAAAACAATCTGGGTATTCCCTAACCGGAAACCTTGGATGAATTATGAGCTCCAGTCCCTTTTGAAGGCTAGAGCTGTGGCTTTTACGTTCGGGAATACCAGTCGCTACACGGAATCCAGGCGTGAACTCCGGAAAACCATTAAGGGGGCTAAGAGGCAATATCGAGCCAAGTTGGAAGCCCAGGCTAACCAGAGGGATGCCGGTAGACTATGGCAGGGTCTATACGAGACCACTGGGCACAAAGAAAAGGCTCAGAATATCAATAACTGTAGTGCTTCTCTTCTTGACGAACTTAACATATCCTACGCAAGATTCAAAGAGAAGAGGAGACCCCGCTCCCTCCGGATGAACCAGACCTGGTGGCATCGAGATTCATCGTCACCAAGGAGGACGTTAGAAGGGCCTTCCTGAAGATAAATACAAGGATGGTGTCCTGGGATGGGTTCTCTGGGCCTGTGCAAGCGAGCTAGCTGGAGTGTTTGCTGACATCTTCAACTGCTCCTTGCTTCAGTCTAAGACCCCCTTGTGCTGAAGAAGAGCAAGGTGGCATGCCTGAATGACTATCAACCTATGGCTCTGACATCAATTGCTATGGCGTGCTTCGAGCGATTGGTTATGGCACACATCAACCATAGCCTACCAGTCAACCTCGATGCTTTGCAATTCGCCTACTGGTGCAACAGGTCAACCGCAGATGCCATCTCTCTGGCCCTACATTCCTCCTTAGAACACCTGGAGAATAAAGACGCATATGTAAGGCTCCTTTTCATTGACTAGAGCTCTGCCTTTAATACCATCATTCCAAATAAACTGATTCCTAAGCTCTGGAACCTGGGCATTAGCACTCATATCTGCAGCTGGATCTTCAACTTCCTCACAGATAGGACCCAAGCTGTAAAAATAGGGGACGAGCACTCCTTCACAATCACTCTGAGCACCGGTGCCCCACAAGGCTGTGTACTCAGCCCACTGCTGTACTCACTGTGCACCCATGATTGTGTAGCCAAGTTTCAATTGAACTCAATATATAAGATTGCCGATGACACCACAATTGTAGGCCGTACCTTGGGTAACGATGAGTTTCAGTACAGAGAGGAAATTAAGAACCTGGTGGCATGGTGCGAAGACAATAACCTATCCCTCAACGTCAGCAAGATGAAGGAATTGGTTGTTGATTTAAGAAGGAGTAGCAGACCACACGACCCCATTTACATTGGTGGTGCGCGAGCGGAACAGGTCAAAAGCTTTAAGTTCCTCGGGGTCAATATCACAAATGACCTGACTTGGTCCAGCCAAGCAGAGTCCACTGCCAAGAAGGCCCACCAGCACCTTTACTTTCTGAAAAAGCAAAAGAAATTTGGCCTATCCCCTAAAACCTTCACTAATTTTTATAGATGCACTGTAGGAAGCATTCTTCTAGGGTGCATCACAACCTCGTATGGAAGTTGTCCTGTCCAAGACTGGAAGAAGCTGCAGAAGATTGTGAACACAGCCCAGCACATCACACAAACAAATCTTCCATCCTTGGACTCACTTTACACCATACGCTGTCGGAGCAGTGCTGCCAGGATAATCAAGGACACGACCCACCCAGCCAACACACTTTTTGTCCCTCTTCCCTCCGGGAGAAGGCTCAGGAGCTTGAAGACTCATATGGCCAGATTTGGGAACAGCTTCTTTCCAACTGTGATAAGACTGCTGAACGGATCCTGACCCAGATCTGGGCCATACCCTCCAAATGTCCGGACCTGCCTTTCGATTTTGCACGACCTTACTTTCCCTTTTCTATTTTCTATTTATGATTTATAATTTCAATTTTTACTATTTACTACCGATTTGTACTCCAGGGAGCGCAAAGCGCAGAATCTAATATCGCTGTGATGATTGTACACTCTAGTATCAATTGTTTGGCAACAATAAAGTAAAGTAAAGTAAAATGGAAGGCGGTTCGAGGAGCTTCAGAGCGAGTATAACTTTTGTGAGTATAAAGAACCAGAAACTATTCTATGTGCATTGAAACGCAAACAACAAACTTGAAGAGGGAAACAAAAAGCTGCTTGTAAAAGTAGATGCAAAGACCAAAGTTCAGCTGAATGAATGAAAGGCCATAAAGAAAGGAGTCAATGGAGACACTAAAACAGACGATTCATCAGCTGATGTTGTGGATGAGGAAAATAAGAGGAGAAATCAGATTGTAAAGACCATAAAACCATGTTACAGGAACAGAATTAGGCCATTTGCCCCATTGAGTCTGCTCCACCATTTCAACATGGCAGATCCAGTTATTCTCTCAGCCCCAGACTCCTGCCTTAGAAACATAGAAAACCTACAGCACAATACAGGCCCTTCAGCCCACAAAGTTGTGCCGAACATGTCTCTACCTTAGAAATTACTAGGCTTAGCTATCGCCCTCTGTTTTTCGAAGCTCCATGTAGCTATTCAAAAGTCTCTCAAAAGACCCTATCGTATCTGCCTCCACCACTGTTGCAGGTAGCCCATTCCACGCACTCACCACTCCCTGAATAAAAAACCTACTCCCCAGCACCTTAAACCTGTGTCCTCTTGTGGCAGCTATTTCAGCCCTGGGGAAAAGCCTCTGACTATCCACACGATCAATGTCTCTCATCATCTTATACACCTCTATCAGGTCACCTCTAATCCTCCGTCACTCCAGGGAGAAAAGGCCAAGTTCCCTCAACCTGTTCTCATAAGGGATGCTCCCCAATCCAGGCAATATCCTTGTAAATCTCCTCTGCACCCTTTCTATGGCTGTAGTGAGGCGACCAGAACTGAGCACAGTACTCCAAGTGGGGTCTGACCAGCGCCCTATATAGCTGCAGCATTACCTCTTGGCTCCTAAATTCAAGTCCACGATTGATGAAGGCCAATACATCGTACGCCTTCTTTTTTTTTTAAATCTTTTTTTTATATTTCTTTTTGCTCAGCTTAACAAAACTTTCATTTCACAGATACATAAGACAGTCATATTTACATTTCAATGTTATATTAACATTTACATTTCTTCCCCTCACAGATATCAGCTATCAGAACACTTCCATCAAAATATAGACATTGTGATGACAAACCAAGTTATCAGAAGATTGATGCTGATGAGAGAGATAAGGGGAACAATGGAGAAACATTCAAAATGCTAATAAGAGAGAAGAGAGAGACTAACGAGAAAGAAAACACAATTCAGAGTATTGACAGACCAGTTACTTTGAACCTGAACTGTTTGAAGTTTGACGGACAGGCGATACCCCAGCAGGGAGATAAAAAGAACAGGTTCACTAAGGTACGACACACACCACGAGATCATGAGATAACGAGACCCTGGAAGAGCGGTGTGCCCCCACAAGTTGGTGAAGTGTTTGGAGGTCTGATCGCGGGAACCGACCTTAGACGCACAGGGTGAAAGGGTACGATCAGCGGAAAACTGGTGTGTGTGTCTGCCCTTGCCTGGGTGCCGGGTTCACTGCGGAAAAATGATCGTATCCGGAGCGGAGGGTCTGCCTGAGAGCTAACTGTGAAGAACATCAAAGGTCTGCTGAATCAGATTTGTGTATCTCTATCGCTCTCTCTCTCTCCAATGGCACAACAGCGATTACTGCGAACTGTACTAAGCTGAACTGAACTCTGCGTCACTTGAGACTGATCATTTTACCCCTAGACTGTGATAGACCTTGGTTGATTCCTATTACCCTAGTTCTGTGTACATGTGTGTTTTATCATTGCTAATCTGTTGCATTTATATCCTTACGATTAGAGTACTGTGTTACTTATTTCTTTAATAAAATTTCATCAGTTTCTGTTAAACCAGACTCCAACTAAGTGGTCCATTTCTGCTGGTTTGGCAACCCAGTTACGGGGTAAATAACATAAGTGGGGGCTCGTCCGGGATTTTGAACGCCAAATTTGGGACTGAGTAAATTGAATGGGTTAAAATTCCCGAAAGAAAGAAAGGGCAAACAGCAGAAATGGAGATTGAGGAATTTCTAAAGGTGCCAACCTTGGAGGCATTAGAGGAAGCCAGGAAATCAGAGTTGGCAACTGTTGCCAAATGGTTGAATCTTTTTAAGGGGAAGTCGACAATGAGGAGAGCGGAGATGCACAGAGCTATCATTGAGCATTATGTATCTAAAGGTGTGTTTCCCCAAAGGGAGCTGGAGGTGGTATCTATGGGCAAACCTGGTGGAGAGGCGGTGCAGCTGCAGATAGAAAAATTGAGACTCGAGCACGAGTTCCGGGTAAGGCAGCTAGAACAAGAAGAGAAACAGTTAGAGGGGGGCGTCACGTGATGACGTAGGATTGAGACAAGTAAATCCAGCTCTCCTGTAAAAAATCAGCGAAGGACCGTTTAAACAAAACAAAGTTAATAAATACTTTCCAAAAACTATTTATAGACTTTGCAAGACTACTTTACGATATACCTCGTAAACCACAACAGAAGAAGTCTGTTGTTGCGAAGCCGCCGCGAGATGGGAAGAAAAAAGGGCCTACTGCAGCGATGGAGCCTCGTACTGAGGTTGGATCTTCTTCGGAGGAGATGCATTCTATCCCCGGCGTAGAACAGGGAGCAATGGCGGCGGTAGCGGTCTCTCGGAAGGAGATGCTGGAAATGCGCATGCGCAAATCGACACAACTCAAACTACAAGAACCGACAGCCACTGCAACTGAAAGTGACTCAGAGTCAGAATTGGATACCGCAGAGAATACAGATGAAGAAGAGGAGGAAGAACTGGAAGAGATTGAAAGTAAAGGAGATGACGGAGACATAAGAGAGGCTTTATTGCAATTAACAGCTGAACTAAGAAAAGTAAGAGCAGAGCTTAGAGACATGAAGATGTGGTATAATAAAGCTATGAAAAGACAGGATAAAATGAATAAGGAGCTTCAGAAGATGGAAAGAACAATGGAGCATATTAATGATAGAGTGGAAAAAACAGAAAATGATCTGCTTGTCTGGAACACAGAAAGAAATCAACTCTTGGAGAAAGTGGACATGTTGGAAAATTTCAGTAGATGTAATAATATTAAAATTGTTGGTCTTAAAGAAGGTATGGAGGGAGAAAATCCAATAGAATTTTTTCAAAGATGGATCCCGGAAGTTTTGCAAATGAAAGAGGAGGACCGATCAATTGAAATTGAGCGGGCACATAGAGCTCTAAGACCAAAACCACAAGATGACCAATATCCACGATCAATTTTAATAATATTCTTAAGATTTCAAGACAAGGAAAGGATTCTACAGGCAGCTGCCCAAGCTGCCAAGAATAGAAAAAGGACATTGATGATTCAAGGGAACAAAATTTTTTCTACCCTGACATAAGTTATGAACTTTTGAAGAGAAGAAAGAAATTTAATCCAGTGAAAAAAATCCTATGGTATCATGGTTATCAATTTATATTGCGTTATCCTGCAACCTTGAAGATTTTTTTGGCTGGTGGAGAAAAAATTTTTTTAATGATTACCGGAAATTGGAGCAGTTTGTGTGAGATCCTCTGAATATTCACCAGAAACAAGAACAAACCCAGAGGAGCGAGATGGATTGAAGATGAAGACTGGGTCAAAGAATGGACTTGTTGGATTATTGAAGACGGATGAATATATAAATATATTATTCATTATATGAGGGAGGGGAAGAAAGGTTAAAATTTGAGGAATACTAGTTGGGAATAGTAATGTTAATTTTTTCTATATATATATATTTTTTTTTGTTGCGGGGGAGCTGGAAGAAGCACTGACTGATTGCTACGCTAATCATGTGTGCAAGCGTGGCTTTAGCCATGACCCGCAAAATGGAAGGGGGTAGTGTTGTGTATTCTTTCATTCACAACATTAGTGGGGGGGGAGTATTTTGTTTTTTTCTTTTTTTGTATCTTATCTATCTTTTATTTTTTTTCTTTTTGCCTGGATGATTGGGAGGGAAACACATAGCAATGTGGTGAAGTTGAAAGAGATTCCCCAAGGAACTATGAGAGTTGAGAAGCTAAGTAACGTTTTAGACTGGAGTAACTTTGTTAAGAATAATGACTAATTTATTGAATTTTTTGAGTTTTAATGTTAATGGGCTTAATGGATCAGTGAAAAGAAAAAGAATCTTAACACATATTAAGAAAATGAAGATAGATTTAGCCTTTTTACAGGAAACGCATTTAACAGAAACAGAACATCAGAAATTAAAGAGAGATTGGGTGGGTAGTGTTGTTGCAGCTTCATTTAACTCAAAAGCGAGGGGAGTAGCAATTTTGATCAATAAAATGTTACCAATTAGAATACAAAATGTAATAACCGATTCTGCGGGGAGATATGTGATTATACATTGTCAACTTTTCTCTGAATTATGGACTTTTATGAATATTTATGCACCAAATAAAAAATGATGCAAATTCATACAAGAAGCTTTTTTGAATTTGGCTAATGCACATGAGAAAATATTAATAGGAGGAGATTTTAATTTTTGCTTAGACCCAGTCTTAGATAGATCAACTAAGGCTGTTACAAAATCAAAGGTAGTAAATCTAACTTTATCATTGATGAAAGATTTAAATTTGACTGATATATGGAGAAGAATCAATCCTAAAGAAAGAGACTATTCATTCTATTCTCGTAGACGTAAAACTTATTCAAGGATAGATTTTTTCCTATTATCAATGCCTATTCAACACAGAGTGAAAAATATGGAATATAAAGCAAGAATATTGTCAGATCATTCTCCTTTATTAATGACAATAATAATGACTGATAAGGAAGAAGTGGCTTATAGATGGAGATTTAATTCAACATTATTAAAACGTCAAGATTGTTGTGATTTTATGAAAAAGCAGATCCAATTTTTTTTGGATACAAATTTTCATTCAGTGGATGATAAATTTATATTATGGGATGCGATGAAAGCATATTTGAGGGGCCAGATAATAAGTTATACGTCTAAAATCAAGAAAGAATATATGGCAGAACTAGATCAATTGGAAAAAGAGATTACAAAATTAGAAAAAGAATCTCAAAGATATATGTCAGAAGAAAAATGAAGGCAACTTGTCAATAAGAAGTTACAATATAATACGCTTCAGACATATAGAATAGAAAAAGCAATTATAAGAACTAAGCAAAGGTATTATGAGTTAGGTGAGAGAGCACATAAAATTCTTGCTTGACAGTTGAAAACAGAACAAGCTTCCAAAACAATAAATGCAATTAGAACAAGTGCAAATAAAATAACTTATAAACCTTTTGAAATAAATGAAACCTTTAAAACTTTCTATTCTGATTTATATCAATCAGAATCACAAAATGATGTTAATGAGATAGAAAGGTTTTTATCACAAGCAACTCTTCCAAAATTGAATTCAGAAGAACAGAAGGGATTAGATATGCCTTTTACATTAAAAGAGGTTGAAGAAGCTTTAGGATCACTCCAAAGTAATAAATCTCCAGGAGAAGATGGTTTTCCACCTGAATTTTATAAAAAGTTTAAAGATTTATTATTTCCTCCCTTTATGGAGCTAATATGTCAAGCAGAAAAAATACATAAACTCCCAGAATCTTTTTCAACAGCGATTGTAATAGTATTACCAAAAAAAGACAGAGATCCTATGAAACCAACATCATACAGGCCTATTTCTGTATTGAACACGGATTATAAAATAATAGCAAAAATTTTATCGAATAGATTATCTAAATATTTACCAAAATTAATACATATGGATCAAACAGGATTTATTAAAAATAGACAATTGGCAGATAATGTAACTCGGCTACTCAGTATAATTCATTTGGCACAAAAAAGGGAGGAGAAGAGTATAGTAGTGGCCTTGGATGGAAAAAGCATTTGATAGATTGGAATGGGATTTTTTATTTAAAGTATTAGAAAAATATGGGTTAGGAACATCTTTTATAAATTGGATTAAAACTTTAAATACTAACCCTAATGGTAAAGTAGTGACAAATTCTCAAATTTCAACACCATTCCAGTTAAAAAGGTCAACTAGACAACGTTGTCCATTATCACCTGCTTTATTTGTACTGGTGATAGAGCCATTAGCAGAACTAATCAGAATTGAACCAGATATTATGGGTTTTAGAGTTAATCAGGAGGAATATAAAATTAATCTTTTTGCTGATGATGTTTTGATTTACTTAACAAACCCACAACATTCATTACATAAATTATCTTCTAGATTGGATGAATATGGGAAGGTATCAGGTTATAAAATAATTTGGGATAAAAGTGAAATTTTACCTCTTACTAAAGGAGACTATAGCCAATGTCGATTAGCAACCCAATTTAGATGGCCGGTAAATGGTATAAAGTATTTAGGTATAAGACTTGATAATAATGTAAAGAATTTATATAAATTTAATTATTTACCACTATTGAAAAAAATTCAAGAAGATCTTGACAAATGGATGATACTACCAATAACATTAGTAGGTAGAGTCAATGTTGTGAAAATGAATATATTTCCTAGATTACAGTATTTGTTTCAAACATTACCAATACAATTGCCACAGAAATTTTTTCAAGGGTTACATAAATGTGTGAGAAAATCTCCTATATTAATACATTTGATTGATCTATGGAATAAGATAAATGTTGATAATGAAATACAGAAATCTTTATTAACAACGAGACCTTTGTTCCAAAACAGACTTATTCCTTTTACAATGGACAATCAACTTTTATATAATTGGTACCAAAAAGGGATTAGATTTATAGGAGACTGTTATGAATGAGGTATATTGATGTCATTTGAACAACTAAAGGATAAATATAAAATATCAAATAACACTTTCTTTTGTTACCTTTAATTAAGGGCTTACTTAAAAGGCAAGCTAGGTCAAACAATGTTTTTGCCAAAACCTAATGAAATTGAAATTTTAATTCAAAAAGGGAAAATTAAAAAACTTATTTCTTGTATGTATAATTTGTTTCAAAAACAGACAATTAAACAAGGAATCCATAAGTCAAAACAAAAATGGGAAACAGATCTGAATATTAATATTGATGAAGCAAATTGGTCAAGACTGTGTCTTGACAGTATGACAAATACAATAAATGTTTGACTTAGATTAGTACAATATAACTTTTTACACCAATTATATATTACACCACAAAAAATAAATAGATTAAATTCAAATCTATCCGATAAATGCTTTCGATGTAATCAAGAAATTGGTACTTTCTTACATTCTACTTGGTCTTGTTTTAAAATTCAACCCTTTTGGATAAATTTAAGAGTCTTATTGGAACAAATTACTGGAACTCAACGTCCACATAACCTTGTATTATTTCTACTAGGTGATATTGAAGGGATAAAGCCAAAACTTAAATTGAATAAATATCAGAAAGAATTTATAAAAATTGCATTGGCAGTAGCTAGGAAGACTATAGCAGTTACTTGGAAATCTGATTCGTATTTAAGTATGAATCGTTGGAACAATGAAATGGCTAGTTCTATTCCACTCGAAAAAATTACTTATAATTTAAGAGATAAATATGAAACATTTTTGAATATTTGGCACCCTTATTTACAAAAGATAGGATGGCATATTTAGTTGCTCCGATAACGATCTTGGTCCCTTGGGGAAACTAATGAATAAGTATACTAAATTTATTTTGAATCCCATGGAGCATGTGGAAACCTTCCAATACCCAGGTGGCTCTTCTTTTTTCCTTTCTTTCTTTTCTTTTTTATGTAGGACTATATATGGGGGGGAGGGTTAAGGGGAGGGGGGAGGGTAGATATTACTTTTCTATGTATTCATTTTGAAAACTTAATCAAAATTATATTAAAAAAAAGAGGAACAGTTAGAACGGCGAGAGAGAGAGGCAGTTAGAGCGACAAGAGAGAGAGAAACAGAGGGAAAGGGAATTTGAGCTGGAGAAGTTAAGGATGACGCTAGCGCAGGGGCCCATGCCGAACCAAGGTGAAGGGTTCAGGGCGACCCAGGAGGTTAGGCTGGTTCCCCCATTTGAGGAGGCCAATGTTGATCGGTGCTTTCTCCATTTTGAAAAAGTCGCTGCAAGTCAGGACTGGCCGAGGGATAAGTGGGCTGTATTGCTTCAGGGTGTACTTAAAGGAAAAGCTCAACAAGCTTACTCGGCCTTGTCCGCAGAAGATGCCCAGAGGTATGATATGGTGAAAGAGGCAATACTCAGGATTTATGAGTTGGTCCCAGAGACATACGGCAGAGGTTCTGGAATGTGAGGCAGTAGTGGGGCCGCACGTACTTAGAGTTTGCCCGTGAGATGCAGATGTATTGTGAGCTTTGGTGCGCCTCGAAAGGGGTCAATGGGGATTATGACAGACTGCTACAGCTAATGCTGATTGAGCAGTTTAAAAGTTGTGTCCCTGAGGGTATGAGACCCTATCTAGATGAGAAAAAGGCAGAAACCTTAGCCGCAACTGCTAAGTTAGCGGATGAATACGCGTTAACGCACAAAGCGAAGTTTACCCCGAGTAAGAGCTACCAGAAGGGTAGTCAAGAGGGCGGAGAGAGTCCGCCGGGAAAGCCATAAAGTGAGCCAGGCACTAGTGAGAAGGATAAGGAAGACAGGGAGCAGTCTGGTAGGAAGCCTCCTGACGTTGTATGCTATAATTGTGGGAAAGCCGGTCACTTTGCATCCAGGTGCTTTGCCCCAAAGTAGGAGACGGGGAAAGGAAAAATGACGGTTCCGACTGGCTGTATTGAGCTGGTAAACAAACCGCTAGGGGAGAAGAGGTCTGATAAAGTTCAGGAAGGGCACTAGAAGTTTATCTCAGCCGGATTGGTGTCAGTGAAGAAGGGGTTAAACCCGGTTCCAGTACGGATCTGGAGAGACACTGGAGCTTGTCAGTCATTGATCTTAAAGAGTGTATTAGACTTTAGTTCAGAGACCCAGACTGGGGAGGTCAGGGTGATAAAAGGCATTGGGAACCAGATACCTTTGCACCAGATACACCTAGAAAGTGACTTGGTCTCCGGACCGGTCACGATCGGGGTGAGGCCCGAACTACCGATGGAAGACGTGGAGGTCTTACTCGGTAACGACCTTGCCGGTGGAAATGTGTACTCAGCAGTAAAACTAACAAGCCAGCCTGCCAGCATTGAGGCTCCGCCCATGGACTCACAGGTGTATCCCGTTTGCGCAGTGACTTGGTGCATGTCCAGAAAGGCTGCTGAAGCGAATATAGATTTAGCTGAGACGTTTTTACCAGCCTTGTACCAGGAGGGGTTAGAAAGTGAGGAGCACAGTAGAACAGAAGGAAGTGAGGGAGTTGAGGTAGACTTATCATTAGCAAGGAAGGACTTTATACAGGCACAGGAACAAGACAAGGAGCTAATGGTTTTGACGGAGCCAGCTCTCTCAGAAGCAGAATTAAAAAGGGAGCCAGTGGGCTATTATGTGAAGGAGGGAGTACTAAGGAGGAAATGGAGACCAAGTACCGTGCCCGCAGATGAGGAATGGGGGGTGATAGTGCCAAAAATTTATGGGGATGAGATTTTTAACCTGGCCCACAAGATACCCCTCGGTGGACATTTTGGGATGAAGAAGACAGTCGATAGAATTATGAAAGAGTTTTACTGGCCGCACAGGAGGAAGGATGCTATTGACTATTGTAGACGTGAGCTAACACAGTTACAGGTTATTGATATGCTAACAGCTTGCCACGATAGGCGAGCAGACCGAGTCAGTGTTATCATGAAAATTAATGAGGCTAGGGTGCCACCTGATAAGGGGAAAACCCATTTTGTAAGGGTAAGTATGGTGTCGACCAGATGGGAGAACTCCATTGTTTTGGCCAACTTTGCTGATGAGTTCTCTCACTTAACCCCCGAACAGAGTGAGCCGCTGATAAAGCTAACTAACTGGCACGCAGACGTATGTCCCGATGTCCCGAGGCGATGCAAAGAGCCGGGACATGGTGTTGTTGTTACATCAGGTCAGCCTAGTAAGCAACACCCCTATAGGATGATTAATTCAGTGACAAAAAGGCTAAGGAACGCAGAAGCGTATATTGACGCTGTAGTGGTCTGGAGTGACACATGGGAGGAGCACATTGTGGCAGTAGAGGAACTGTTTGAAAAACTGTTTGAAGCCAGCCTGACAGTGAACCTCGCAAAAAGTGAGTTTGGCCACGCAAAGGTCACTTATCTGGGATTTGTTGTAGGACAGGGGCAGCTGGCACCGATGCAGGCTAAGGTGCGGACTATCTCAGAAGTCCCCACCCCGACAGACAAGAGAGCCCTGAGAAGGTTCTTGGGGATGATGGGGTACTATCAGAAGTTTTGCAAAAACTTTGCAGATATCACCCTCCCTCTTACTAAGCTCTTGCCAAAGAATGCTAAGTTTGTGTGGGACGACCTTTGTTATATTCGTCCGGGACGGAAACCACTGAGAATTTACACTGATCACAACCCATTAGTGTTTTTGGCCACTATGAAGGATAAAAACAAAAGGTTGCTAAGTTGGAGCCTGGTCTTAGAGTATATTAAAATAACATATATAAAAGGAACGGAAAATGTGATTGCTGACTGTCGGTCAAGGTGTTGACAACTTTAAGTTCTCTGTATTAGCCGAATACCTGATGACCCTGTATGTTAGTGTGTATTTAATAATGTATTCATGCCCATAATTTTTACCCCGGTAAAAATCCTTTGAAGGATAGGGGTGTGACGACAAACCAAGTTATCAGAAGATTGATGCTGATGAGAGAAATAAGGGAGACAATGGAGAAACATTCAAAATGCTAATAAGAGAGAAGAGAGAGACTAACGAGAAAGAAAACACAATTCAGAGTATTGACAAATCCCTTACTCACTCTTCCTTCAGTTAGTCCTGACGAAGGGTCTCGGCCTGAAACGTCGACTGCACCTCTTCCTACAGATGCTGCCTGGCCTGCTGCGTTCACCAGCAACTTTGATGTGTGTTGCTTGAATTTCCAGCATCTGCAGAATTCCTGTTGTATTGACAGACTGGTTACTTTGAACCTGAACTGTTTGAAGTTTGATGGACAGGCGATAGCCCAGCAGGGGGATAAAAAGAACAGGTTTGCTAAGGCATGACACACACCACGAGATCACAAGACAACGAGACCCTGGAAGAACGGTGTGCCCCCACAAGTTGGTGAAGTGTTTGGAGGTCTAGTCGCGGGAACCGACCATAAACGCACAGGGTGAAAGTGTACGATCGGCGGGAACCTGGTGTGTGTGTCCGCCCCTGCCTGGGTGCTGGGTTCACTGCGGAAGAACGGTTGTATCCGGAGCGGAGGGGTCACAGTCGGTGACCACGGAAGACATAACAAAGGGTCCGCCTGAGAGCTAACTGCGAAGAACATCAAAGGTCTGCTGAGTCAGATTTGAATATCTCTATCTCTCTCTCTCTCTCCAACGGCACAACAGCGATTACTGCGAACTGTACTAAGCTGAACTGAACTCTGCGTCACTTGAGACTGATCATTTTACCCCTAGACTGCGATAGAGCTTGATTGATTCTTATTACCCTAGTTCTGTGTACATGTGTGTTTTATCATACCTAACCTGTTGCATTTATATCCTTACGCTTAGAGTACTGTGTTACTTATTTCTTTAATAAAACTTTATCAGTTTCTGTTAAACCAGACTCCAACTAAGTGGTCCATTTCTGCTGGTTTGGCAACCCAGTTACGGGGTACGTAACAACATCACCCCAACATCCTATACAAAAGCCCTTGTTAGTATAGCAGACAGGTTTATATCTACATACTGCAGAAAAGGTTGCCATGTTTTATGAAAACTATTGGTTTTTGAGTGTACCATACATGTCAAAAAGTCCAAAGAAATGTATTCCATGATTAATTTACGCCAACCAAAAAGTCCAGGGGCCTCATCAGATATCCAACAAAGTAAAATATTCTTCCTCGCACAAAAAGAAAAGTCAGGAAGTTAAAACGTTTTTTCTGATGTGCATTAATAATACAACTGCTGGGTAAGCCTATGAGAAAAGACACTGGGTCCAGTTCAAGCTCCATCTTCAGAATCTTTTCCACTTCACTCAAAATATCACTCCAGTATGCCTGAAGCTTGGGACACATCCAAAAACAGTGGGTGAAAGTTCCAGTATTTACCTCACATTAAGAACACATTGGAGAAACCCCGTCTGAAATTTCGAGAGACGATCTGGAGTCAGATGGGCTCTATGCAGAATTTTAAGTTGCAGCGCTTTAGTTCTATTAAAAACTGAAATTTTCTTTACATTATCGCAGATGTCTTCCCATGTTTCAGCTGTAATTTCTACTCCCAGCTCTTCCTCCCAGACCTTTCCCAGCTGTTCGGTCTTTCCACAAGAACATTCCCTCAGGATGCTGTAAAAAGTACTGATGGAGACTTCACCCTTAGAACAAAACACCCTCTTTTCTATGTCAGAACTATAGAAATCAGTTAACAATGATGCTTTTTTTTCTGTATATAATCTCTTATCTGAAAGAAATGACAAAGATCCTTGTTGGGTATGTTAAGTTTCTGTACTATTTGACTAAAAGACATCATTATTCCTTCATCAAACAGATCTCCTGGTTGGAAAATACCCTTAGAAATCCAGAGTTTAAATCCGGAATCCATTATGCCAGGCTGAAAACCTGGACCGCCGGCTATTGGAGTGAAGGGTGATATTTTCACTGCATTGCCCTCAATTTGTTGCACCACCCTCCAAGCCCTGACTGTATTCATTGTTATTGGATTGCGACAATATTCCTTAACTAGTTTCATCTTATTGAGGAAAAGCAAATTAATAAGAGCATTTTGCTTGTGAAGCTTCAATATCTAGCCAAATTGAAGAGGGGTCCCTGCAAACCTAGTCAACCACATAAGATAAAAAGGAACTTAATTGATATTTTTTGATGTCTGGAAAATGCAGAACCCCTAGACTACTGGGAAGCTGTAACTTAGACATTTTAATACAGGGTTGTTTTTTTGTTCCAGATGAAAGAAACAAACCAGCCATTTATTATTTTAAGTATTTGTTGGGTAAAAATGACTGGAATCATTCGTATTGGGTAGAGCAGACGAGGAAGAATGTTCATTTTGAGCAAGGATTTTCGGCCAAGCCAAGAAATGGGAAGAGTGCTCCATTCCTCAAGATCCTGTTTGATTTTGTCAAATAACTATGTAAGGTTAGCTTTGAACAATTGATCAAATGTAGGTGTGATAAATATGCCTAAGTAAACAAAACCTGTCTGCGACTATTTAAGGGGGAAAACACCCTGCGTGTCAGGTACCTGCTGCAGATTCCCCAAAGGCATAGCCTCTGATTTAGTAAAGTTGATTTTATAACCTGAAAAGGCACTAAATGAATTGATGCATTGTGTAAGGTGGTGCACTGATATAGCAGGGTTTGATTAGAAAATTAGAACATCATCCGTATACAATGTAATTTTATGTGACTTTAGTCCTAAGTCTGGAGCAGTTATTTTGGGGTCTCACCGAATAGCCTCAGCCAATGGATCGATCATTAGTGTGAAAAGTAGTGGTGATAAAGGGCAGCCCTGCTGGATGCCCCTCAGACTACTAAAATTATCCAACCTAATACCATTAGTGAGAATCGCAGCCAAAGGGTCATTATAAAGAACCTTCACCCACTTAATAAAATTATTGCCCAAACCTAATCGTTCTAAAGTAAAAAAGAAGATATGGCCATTCAACACGATCAAAGGCCTTTTCTTCATCTAAGGAAACCACCAAGCCATCCACTGCCTGTTGCTGACATGCCTGAATCACATTAAGTAATCTTCTGATATTGTTAGATGATCTATGGCCTTTTACAAAACCCACTTGATCCTCTTTTATGATAAAAGGTAACAGTTTCTAATCGCAATGTTAAGGTTTTAGATAAGATTTAAAAGTCAACATTTAACAATGAAATAGACCTGTAGGAGGCACAATCTTCAGGGCTCTTTCCTTTCTTAAGAATTAGGGAGATATTAGCTTCTCTCAATGATGGTGGGAGGAGACCACAATTAAATGCATGATTGAACATGTTTAGCATAGGCTCTGTTATGGAATTCACTAGTGAGTCCATAAGGACCAGGGGCCTTCCCACTTTGGAGCTGTTTCACAGCTTCCTGTATCTCATGTATAGATAACGGAGCATTGAGGAGGGACACTTGTTCAGAAGGAATGCCTAGGAGATCTAAATTCCTGAAAAAGGACTCCATCCTAGATTGTCCATCATTACATTGATCAGATTGATACAATTTAGAATAAGAATTCTTAAACACAACATTAATCATTTTGGAATTACTAGTGAGGGCTCCTGTCCCATCCCTAATTGAGGCATTTTTCTTTCTAGCTACATAAGCCAAATACCTACCTGGTTTTTTACCATGTTCAAACAATCGTTGTTCAGCAAATGTCAATCTTCTTTTGGCTGTTTGTGTAAGTAAAGATTTTAGTGTACAGCGTAGGGCTGTTATATTCTGTAACTTGGCTGCAGAAGGCTTATTAATATAATCCTTTTCAGCTGCCGCAAGCCTTGCTTACACTAGGTGCTGCTGTTCTGCAGCTTATCACTTCTTACTAGCAGAGTAGGAGATAATTAATCCCCTTGCATCGGCCTTAGCAGTTTCCCAGAGCATCGATGGACTACTAGCTGATCTGGAATTAATAGATAGGAAAGTTTTGAATTCGGAAGTAAAGTAGTCTATAAATTTATCATCTCTTAGAATTAAAGGATTCAGCCTCCAATGTCTAGATCGTGCTAAATTATCTTTGGGTTTAATATTTAAATATACTGCTGCATGGTCAGAAATAGAGATATTTCCAATTGTGCAGGATACAACTAAATCTAGGAGCGTTTTGGGGTTAGAAAAAAGACTATTTCTGGTGTAACACTTGTGTGGATTAGAAAAAAATGTGAAGTCTTTGTCTGAGGGATGTAACAACCTCCAGACATCCACAAGTCCTAGTTCTCCACATAAGCCCATGATTTGTTTGGACTGTGAGGAGAGCAATGGGGGACCACTGGGCAATCTGTCCATCAATGGGTCCTTGAGTCAATTAAAATTCCCACCTACAATAATGTTTTGTATTGAAAAGCTTGTAAGTTTGGAAAAAGCATCTATTAGGAATTTGAGCGGATGAGCTGGAGGGCAGTAAACATTGAGAATACCATATTCCTCTCCATATATTGAAGCTTTAATGATTACAAATCTCTCATACTTATCCTTAATGCAGTCTAATAACTTAAAAGGTAGCTTCTTCCTAATTAAAATGGCCACCCCCTGCTCCTGGTATTAAAAGATGAAAAATAGACTTGATCAAATCCACTCTGTTGCAGTTTTAGATGTTCTTTATCATTTAAATGTTTCTACTTCAATATGTCCATCCTTTCCTTTTTCAGATTTAGTAGGAGTTTCTTTCTCTTGATTGGTGAATGACTCCCCTTAATGTTCCAAGTGCACAATTTTAATATATTACTGGTCATAATCCTTTATAACAATCATTTGACTCCGAAGGAGAAGAAACCCGATTTAAGATCAGCTGAACAGCAGTAAGTGAATAAAAAAACACAAAAAAAACGAAGTGCTAGCAGCACTGAACAAGAGAACTTACCCCACACTTAAAGGGGATATCTGAACCTTCTAGCACCCCATATTCTGCCCCACTGCCAATATGGCATTTAACACAGTCAAAAATGAAAACAGGACATAATTTATCCATCCACCGATTTGTTACCATCATGTTTAAGCTCTGGAGCAGAACCGCTAATTTAAACAAATAATGAAACTATATTAATCAAAACAAATACATTACCCATCCTATAAGATATCTTGCCATCGATTAATGAAAAGGTAAAATAAAGCGACCATCAAGCATGTTATCACCCATAAATAGGGCTATACAATATATTTATTCTTTAGCCCAATGTGTCTACAAAAGTTTTAGCTTTGCCGGGAGAATCAAGTATCCTGGTGGTCCCGTTGTGGGTGATTTTCAGCGCCGCTGGGTACAACATAAAGTACTGCATTCCGGATTCTCTCAGCCACTTCTTTACCTGGAATTCCTTGCACTTCTGAATAATGGCTGCCGAAAAATCTTGAAAAAACATAAGCCTGGATCCTTCATATATTAAAGCCTGGGCATCGGTCCCGCTGCATCTAGAAGCCTCCAGCACTCTTTGCTTATCACCGAAATTATGGAACCACACGAGGACAGGTCGAGGGCGTTGGTCTTGGCCTGGTTTTGGAGCTAGTTTATGATGAGCTCTTTCCACTTTAATGCGTCCAGCCTTGGTTTCCAAATCAAGGAAATTAGGCAGCCAGCCCGCCCTCAAAAAACTTAGCTGGCTGGCTGCCTTCTGTACCTTCAGGGAGACCGATAATCCATATGTTCTTCCTCCTACCTCTATTCTCAAGATCATCAATATGGTCAGACAGGCATGGAACTTGCTTTTCTAGCACTCGAATGTGGCTCTGGGCTTGATCAGCTACAGTCTCTACCGCGGAGACTCGGCCCTCGGCCTCGGTCATTCTTGTATCAAGATTTTTAAGCTCCAATGTGTGGTTCTGGAGTGTTAGAGAGAGTGGTCCCAGCTTCATGTCCATCATTTTGGATATGTTCTCCGTAACTTCCTGAATTACTTGGTGAAACGCAGGGTCCAACGTGTTAGCATAGCTAGCAGCAGCTAGCTCCTCAGTCCCGGGTGAGCGCTCTGTGCAGTCCATCCTGGCCAGTGCTTTCGATGGCATGGTGTTGAAGCAGCTCAAAAAAAAATACTCATCAATGTTCATGTTATTAAATCCGACACTTGGGCATTTAAAAAAAAAGTTTATATGCGAAATTATCAGTGTTGCGGTGCTGACCTTGCACTGTGCCGCCATCTTAAAAGACCCCCGTACGCCTTCTTAACCACAGAGTCAACCTGCGCAGCTGCTTTGAGCATCCTATGGACTTGGACCCCAAGATCCCTCTGATCCTCCACACTGCCAAGAGTCTTACCTGTAGCCCCTCGGCCACCCTCAGGGCTGCTCAGCTCACTGTCGTCTAGGGAAACAGCCCTCCGCCCTGCCAAACTAGGTAATTACTGGTATGTGAATGCTGTGTGATGTACCCCACGCCGCCCAAATAACAGACAATACACCAGATACGATTAAATGATTTACAGTTTATAGATATTACTGGAACTATATAATTAATAGAGAATAAAATATAAAAGGAAAATAAAAGGTGCCACACTTATCAAAGTTCAAGCTCTTCGTGCACAAAAAAAGTTGGAGCTCAATCAATTCCTGACAACCACCTGGATCCTGTCGACTCACGGCTCCGGACCACCTGAAGTGATCAACCGGAGCCCTTCCGCATGTCCACCGTCCTCCCCGTCTCCCCTCCTCGCTGAATGCCCCGCTCGGGGTCCCACCCCGTTAGCGGACCTCACAGCACCTGGTCCATTCTCTGTCCCTCTCTCTCGCCTTCTGCCCCAAAACTCCGCGCATACAGTATCTTCAAATACACCAAAAACATAACAACTATCCCAACTGGTTCATTCGTCCTCATATCAATAGATAATATAAAACAAACCACTAGCGGGAAGGACTTTCTCAGCGTTTAACAAAGAAGCATTCCTAAGTATAACATAACAAAGAAGCCATTTTAATTAGCCTCCGCAGTAACATAAAAGACGAAACCCCTTATATACCATTAATACTATATTCTGCCATCATATTTGACCTACCAAGATGAACCACTTCACACTTATCTGCCACTTCTCAGCCCAGTTTTGCATCCTATCAATGTCCCGCTGAAACCTCTGACAGCCCTCCACACTATCCACAACACCTCCAACCTTTATGTCATCAGCAAACTTACTAACCCATCCCTCCACTTCCTCATCCAGGTCATTTATAAAAATCACGAAGAGTAAGGGTCCCAGAACAGATCCCTGAGGCACACCACTGGTGACCAACGTTCATGCAGAATATGACCCATCTACAACCACTCTTTGCCTTCTGTGGGCAAACCAGTTCTGGGTCCACAAAGCAATGTCCCCTTGGATCCCATGCCTCCTTACTTTCTCAATAAGCCTTGCATGGGGCTTGCTGCCTTGCTGAAATCCATATACACTACATCTACTGCGCTTCCTTCATCAATGTGTTTAGTCACATCCTCAAAAACTTCAATCAGGCTCGTAAGGCACGACCTGCCCTTGACAAAGGCATGCTGACTGTTCCTAATCATATTATGCCTCTCCAAATGTTCATAAATCCTGCCTCTAAGGAACTTTTCCAACAACTTACCAACCACTGAGATAAGACTCACTAGTCTATAATTTCCTGGGCTTTCTCTACTCCCTTTCTTGAATAAAGGAACAACATCCGCAACCCTCCAATCATCCGGAACCTCTCCTGTCCCCATTGATAATGCAAAGATCATCGCCAGAGGCTCAGCAGTCTCCTCCCTCGTCCTTATCAATTCACTATTCAGTCAGAGAAAACACTCAGAGACCACATTTTCACTCAATCAATTCTTTATTCAACTTGATCTGAGGAGAGGGAACCACCATACGCTTCTACAGCATCTGGCAATCAACTCTGCCTAGCACGAGTACAAGGTTACATTTATATACAAAAAATGGTTTCAGTTAGGACCTGTTTCCCCTGTCCACTGTTTTGTGGTTAGCAATTTCATCATGGTCACAATAGCTTCACATGCAGAGGTACAGGTCAGTAAGCGCTTCTGTTCTAAGAGATGAGCATGCAGTTGCAACATCCTAACCGTGCCCAGTTCTGTTGTCTAGTTCTCACCCCTGCTATATTTTCCAGGCCACATACACCATTTAACCCTTCCTATCCCGTACTCTAACTCCCTTTTCACTTACACGTTCCCTCCTTTTATCATCTCAATGATAACCACCAATATCATAGGAGAACAGATTATTATCTGAATGGTGGCCGATTAGGAAAAGGGGAGGTGCAATGAGACCTGGGTGTCATTATACACCAGTCATTGAAAGTGGGCATGCAGGTACAGCAGGCGGTGAAAAAGGCGAATGGTATGCTGGCATTTATAGCGAGAGGATTCGAGTACAGGAGCAGGGAGGTACTACTGCAGTTGTACAAGGCCTTGGTGAGACCACACCTGGAGTATTGTGTGCAGTTTTGGTCCCCTAATCTGAGGAAAGACATCCTTGCCATAGAGGGAGTACAAAGAAGGTTCACCAGATTGATTCCTGGGATGGCAGGACTTTCATATGAAGAAAGACTGGATGAACTGGGCTTGTACTCGTTGGAATTTAGAAGATTGAGGGGGGATCTGATTGAAACGTATAAGATCCTAAAGGGATTGGACAGGCTAGATGCAGGAAGATTGTTCCCGATGTTGGGGAAGTCCAGAACGAGGGGCCACAGTATGAGGATAGAGGGGAAGCCTTTTAGGACCGAGATTAGGAAAAACTTCTTCACACAGAGAGTGGTGAATCTGTGGAATTCTCTGCCACAGGAAGCAGTTGAGGCCAGTTCATTGGCTATATTTAAGAGGGAGTTAGATATGGCCCTTGTGGCTACGGGGGTCAGGGGGTATGGAGGGAAGGCTGGGGCAGGGTTCTGAGTTGGATGATCAGCCATGATCATAATAAATGGTGGTGCAGGCTCAAAGGGCCGAATGGCCTACTCCTGCACCTATTTTCTATGTTTCTATGTTTCTAAATCCTCAGGTATCGGTTCAAGCAGCTCACCAGCTTCTACAGGGTTCTTCACTACCATCATTGGTTTTGCTGGCATTAAGTCCTCTAGGGAGGCCATCATTCGGTTCAGAACACACTTTACTACGGCAATACAGACAAAGATTCCTATGATAGCCGTTAGTGCGTAGATGGCACCATTAATCAACCAGTCCTTCCATGCTCCTAATCCCCAGTTTCCCCATCCTCCCCAGTCTGTTCCTTCCTTAATTGATCCTAATTGTTCATCTACTTGGTTCACATAGCGTGCAATGTTTGCAGTGGCATCGTCCAGGCCCATTATGCATTGGTCTTTTACGATAACACATATCCCACCTTCCCTCACAAGGAGATAATCAAGGGCATAACGGTTCTGCATGGAGAAGAGGCGTAGTTGGCTAAGGCTGTCTGTTATGAGCTTTAATGCCCCCCGGGTAGCGTTTCCAAGACTTGTGAGGCCGCAAGCTAAGTAGCTCCTATTGTGGGCTGCCATGACTGCTCCAGAAGCCCCTAGGGAGAAAAAGCCGGCCGCTCCATACCCAGCCATTTGTCCCGGGGTGAGGGTAGTCAGTTTCCGGTAGTCCACACAGAACTCTTGGGGATCCTCTCTCTTAAGTCTTGCAGGTGGTGGTGCCAGGGGCCCCCAGGCCCCTGGGCAGGGAACCGCAGAGGGGAAGAAGGTGCCATAGGCCACTGAGGAAGGATCGGGGTATTCCAGGAAATTGGTGGCCGTGCCATTGTAGAAGAAGAAATACCCCTGAGAAGTGTACAGGGTTTCAGTACATCCCTTGGCTGTCATCAGATAGCCATGGTCCTTCCAGGCACTTGGACTTCTACTGGGAGGACAGGAGGCCCAATTTGGTCCCCTCGATGTAGTCCGGGTGGGGGAACAGGTGGTTGTAAACTCGGAGGTGTGTACGGTTTCCTTCTCCGCATAGAAGGTGTCCTCCCCGGGACAGGGGCACACAATTTGACTTACCACAGGTATAGATGACGCTCTGCCCTTTGTTTGAGGGGCGACACTGCCTTCTTTCCCAGACGTCATATAGGCAGGTGAGGGGTGTGCAGGCAAAAATGTCGGAGCATCCCCATCCTGTCCCGTTGTAACAGTTGTCATAGCCTGGGCCTCCCCATGGGAGTTTGGGGTTGCCCTCCCACCAGAGGTCTCCCTTAAACCATTCTGCACTGTAACGGTGGTCGCTACTTGTCCCATGTAGTGTTAGCCGGAGGAAATGGTCTGCCACAGGGGCCTTGGTGGGGTCATAGGTAAGTTTCACCCTCCTTTCCTTAGGCAGGGTACTGTGGCGGGGGGCACACCGGAAAGGTTGGTAGGTGCGGTCCCAGTGCGGGAAGATAGTGTATAGGGAGGAGACACTCGTGGGGGGAGGATAACAGGCGATAGTGGTTCCAAATAATCGTCCATATACCTTTTGAAAGTAATTTTCACTGATCTATCCCGGGGGGGGGGGCTTCCAAGCGTGGAGCTTTCAGTGAAACCCCAATTCTTTTTTTTTTTCAATTCAAGGTGCCCCTTTTTGAGCCCACTAAGGATGTTGAGTTCCCTTTTAGGGCTCCCCAGGAACACCTTCCTTTATAGGACTGGTTTTCTAGTTGGTTCTCCATTCGGTTCCTTCTGCATTCAAAATCAAACCTGCAGCTTCCGTACCGACAGGGGAGAACCCAAGAGTTCCTTCCATCCAGGACTAGCCCAGCGGTCCGATTGCTCGAGCTTTGCGGTACAGTAATTGATCTTGGTAATGTTCCATTCCCCCAACTCATCATCCCCGTCACCCTCACACATCAGAACATCCTGACTGCAGAGATGATATACCCTATTTTCCCGCTCTGTATCGCAGGTATGTACTCGTCCCCTGATCCTACCCGTAGTTCCTACTATCCCTAAAAGGATACAAACAATCAAAGTTATACTACCTTCCATCCCCCCGGGCATGGTTTTAGGGCTGTGGCACTCCAAAAAGACAAAGTTTAATCATACACAGGGGGCAATCTTAGTACAATTATCAGTACTCTTTTAGTCCTTCATGGGTCCCAGCATTTGCATTCACTCAGATGGATCCAGCGCTCTTGTCCTTCCACCTTGACCACTGAAGGGGTCTGCAGGAGGACCTGGTGCGGTCCCTTCCACCGAGGTCCCAACTTTGGTCTTTTCCAGTCTGGGATCAGCACCCAGTCGCCAGGTTCGGGGTTAGGCCAGTCGCTGTGCTTGCTCCCTCCTTATAGGCTTCCACGACCTGAGTATGGAGGAACTTCAAATAGAGAGTTAATTGCCTACAATAGTCCTGTAATTCTTGTCCCATTACTTGTAAGTCCCGGGAGGGGGAGGTCTGTCACTGTCCCAGGGAGTCCTGCCAGATCGTCCATAAACTATCTCTGCTGCGGCTAGTCCTGTCCCAATCTGGGGAGTGATCCGCATATGATATAATGCCAGCGGAAGCACTTTCAACCAATTCTGTCTGGTCTCTAGGGTTAGTTTAGTCAATTTGTCCTTTAGTATCCCATTAGCCCTTTCCTCCAGTCCTGCCGCTACAGGGTGGTGGGAGCAATGGAACTGCTGGACTTTCTTTAGTAATTCACAGAGTTCCTTATTGATCTTCCCAATAAAGTGCCGCCCATTGTCTGAAGACAAGCGACAGGGGATTCCAAATCGTGGTATGATGTCCTTTACTAGTATCTTAACGTACTTGCTTTGTTATTGGTGGTTGGAAAAGCCTCTATCCACCTGCTAAACGCATCTACTATCACCAAGCAATATTTGTAACAGTGTACTCAGGCAGCTCAATAAAGTCCATTTGTAACACTTCAAAAGGCCCTCCTGGAAGTGGAGTCCGGCCTCTTTCGCATCTGATAGATTTTCCAGGGTTTACCTTCTGGCAGGTTAGGCATCGCCTGGCTCTGTCCTTTGCTGCTTCCTGCATGTTTGGGCTCCACCAGGTTCTTAGCAATATCGCACACATTCCCTCCTTGCCCAGATGTGTATCAGTGTGCAGTTTATCGACAAGAAGGGGTAACCATGCATCTGGGGCACATATTTGTCCCGCTGGTGTCTGCCAGAGACGCGTTACAGAGTCTTGAACGCAATTGTGGTCGCGCCTCAGGGGCGTCCCCCTGGGACTGCAAAATGGTGAATATGTCAGGACTATTAGGGGGCCTGCGTGATAGCAATGCACGCTGTTCTGTGCTCACTTCGCAGGGACCAAGTAGAGACGCCTCTTTTGCTGCCGCATCGGCGCGGGAGTTACCCTGGGTCACCGAGGAGGCGTCTGTTAAATGGGCAGCGCATTTGATAATTGCCAATTTGGAGGGCAACAGTATGGCTGTAAGTAAATTGGAAATATAATCGGAATTAGCAATAGGTTTGCCCGTCGAAGTCTGGAATCCGCGCTGCGCCCAGAGGGACCTGAAGTCAGGGGCGACGCCAAAAGCACACCGGAGTCCGTATATATATTTACGCTGGCTCCCGAGGCTAAAATGCAAGCCCTAGTAAGGGCAAACAATTCCGCTTTCTGGGCCAAAACGAGAGATTTAAGGGCCGCTGCTTCTAAGGTCTGGGAGGGGGATGTCACAGCGTAGTCAGCCATCCGGTCGCCTGCAGGGGAGATTGAAGAGGATCCGTCCACGAAAAGAGTAAGGTCAGAGTTGGGTAGTGCATGGTCAGAAAGGTCAGGTCGGGGGGAGGTAAGAAAGTAGTTAAGTTCTATGCAAGAGTGAGGGGGGTTGGTTAGGGGTGTCGGTGGCTCCTGTAAAAAGGACACTGGATTGATAGCAGAGCAATATTCAAAAGTAAGGAGAGGGTTCTGAAGGAGGGCAATCTCGTATCGATTAAGGTGGGCCTGGGTAAGATGTTGGGTACTGTGTGTAGTGAGCAGCGCCGTAATCATGTGGGAGGTATAAACTGTTACTGGCTGCTGGAGGGTGATATTAGCAGCTGCCGTGACCATGCTGTAGACAGCGGGTAATGCTTTAGTACACAAGGGAAAGCCCTGGGCCACTGGGTCCAAGGCTACGGAATAGTAGGCAACCGGACGGCGTTGGTCTCCGTGAGTTTGTGCCAAAACCGCTGTTGCACAGTCCTAAGTGGGAATTGTCAAGTCAACGGAGGCCAGTCATTCCTGGAATCATGATCAAAATCAGAGTTGGGGTCTGGATCATCAGGGTCCTGGGGGTCTAGGGTGGGACCATCGCCCAACAGCCCGTCAGTTGGCGAGCCACCGCGTTGCGCTTCGGCCGGGGCTTTGGGACTGGAATCTGGGAGTGCTGTGTGGTTCGCGAGCGAGTTCGGGTAGCAACATAGTCCAAAAATTGTGGGGTACCTGATCCGCCATTAGTAATAGTCCCGGGAAGTATGGAGGATGCCGGGACGGGGGCCGTCACGGGGGTTGACGTGGGGGTAGGAGAATAGAGGGGTGGTTTCGACCTGAAGGATTTGGTAAACCGGGTGGGGGAGGAAGTGGGACTTCTGCAGGGGCTGAAGAAACTATTACATCCTCATTGTCAGTTTCTTCGCTGGCGTCAAATAAAATCTGCAGTCCTGACATATCCAAAGGTGCACCTTTCCTAGTTGATTTAATTTGTTGTTTATCAAATAATTCACATAAGGCCTTTAAAACCTCATATGGTCGGACCTGGCCCTGATCATTAGTAATAGGGATGTTTCATTTTTTTTTTGGCATTTTCTTCCCAGGATGTCTGTCTGGAACGCTCATTTAATCTGTCCGCTACTTTTACCCACATCGTAATCAAATCTTTCCATTATTGAGAGCAATTTTGCTTCCAGACTTCAGTCACTGCTTTTTTGCATTTGTCCAGGTCCCAAGTTCCCCCCAACGGCCAATTCCCCCCCCCCCCAATCTTTTATTTAAGCGCGCACTAAGATGTCTTAGATTCTTTTCTAGCTCCGGTTTCTCCTTACACATCTTTCCGAGTGGGGTGGTGTGTCCCCCCTTATCCAAAGTCTGACCCATGTTTATCACTTTACTCCCGCATCCACTTCAAGGTCCTGACCTTCGCGTGGGGGATTTCCCCTCTTGACAACCGGTCTAAAGCTGGATGCAGTTTCAGTGAAATATCACCCGCCTCTCCCCGATTCTTTTACTGCAGTACTCACGTGCGAGGCGACCTCAACTCAGTCACTCGTAGAAAAGCGAGATTTCCACTAGTTCACAAGTGTACCCCAAAACGTTTTTACATCATCCGGATAGACTGCAGGGGAGAGCCACTTCCCCTGTGTTTGGCCAAACGTCTGCTCTGCCCTGTGCTGATCAATTTAATCTACACGCCCCGTCCCCTCCTACGCCAATTAGAATGGTTACCAGCTTCAAAATGTAATAGGTTACTGCCACTAACCCGCTGACCAATTTGCTGTAACACACTCAAAGAAACAAAATGTAATAGATCACTACCAATGATCCGCTGCCCAATTTATTAGCACCGGCAGGCTTTAATACTCACAATACTTCGTCGGGGATTCTAACCCCTCATTGACGTCCCGGACCTCCAAAACAAATCCTGCGCGTCGGCCCCTGGCCTCAGAGTCCCCGACTCCCCGTTTTTTAGACACTATTTCTCATAAAGATTCTCTTATCAGAAATCAATCAACGTTAAAACCACTTACCCTCGTGCCCTCTACCGACTGTGGTCCGTGGAGTCCCCTGAGCAGCTCAACAGGAACCCTGAGGGGAACAAGCAATCAAAGGATACCGTGAGAGGACCGGGGGAGAGTCACCCTGTGGGCCCGTCCGTCTCAGCGGCGTGCAGTGGATCACGAGTTCACTAACACCAGGATCGCTGGAGGCTCCCGTTGGGACTCCTGGCTGGATCACCAAATTGTCCTTATCAATTCACTATTCAGTCGGAGAAAACACTCAGAGACCACGTTTTCGCTCGATCAATTCTTTATTCAACTTGATCCGAGGAGAGGGAACCACCATACGCTTCTACAGCGTCTGGCAATCAACTCTGCCTAGCACGAGTACAAGGTTACATTTATATACAAAAAAAATTACAGTTAGCACCTGTTTCCCCTGTCCACGCTTATGACGGTTTTGCGGTTAGTAATTTCATCATGGTCACAATAGCTTCACGTGCAGAGGTACAGGTCAGTAAGCGCTTCTATTCTAAGAAATGAGCATGTAGTTGCAACATCCTAACCGTGCCGGTTCTGTTGTCTAGTTCTCGCCCCTGCTATATTTTCCAGGTCACATACACCATTTAACCCTTCCTATCCCGTACTCTAACCCCCTTTTCACTTACACACTCTCACCTCCCACAGTAGCCTGGGGTACATCTCATCTGGTCCCAGAGACTTATCCAACTTGATGCTTTCCAAAAGCTCCAGCACATCCTCTTTATTAATATATATAAGCTCAAGCTTTTCAGTCTGCTGCAAGTCATCACTACAATCACCAAGATCCTTTACCATTGTGAGTACTGAAGTAAAGCATTAAGTACCCCTGCTATTTCCTCTGGCTCCATACATACTTTCCCACTGTCATACTTGATTGGTCCTATTCTTTCACATCTTATCCTCTTGCTCTTCACATACTTGTAGAATGCCTTGGGGTTTTCCTTAATCCTGTCCGCCAAGGCCTTCTGGCTCTCCTAATTTCCTTCTTAAGCTCCTTCCTATCAGCCTTATAATCTTCTAGATCTCTAACATTACCTAGGTCTCTAAACCTTTTGTAAGCTTTTCTTTTCTTCTTGACTAGATTTATTAGAGTCTTTGTACACCACTGTTCCTGTACCCTACCATAACTTCCCTGTCTCATTCGAATGTACCTATGCAGAACTCCACACAAATATCCCCTGAACATTTGCACATTTCTTCCGTACTTTTCTCTGAGAACAGCTGTTTCCAAATTAAGCTTCCAATTTCCTGCCTGATAGCCTCATAATCCCCCTACTCCAATTAAATGCTTTTCTAATTTGCCTGTTTCTATCTCTCTCCAATGCTATTGTAAAAGAGATAGAATTATGATCACTATCTCCACAATGCTCTCCCACTGAGAGATCTGACACCTGACCAGATTCATTTCCCAATACCAAATCAAGTACAGCCTCTCCTCTCGTAGGCTTATCTACATATTGTGTCAAGAAACCTTCCTGAACACACCTAACAAACTCCACCCCATCTATACCCCTTGCTCTATGGAGATGCCAATTGATATTTGGGAAGTTAAAATCTTCCATCACAACAACTCTGTTATTATTACACCTTTCCAGGATCTGTTTCCCTATCTACTCCTCACTATCCCTATTACTATTGGGTGGCCTATGAAAAACACCCAGTAAAGTTATTGATCCCTTCCTGTTCCTAACCTCCACCCACAGAGACTCCGTAGACAATCCCTCCATGGCATCCACCTTTTCTGCAGCTGTGACACTATCTCTGATCAACAGTGCTATGCCCCACCTCCTTTGGCTCCCTCCCTGTCCTTTCTGAAACATCTAAATCCGGCACTTGAAGTAACCATTCCTGTCTCTGAGCCGTCCAAGTCTCTGTAATGGCCATTACATCATATCTCCAAGTACTGATCCACGCTCTAAGCTCATCTGCTTTGTTCACAACACTCCCTGCATTAAAATAGACGCATCTCAAACTGTCAGTCTGAGCGCGTCCCTTCTCTATCACCTGCCTATCCTCCCTCTCGCACTGTCTACAAGCTTTCTCTATTTGTGAGCCAAACTCCTCTTCCCCAGTCTCTTCAGTTCGGTTCCCACCCCCCAACAATTCTAGTTTAAACTCTCCCCAGTAGCCTTAGCAAACCTCCCTGCCAGGATATTGGTCCCCTTGGGATTCAAGTGTAACCCATCCTTTCTGTACAGGTCACACCTGCCCCAAAAGAAGTCTCAATGATCCAGAAATCTGAATCCATGCCCCCTGCTCTGATCCCTCAGCCACGCATTTATCCTCCACCTCATTCTATTCCTATTCTCACTGTCGCGTGGCACAGGCAGTAATCCCGAGATTGCTATCTTTGCGGTTCTGCTTCTCAACTTCCTATCTAAACCCCTGTACTCTTTTTTCAGGACCTCTTCCCTTTTCCTACCTATGTCATTGGTACCAATATGTACCACGACCTCTAGCTGTTCTCCCTCCCACTGCAGGATATCTTGGATGCGATCTGAAACATCCCGGACCCTGGCACCTGGGAAGCAAACTACCATCCAAGTTTCTTTCCTGTGTCCACAGAATCACCTGTCTGACCCGCTAACTATGGAGTCCCCTATCACTACTGCCTTCCTCTTCCTTTCCCTACCCTTCTGAGCCACGGGGCAGGACTCTGTGCTAGAGGCACGGCTACTGTTGCTTCCCCCAGGTAGACTGTTCCCCCCCCGCCGCAACAGTACTCAAACAGAAGTACTTATTGTCAAGGGGTACAGCCACAGGGGTACTCCCTAGTTCCTGACTCTTCCCCTTCCCCCTCAGACTGTGACCCACTTGTCTGTCTCCCGTGGCCCCGGTGTGATCACCTGCCTATAACTCCTTTCTATCACCTGCTCACTCTCCCTGACCAGATGAAGGTCGTCGAGCTGCATCTCCAATTCCCAAACTCGGTCCCTTAGGAGCTGCAGCTCAACACACCTGGTGCAGATATGGTCTTCTCCTCGTATCCCTTCATGCCCTGACCAATCAAGAATCTATCAACCTTTGCCTTAAATATACATAAAGACTTGGACTCTGCAGCTGCCTGTGGCAAAGAATTTCACAGATTCACCACTCTCTGGCTTAAAAAAAATTCTTCCTCATCTCCATTCTAAAGGGATGCCCTTCAATTCTGAGGCTGTGTCCCCTGGTCTTAGACTTGACCACCATATCCACTCTATCAAGGCCTTTCACCATTCAATAGGTTTGAATGAGGTCACCTGACATTCTTCTGAAATCCAGTGAATACAGACCTAGAGCCATCAAGCGCTTTTCATATGGCAAGCATTCAATCCTGGAATCATTTATGTTGAACTTCCATAATTCTTCTCCAGTCTTAGCACATCCTTTCCAAGGTATGGGCCCAAACCTTCACACAATACTCCAAATGAGGCGTCACCGGTGGTTTAAAAAGTTTCAACATTACATCCTTGCTTTTATATTCTAGTCCTCTTGAAATGAATGCTAACATTGCATTTGCCTTCCTCACCACAGACTCAACCTGCAAATTAACCTTTAGGGAATCCTGCACAAGTTCTCCCAAGTCCCTTTGCACCTCATTTTCTCTCCATTGAGAAAATAGTCAATCCTTTCATTTCTTCTACCAAATTGCAAGACCATATACTTCCCGACATGGTATTCCATCTGCCATTTCTTTGTCCATTTTTCTAAACTAAGTCCTTCTATAGCCTCGCAAACACGAGGAAATCTGCAGATGCTGGAATTTCAAGCAACACACATAAAAGTTGCTGGTGAACGCAGCAGTCCAGGCAGCATCTCTAGGAAGAGGTACAGTCGACGTTTCGGGCTCAGACGTCGACTGTACCTCTTCCTAGAGTTGTTGCTTGGCCTGCTGCATTCACCAGCAACTTCTATGTGTGTTCCTTCTATAGCCTCCCTACTTCCTCGAAACCACCTGCCCCTCCACCTGTTATCATATGATCTGCAAACATCCAAAAAAAGCCATCATCCAAATCATTGACATATAACGTAAAAAGAATCAATCCCAACACAGACCACTGTGAACACCACTAGTCACCAGCAGCCAGTCAGAAAAGACTTCCTTTATTCCCACTCTTTGTCTCCTGCCAATCAGCCACTGCTTTATCCATGCTGGAATCTTTCCTGTAATTCCATATCTATCCTGTAAACTTGTTCAGCAGCCTCGTGTAGCACATTGTCAAAGGCCTTTTGAAAATCCAAGTATACAACATCAACTGATTCTCCTTTATCTATCCTGCTTGTTATTTTTTCAAAGACTTCCAAAAGATTTGACAGGAAAGATTTTCCCTCGAGGAGATCATGCTGACTATGGTCTATTTTATCATATACCTCCAAGTACCCTGAGACTTCATCCTTAATAATCGACTCCAACACCTTCCCAACCTCTGAGGTCAGACTAACTAGCCTATAGTTTCCTTTCTTCAGCCTCTCTCACTTCTTGAAGAGTGGAGTGACATTTGCAATTTTCCAGTCTTCCGGATCCATTCCAGAATCTAATAATCCTTGAAAGATCATTACTAATGCCTCCATGATCCCTCCTGCCACCTCTTTCAGAACTCTGGGGTGTACACCATCTGGTCCCGATGGCTTATCTACCTGCAGACGTTTCAGTTTCCCAAGAACCTTCTCTCTGGTTATAGTAACTTCATATACTTCCTGACCCCTGATACCTGGAACTTCCACCATACCGTCTTCCACCATGAAGATTGATGCAAAATACTTAATCAGTTTGTCTGCTATTTTATTGTCCCCCATTAATACCTCTCCAGCATTGTTTTCCAAAGGTCCACTATCCACTCTTGTCTCTCTTCGACACTTTATGAATCTAAAGAAACTTTTGATATTCTCTTTAATATTATTGGCTAGCTTATTTTTGTATACCATCTTTACCTTCTTAATGACTTTTTAAAATTACCTTCTGTTGGTTTTTTAAAGCTTCCTAATTGTCTAACTTCTCACTAACTTTTGCTCTATAATATTCCCTCTTTTTGGCTTTTGTGCTGTATTTGACTTCTCTCGTTCACCACTGTTGTGCTATCTTTCCTTAAGAAAACTTCATCCTCTTTGGGATGTATATATCCTGTCCCTTCCGAATTGCTTCCAGAAATTCCAGCCATTGCTGCTTTGTCATCATCCCTGCTGGTGTTCTTTTCCAGTCAATTCCGGACAACTCCTCTCTCATGCCTCTGTAATGCCCTTTAATCTATGGTAATACTGATACACCTGACTTTAACTTCTCCTTCTCAAATTTCAGGTTGAATTCAATCATATATCCAGGTAATTTGCCCGTAAGGGTCTTTTTACTTTAAGCTCTCCAATCCATTCCAGTTCATTGCACAACACTCAATCCAGAATAGCTAATCCCCTGGTGGGCTTAATTATGAGCTGCTCTAAAAAGTCACCTAGAAATTCCCCCTCCTGGAATCCAGCAACAACCTGATTTTCCCAATCTGCCTGCATATTGAGGTCCCCCCATGACTATTGTAACATTGCTCTTTGACATGCATTTTCTATCTCCCATTGTAATTTGTAGACCACATCCTCATTACTGTTTGGAGGTCTGTATATAACTCCCATCAGGGACTTTTTACGCTTGCAGTTCCTTAGCTCTGTCCACAATGATTCAACACCTTCCACCTGTACGTCACTTCTTTCTAATAATTTGATTTCATTTTTTTTTACCAACAGAACAATACCACCCCCTCTGCTTTCCCACCTGTCCTTTCAATAAAATGTGTATCCTTAGACATTAATCCCCCAGCTATAATCTTCTTTCAGAACTGTAGTTTAAACCCCACCGTGGAGAATTAAACCTTCCTGCTAGGACATTAGACTCCTCCAGTTCAGGTGTAAACTGTCCATACTGTACAGGTCCCACCTTCAGTGGAAGAGAGCCCAATGATCTAAAAATCTTATGCCCTTCCTCCTACACCAACTCCTTAGCCACATATTGAACTGTATAATAGAAACATAAAAACATAGAAAACCTACAGTACAATACAGGCCCACAATGCTCTACTGAACATGAACTTACTTTAGAAGTAATCTTTCTAGTTCTGGTCTCATTAGCATGTGGCATGGGTAGTAATCCTGAGATCACAACCCTGGAGGTCCTGCCCTTTAACTTTTCACCTAATTCCCTGAACTTCCTATGCAGAACTTTTCCATTCCTCCTATCCACGGCATTGGTACCTACATGGACCACGATTTCTGGCTGTTCTCCCTCCCACTTAACATAGAAACATAGAAAATAGGTGCAGGAGTAGGCCATTCGGCCCTCCGAGCCTGCACCGCCATTCATTATGATCATGGCTGATCATCCAACTCAGAACCCCGCCCCAGCCTTCCCTCCATACCCCCTGACCCCCGTAGCCACAAGGGCCATATCTAACTCCCTCATAAATATAGCCAATGAACTGGCCTCAACTGTTTCCTGTGGCAGAGAATTCCACAGATTCACCACTCTCTGTGTGAAGAAGTTTTTCCTAATCTCGGTCCTAAAAGGCTTCCCCTCTATCCTCAAACTGTGGCCCCTCGTTCTGGACTTCCCCAACATCGGGAATAATCTTCCTGCATCTAGCCTGTCCAATCCCTTTAGGATCTTACACGTTTCAATCAGATCTCCCCTCAATCTTCTAAATTCCAATGAGTACAAGCCCAGTTCATCCAGTCTTTCTTCATATGAAAGTCCTGCCATCCCAGGAATCAATCTGGTGAGCCTTCTTTGTACTCCCTCTATGGCAAGGATATCTTTCCTCAGATTAGGGGACCAAAACTGCACACAATACTCCAGGTGTGGTCTCACCAAGGCCTTGTACAACTGCAGTAGTACCTCCCTGCTCCTGTACTCGAATCCTCTCGCTATAAATGCCAGCATACCATTCGCCGTTTTCACCGCCTGCTGTACCTGCATGCCCACTTTCAATGACTGTTGTATAATGACACTCAGGTCTCGTTGCACCTCCCCTTTTCCTAATTGGCCACCATTCAGATAATAATCTGTTTTCCTATTTTTGCCACCAAAGTGGATAACTTCACATTTATCCACATTAAATTGCATCTGCCATGAACTTGCCCACTCACCCAACCTATCCAAGTCACCCTGCATCCTCTTAGCGTCCTCCTCACAGCTAACACTGCCACCCAGCTTCATGTCATCCGCAAACTTGGAGATGCTGCATTTAATTCCCTCATCCAAGTCATTAATATATATTGTAAACAACTGGGGTCCCAGCACTGAGCCTTGCGGTACCCCACTAGTCACCGCCTGCCATTCTGAAAAGGTCCCGTTTATTCCCACTCTTTGCTTCCTGTCTGCTAACCAATTCTCCACCCACACCAATACCTTACCCGCAATACCGTGTGCTTTAAGTTTGCACACTAATCTCCTGTGTGGGACCTTGTCAAAAGCCTTTTGAAAATCCAAATATACCACATCCACTGGTTCTCCCCTATCCACTCTACTAGTTACATCCTCAAAAAATTCTATGAGATTCGTCAGACATGATTTTCCTTTCACAAATCCATGCTGACTTTGTCCGATCATTTCACCGCTTTCCAAATGTGCTGTTATCACATCCTTGATAACTGACTCCAGCAGTTTCCCCACCACCGACATTAGGCTAACCGGTCTATAATTCCCCGGTTTCTCTCTCCCTCCTTTTTTAAAAAGTGGAGTTACATTAGCCACTCTCCAATCCTCAGGAACTAGTCCAGAATCTAACGAGTTTTGAAAAATTATCACTAATGCATCCACTATTTCTTGGGCTACTTCCTTAAGTACTCTAGGATGCAGACCATCTGGCCCTGGGGATTTATCTGCCTTCAATCCCTTCAATTTACCTAACACCACTTCCCTACTAACATGTATTTCGCTCAGTTCCTCCATCTCACTGGACCCTCTGTCCCCTACTATTTCTGGAAGATTATTTATGTCCTCCTTAGTGAAGACAGAACCAAAGTAATTATTCAATTGGTCTGCCGTGTCCTTGCTCCACATAATCAATTCACCCGTTTCTGTCTGCAGGGGACCTACATTTGTCTTTACCAGTCTTTTCCTTTTTAAGAATGCTGAGGAGTTGATCCAAGATAACCTGGCCCTGGCACCCGGGAAGCAACGCACCATTCAGGAAACATACACAAAATGCTGAAGGAACTCAGCAGGCCAGGCAGCATCAATGGAAAAGTGAGTAGTTGACATTTTGGGCCAAGACTCTTCAGGAGGATGGTCAAATTCAACCTTCCAAAATGAATCACTTCACACTTTTCAGGGTTGAACTCCATCTGCCACTTCTCAGCCAAGATCTGCATTCCATCAATGTCCTCCTGCAACCTACAACAACCCTCCACACTATCCACAACTCTACCAACCTTCACCAACTTATTAACCCACTCTTCCACATTCTCAACCCAATCATTTAAAAAATCATAAGGAGCAGGAGTCCCAGAACAGATAGATCCCTTCAGAACTCCAATGGTAACTGACCTCAGGCGGAATACTCTCCACCTACCATTATCCTCTGTCTTCTATGGGCAAGCCAATTCTATATCTACACAGCCAAATTTCCATAGATCCCATGCCTCTCAACTTTCTGAATGAGCCTACCATGGAAACCTAATCAAATGCCTTACTAAAATCCATTCATTTCTCTCTTTTCATCGATGTGCATCTTCAAAGAATTCAATCAGGCTCATGAGGCATGATCTGCGCTCACAAAGCCATAATGACTATCCCTATTCTCCATGCTTCTCCAAATACTTGTAAATTCCATCTCTAAGAATCTACTTTAATAATTTGCCCACCACAAATATGACTCATGGGTCTTTAATTCTCAGGATTTCATGAACAAAGGAATCACATTTGCCACCCTCTAATCATCTGATATTACTCCTGTAGCCAGTGACGAAGCAAACAGCAATCTCTTCCCTCACTTCCCGTAGTAACCTTGCGTATAACCCATCTAGCCTTGGGGTTTATCCTTCCACATTTTTCAAGGTTCCAGCACATCCTCTTTGTGGCTGCTATCCAGAAGACCACCAGGGTGTTAAAAGTCTGCCTCATAAATGTGGACAAGTTAGGCCTACCTGGTAAGTTCAATGCCTGGACCTATCACCTTGGCATCATCCCTTGGATCCTCTGGCCAATACTGGTGAAACCCCCTAGTTTCCTTGGCTGCGTAAGCCTACGGAAGACACTCTCTGGTCCTGCCAAACCCGTGAGGTTGAAATGGGGCTCTCCCACCCCAAACCCTGGTTTGTGTGGATGCTGTGTCATTTGCAGCCCTGTTACAAATTAGTGCCACGAAATAACAGACAGTACACTGCATATGATTAAAGGAATTATATTTCTGTATCTAAAGGGTTAGTTACATTAAATAGTCAAATGTGCACCAGTTGGAGCTCATCTTGAACTTCCCTATCACTCACACTCTGGACCCTCGATCAGCGTGAAAGCACACACCACTTTCCGAACATCGCTTGCAATCCATCTTGGACAAATGGGTCTCCCACTGGGCCGTATCCTACAACCGGTTCACCTCGGTGTCTTCTCTTGTCCTCTCCTGCCAAACAAAAGAACCCCAAGACGAAGCTTAGTGTTCCTCACCAAAAAACCTATCCACTCCCCCCCAGTTCCACCAACCTAATTGGTTGGCACACATTCCTCATCATCTGTTATCTTCAACAATAAACATAACAGGCTGAAAGTAGAACAGATTGCTCTTACAGAACTGCTAAAGTGAAATATCTACAGCATAGCAGTAAAAATGTGAACCAGGGTGTTACACTCTCCCCCCCACCAAAAATAGTCATGCCCTCATGACTTTGAATTAATTTGTCATCCCGTCATTAATAACACTGTTTTCAAAGGAATTTCACAATATCAGAACTTCCAATCCATTTGTAAAGGGTTGTGACGTATCTCACTAGGGGGATAGTCACAACACTCTTGTTCACCCGGTGCTACATAGGCCAGCCTATCTGGGGTTCTCCTGACTCTTTGAGACCTTTGTATCCCATCATCTACATCTTCAATTTCAGACCTTCCTTGTGATTCTTCTGGTCTACACGGCAAGAGCTCCCCTGGACTATTACTCATGCCTTCTGGCAGCTCAGGTCCCTCTGCCACTTGGCTGAGTTCAGCTTCATTCCCAGTTACTTTAGAACCCAGCCCCTCTTCATAGTCCAGCTGCAAGCCCGTCTGCCCACTGCTAGTCCCTCCCCCCGCCCATTTCACTGGCCTCAGCGTGAGAAGGGTTAGTGGGGAGTTAGCAAAGGCAGCGTATACCACACCCCTATTTCCTCATCCTCTGAGTCTGTATCACATTCAGGGGCAGGGAACGGTCTAATCCTTTCTGCTGCTGGTCCTTCGGTCTCCCCATGTTGCCGCAAAGTCCTCTTATGAGGTCTCGGGTCCGGAAAACTAGTACATTTGGCATCTGACTCTCCACTACATAGGACATAGCCGCCCAGTGATCAGCCAACTTATGTTTCACAGGTAGCCCCAAATTTTTTATGAGGATTCTGTCTCCTGGCAGGAGTTGGGAGAACCTCACTTTTTGATCATACCTCCTCTTATTTCCTTGATTCTGTTTGGTAGCTGAGACCTCAGCTAATTCCTAAGCCCTTTTCAGCACTCTTCTCATATCAGACACATACTTCAGATATGCTTTCTGTGGTAGATCTTCCTCGCCAGTCCCAAAACAGAGGTCAATGGGCAACCTCACTTCATGCCCAAACATCAAATAATATAGCAACTACCTGGTAGCTTCATTTCATGTACAGTTGTAGCAGTGGATCAGATGTCCAATATGTTGACTCCACTTGTTCTTCTTGCTAATTTCCAAGGTTCTAAGCATGCCCAACAAGGTCCGATTGAACCTCTCGGGCTGGGGATCACTCTGCAGGTGGTAAGGCATAGTCCTTGACTTCTCAACTCCAAGCATGCTCAGTAACTCATGTACGAGCCTACTCTCAAAATCCCACCCCTGATTGCCATGTATCCACCTTGGAGGCCATAATAAATGAAATACTTCTCCCATAACACTTTGGTTACAGTGGACGCCCTCTGATCCTTGGAAGGGAAAGCTTGCGCAGATCTAGTGTAGTAATCCGTAATGACCAAGACATTCGCCATGTTGCTGGCATTTGGCTCTGTTGACAGGAAATCCATACACACCAGGTCAAGTAGCCCTGCACTCTGCAAGTAGGACAACTGAGCCGCCCTCATAGGCAGCGTCTTCCTCCATATACATCGAATGCATGACTGGTAGTACTCTTCATCCTCTGGTTTCATTTGGAGCCAGTAGAACTGATCTCTGAGCAATCCACAGGTCTTGTCAACCCCCAAATAGCCAGAATCATCATGAAGTGATTTCAACACAATCCTCTGATACTTCTCAGACAGAACCAACTGGGAATGCCGAGGTTGGTCTGGAGGTGACATGACCCAGTACAGGATCTGGTTCTTCATCTCCAATCTGGGCCATTCTCTCAGTAGTAGAGACACCACAGAGTGCTTCATCTTGTCTGTTTGGGACATGACCCCGCTCTCAACCACTGACCAAACAATACCAATACACGGGTCATTTCGCTGAGTGGCTGTCACTTCCCCAGGGCTCAATTCTGGCAACTGCTTTGTCTTCAGAGCAGCCAGGTTTCAGTAAGCTTGTGGATTGGCACCATCAGAAGCTGCTGAATGACCGACTGCTGCATTCTGCCTTTGCCTTTCTCTGCCTTCCCCATGCCTTCCCCGTGATGGAAAACTGGCACGCGGCTTACACTCCCAGGGCAGAAACACTCTCCGTTCCTGTCCAGCCCTTCATACGCACATCAGGGCAACTCATCAGCATTAATGTTCCTACTCCCTGGCCAGTACTTCAGTCTGAAATCATAGGCAGACAATACTGTCAGCCAATGGTGGCCTGTGGCATCTAATTTCACCAAGGTCAGGATATAAATTAATGGGTTGTTGTCCATCCTCACCTCGAACTTAGCACCATATAGATAGTCAGTCAGCTTATCCACCACGGCCTATTTCAATGCCAGGAACTCCAATTTGTGTGTGGGGTAGTTTCACTCAGAGGGTGACAGACTCCAGCTGACAAATGCGACAGGTCTCAACCCTGTGCCCTGGTCCCGATACAGAACACCCCCTAAGCCTTCTCTGCTGGTATCCGTATGCAATACATATGTCAATCAGGGGTCTTCAAAAGCCAGCACAGGGCTTTCATCAGCAGCTCCTTCAGCAACTGAGAGGTCTCTTCACATTTTGCATCCTATCTTGCTCCAAAAGGCTCTGAAGGGCTAAGATAATCTTTACCATCCTCTCCTTTCATTCTCCCTTTCTTCCCCAAGGGAGGGTAACTGCACAGAAGCTGATTTAAAGGGTGACTCACTTTAGAGTATTCCTTCATGAACCTCCGATAGTAGGCACAGAACCCAGCGAACAAGTGCAGAGCGCTCACAGTCTGGGGCTTTGGCCACATGGTCACCGCGGTCACCGCCTCTATCTTAGATGGATATCTAGCTACTCCATCCCATGAGACTATGTGCCCAACATAGTTGTCTTGCAAACTTGCACTTTTCCAGGGAAAGATTTAACCCTTCAACTTTCAGGCAGCCCAGCACCTTCAGTAGCCTCGCTTCATGTTCCTCCAAGGTGGACCCGAACACCATGAGGTCATCCAGGTACACCAACATCTCAACCAAGTTCATATCCCCCACTGTTTTCTCCATGACACACTGGAAAGTCACAGGGGCTCCTGATATGTCCTGGGGTATCCTTTCAAACTGGAAGAATCCCAGTGGGCACATGAATGCCATCTTTTCTTTATCAACCTCACTCATGGGGATCTGATAATACCCACTCCTCAAGTCCAGCACACTGAACCACTTTGCACCATTCAGGCAGGCCAGCACATTCTCGATTCTCAGGACTGTATACTGGTCAGGGACAGGGTGCCTGTTCAGAGTCCTTTAGTCCCACACATCCATACCTTCCCATTCTTCTTCCTGGCCACCACTACTGGAGATGTATAAGGGCTTCTGGACTCAGTGATGATCCCAGTTTCCTTCAACTTCCACAGATGCTGCCAAACATCCTCCACCCCTGCAGGTGACAGTCACTGCAACCTTTCTCTGAATGGGGTGTCCTCTGTCAACCAGATGGTGTGGCAAGTGCTCTTGGAACAACCCACATCAAACTTGTCAGTAGAAAAGACATCTTCTCTATCAACCTCTTCTTCCAATTTCCAGGTACTGGGGTGTCTCCAAAGTTGAATGACTTGGCAGTCAACTTCCCCTTTTTGGATAGAGTTTTGGATGCAGCATTGGCATCCCCTGCCTGAGGTCCAAAGTGTTCCTGACACTCACCTGTACAACCGAGAGCTTCTGCAGTTCAGGCCTCACCAGTACCCCAGCAGGTAAGCATGACTCCTCTTCATGGTCTTCCGGAACATCCACCAAGAGGGCCTCAGCCTCAGGCATTCCGGGAAATTTGGGGTTTCCATCGCTCTGGTAACTTGCCCGGGCTGTAACACGACTGGTTTGGACTGGGTGTACCATACAAGTCCCTCGTTTATGCTCATTATTCAGCCCAGTGCAGCCACGCACTTCCTCAAAAGCAGCCTGGAACACAGGGTGAATGGACAATGTTCTCAGAAAGCTCTCTCCAGGTTTCTCCTTGCAGGCTCCCACTAGCCTCCTCACAATAGGAGTATTCGTCCCCACAAGAATTGAAGCTTTGTCCTCTTGACCGGGTCCAGACAAACCAACACTAATGTATCAAAGACCTCAGCTACTCCCACATCTACCTCTGAAAACTCCAGCTTCAATGACAGGTAACCATCGTACGGGTAGTCATCCATACTAAGACCCCAGATCTCTAGCACACTGAATGGCGTCAATGGTAAATGTGTCAGATACCAGTTGTAAAATGAACGGTACAGCAAAATAACCTGAAAGCCAGTGTCAAGTATGGCTCTAGCATAAATACCTCCAATCTGTAGCGATACATTGGAGCTTGGCCCCACCAAACCTTCAGGAATAGGGTTTTTTTTTGCTTTAGAGTGTTCCTTGTTATATTGTTGGGAATGTACTCCCCCAAGACGCCAGGCTGTTCCCTCACTGGGTCTCTCCATTTAGGTACCTGAGGGCTCACTCTCCAAGGGGTTTCCTATCCTGCACAGTCTCACCTGAAGTGTCTCTCTTCACCATAGTTATAACAGACAATAACGATCACTCCCCTTCTTGCAGGACCCTGGTCACTCGCAGCCCTCTGCTTAGTCTGTCACGTCAAGGGGACCAACTTCCTGTCGGCTTTATTGTGTGGGGTGGCCGCACCCGCCGATAACAACTGGGACATCTCAGTCCTGAACTCCGCCACGAGCTCCTTTACCACTCCACGAGTGGGTTACCAGTGGTCACTTCAGCCAAGGGGGCTATTACGGAGGACAGCACCCTGTGGACGGAGGCCTCCTGCGCCTCCACCGCATTCTCCTCCTCCCTTACTTCTCTGATCAGCTTGACAATTGAGGAAGGGGTGCATCTTATGAGACATTTGGAGACCCCAAGTGATCAGATCCAGTGACTGGGTGCATTTCACTATTTGGTCCATTCTTAACTGATTCACCTCAGCTATTTGAATGGCCCCTCTGCGCCACAAGCAAATTAGCTGCCTCTCTTGCCGTAAAATGTAGGTGGAAAGCTTCTCCCCTTCTCCTGAAACATGTTCTGAAACCCTGTCGTGAACTCCATTGGGCTTCCCATCACACCAAACACACTTTCTAGCGCTTGCATGTAGCCCAAGGTGGTTCTGTGTCGTTATGGATCTCACTACGTCAGCAATCGGGCCTCTCAAATTCTCTACAAATCTCTGTCTTTTAACGTCATCAGAGCACTGACACTCATCCATCAACTGAGAGTTCTGCTCTGCCCAAGCCTCATACTCCTCTTTCCCATTGGGAGTGTGCTTCACTCTCAGTAATATTCACAACTTTCGATAACTAGGACCTTTCACCTGGGCAGTGGGTCATTTATTCGCCAGAGAGGTAAGGGCTGATACTAACTCAGATTTAACTAACCGTTAGTCCAAATTGGATGGCACACATACCTTATCTTCCACAATAACCCAAACAGTCTGTCAGCAGAACAGACTGCTCTTACAGAGCTGCTAAAATGAAATACATACAACATAACAGTAAAGATGTGAACCAGGGTGTTACACTGGTATATAAGGTACACGTGACAGCAGTTGAGGCTCTTGAAAGAAAGATCAAGGCTACCTTTGAAGATGGCTGGGCCTCCCACATTGCCTGAGCAGCATTGCCCTGTACTCAAAGAGGAATAAACTGCAGCTTCCCTTCAACATCCATACGGGGGTTCCATTTTGGGGTTTTCCATACAAGTAGATTGCTGTTGTAAAGAGATTCCAAAGTCTCAACAGCAGGCATTGAGGTCCAGACAGGCAGGAATTGGAAGGCCCAGGATGCTGTGGAGGTGGCTGAGTCATATCTGAGGTACATGGGTCTGGTAGGGACAGTGGTGCCTGGTCTGGGCAGCTTCCCTTCAACCTGCTTCAACATGGTCCAGGGCGGGGACAAATGCAAACTGATCTCTGAAGAGGTGTGAGCAGCTGTCAAGGAAGTATGTACCACCACGATGGTGGGAATGGGGCAGCAGGGAGCTTGGACAAGGTGGGAAGGTACGATGAAGTGGAAAATCTCCTGGTCCAACATCTGGCAGGCAGTAACACAGCGCATCAAGTTTAAGATCCAGGCTGTGTATGACATCCTGCCTAGTCCAGCAAACCTTTTTGATTGGCACAAAAGCAAGGCACCATCATGTCCTCTCTGCCCTGGCAGAGGAACCCTGTGATGCATCAGCCTAAAAGCTCTGGGAGAAGACTACTGCGCTGACACCATGACCAAGTATTGAAGGCAGTGGCAGAAAATATCTCCTCAGCCATTAGAAACAGTCAGCACCTCTGCCAACACAGAAAGCCCTTAGCCTTTATCAAAACTGAAGACCAATGACAGCCTTAGTCCAGATAACCAGCAGGCTTGCTCATCACAGTGTCTGACTGGCAACTGGAAGCCAATCTTTGGCTGACTTCATCACATGATAATCACTGAGGCCTGACATGGTCATTCTCTTCAAAACCTCAAAGCAGGTGGTCACGGTAGAACTGGCAGTGCCCTGGGAGAACCGTTTTGAGCAGGCCAAATAAGAAGGACAAATACCAGGAGCTGGTAGAGTAATGCCAAAGAAGGCACACTGCAAGCTGTGACGAGAATACACATAGATTAAGATGTTAGCTGTCCTGTGCTGGCACCAGTGGGATCAGCAGTTGGTCTGCCACCTGTCTTCAGGAGAAAGAGAGATAAGGAAAACAATGGAGCAGCATTTGGAGATGTTAATGAAGGGACGGGAGAGTTTAACGGAAGGAGAGCTGTCAAGATCAGCTCCCTCTTTGAACCCTGAACTGTTTGAAGTGATGGACAGGCGATACCCCAGCAGGGGGATAAAAAGGGACAGGTTCGCTAAGGCAGGACACACACGACACCCGAGGTAACGAGACCCTGGAAGCGGTGTGTCTCCCACAAGTCGGTGGGAAGTTTTGGACGGCTGGTCGCGGGATCAAGCCATAGACGCACAGCGTGGAAAGGTACGATCGGCGGGAACCTGGTGTGTGTCAGCCCTTGCCTGGGTGCCAGGTTCACCGCAGAGAAACGATCGTATCTGGAAACGGAGGGGTCACGGTCGGTGACCTCAGATGACATCACAAAGGGCTCGCACGAAAGCTGACTGCAAAGAATATCGAAGGTCTGTGTGTGGAAGCTGTTTGAATATTCATTCATTTTGCTCTCTCTCTCCTTCCCCCCACTGTCCATCTCCCACGGCAGCGATTACTGCGAACTGAACTGAACTAAATTGAACTGAACTTTGCGTCACTTTGAAACTGGTCATTTACCCCTAGACAATGATAGAGCTTGATTGATCCTGTTATCTTAATTCTGTGTATATGTGTGTTTATCATTGCTGAACTGTTGCATTTATTATCCTTTTGATTAGAGTACTGTGTTGCTTGTTTCTTTAATAAAACTTTCTTAGTTCTAGTAATCTAGACTCCAACTGACTGATCCATTTCTGCTGGTTTGGCAACCCAGTTACGGGGTACGTAACAAAGCTTATAGAGTTGGAGTGTAGAGGTCTTGCTTGCAGTTCGCCCCGTAGAACCTACTCTCTCTCTGGCATTAGGGAGCTACAAAGAGAAGAGTCATCAGCATTATCACAGGGGCTGTTGAGCGAGTCTCCAGGTGGCAATAGATCGAGAGGTGTGAGCCGTGGGCCAATGCTGCTGGAATACAAGCCGGGCCTGATCAACCCTGGCTAGGTTGCCCAGGCAAGGATGTTTCATGTTGAAAGATCTGAAATACCTGATGACCCCAGGTTACATAACCGATAATGTGTCCCAGCACATCCTGGGCGGTATCTCAGCATCATTCTTAATGTTGACATGTTCAAACATATCAACTTGTTTTTTCTTGTCCTTACAACTATCAAGATCCTTCTCACTGGTCAGTACGTAAGCAAAGTATTTATTGAGGACTTCCTCTACCCTATCGAACTTCAGGCATATTGTTCCCCTACTATCCCTGATCGGTGCTATCCTCACTCTGGCCACCCTCCTGTTCTTCATGTGTAGAACGCCCTTGGGTTTTCCATAGTCATACACACCCAGACCTTCTCATGCCCACTTTGAGCTCTCCTAAGTTCATTCTTCAGGTACTTCCTGACTACTTTGTAACTCCCTACAGCCTGCTCTGATCCTTGCTTCTTAAACTTTAAGTAATCTTCTTTCTTGCTCTTGACTAGATGTTCCACATCTCTTGTCAGCCATGGTTTCTTCACCCTATGACCCTGCCTGAAACCTATCCAAAACATAGAACATAGAACAATACAACACAGTACAGGCCCTTCGGCCCACAATGTTGTGCCAACCCTCAAACCCTGCCTCCATATAAGCCCCAACCTTAAATTCCTCCATATACCTGTCTAGTAGTCTCTTAAACTTCACTAGTCTATCTGCCTCCACCACTGACTCAGGCAGTGCATTCCATGCACCAACCACTCTCTGAGTAAAAAACCTTCCTCTAATATCCCCCTTGAACTTCCCACCCCTTACCTTAAAGCCATGTCCTCTTGTATTGAGCAGTGGTGCCCTGGGGAAGAGGCGCTGGCTATCCACTCTATCTATTCCTCTTATTATCTTGTACACCTCTATCATGTCTCCTCTCATCCTCCTTCTCTCCAAAGAGTAAAGCCCTAGCTCCCTTAACCTCTGATCATAATGCATATTTTCTAAACCAGGCAGCATCCTGGTAATTCTCCTCTGTACCCTTTCCAATGCTTCCACATCCTTCCTATAGTGAGGCGACCAGAACTGGACACAGTACTCCAAGTGTAGCCTAATCAGAGTTTTATAGAGCTGCATCATTACATCGCGGCTCTTAAACTCTATCCCTCAACTTATGAAAGCTAACACCCCATAAGCTTTCTTAACTACCCTATCCACCTGTGAGGCAACTTGCAGGGATCTGTGGACATGTACCCCAAGATCCCTCTGCTCCTCCACACTACCATGTACCCTGCCATTTACTTTGTACTCTGCCTTGGAGTTTGTCCTTCCAAAGTGTACCACCTCACACTTCTCCAGGTTGAACTCCATCTGCTACTTCTCAGCCCACCAGCATGTGCTCCCTAAACAACCTCCATGTTCCTATTGTGCATTTCCATGAGAACATCTGTTCCCAATGTATGCTCCCCAATTCCTGCCTAATAGTATCATAATTCCCCCATCAACAAATAATATTTTAAATCCATCGATTCCCACCACCATAGTGCCTATTCCTCTTCCCACTCTGTCTCCTGTAAAAATGCCATTCTTTTTTCTCAGTTCCTTTGTCTCCACTGTATCTCTTCCTTGGATAAGGTTTTCCTTTCCAGGACATCAAAGATGTCCTTCTTCTCCAAAGAACAGGGTTTCCCTTCCTCCACCACTGATGCTGCCCTCACCTGCATTTCCTACATTTTCCAGACATCTGCACTCACTCCACCTTCCCATCACCTTAACAGGGATAGTTCCTCTTGAACTCACCTACCACCCCATGAGCTTCCATATCTAACACATCATTCTTTGCAACTTCTGCCACCTGCAATGGGCACTCTTGCCTTGTGCATAGATTGCTCTCTTCATGATTCACTTGTCCATCTGTCCTGGCACTTATCCCTGCAAGCGACTGAGGTGATACACTGGCCCATTCACCTCCTCCATTACCTCCATTCAGGGCCACAAACAGTCCTTCTAGGTGAGGCAATACATGTGACTCTGTTGGGTTTTTTGACTGTAATCCACGCTCATAGTGCAGCCTCCTCTTCATTGGAGAGACCCAACATAGATTGGGGACCACCTTGTTGCTCCATCTGCAAAAAGTGGAATTTCTCAGTGGCCAAGGATTTCAATCCCTGTCCCCACTTCCATTCCAACATGTCAGTCCATAGCCTCCACTTCTGCCCCAATGAGGCCTTTCTTAGGTTGGAGGAGCAACGCTTCATATCCTACTGGATAGTCTCCAATCTGATGGCATCAACATTGATTTCTCCAACTTTCAGTAACTTTTTTCCCTCCCCTCCACTCTTTTTCATTTCCTCACTCTGGCCTCTTATCTCATCGCCTCACCTGGTGCCCCTCCTTTCTCCCCTTTCCCCCATTATCCATTCTCCTCCCTTATCAGATTCCTTCTTCTCCAGCCCCTTGCTGTTTCCACTTATCACTTCCCAGCTTCTCACTTCATCCCCACCTCCCATCCATCTGGCTTCATCTTTCACCTCCCTGCCCTCTGTCTTCTACCCCACCTCCTTACTCTGGCCTCTTCCTCCTTCCTTTCCAGTCCTGAAATGTCAAATGTTTATTCATTTCCATAGATGCTGCCTAATCTGCTAAGTTCTTCCAGCATTTTGTGTGTGTTGCTCTGAACTTCCAGATCCTGCAGGGTCTCTGGTATTTATAATTCCCCCTCACGCAATTAAATACTTCCCCATGCTGAAGTCAGCATGGTTTCCTTCAAGGAAAACCTTGCCTGACAAATCTGTTGGAATTCTTTGAAAAAATAACAAGCAGAATAGACAAAGGAGAATTGGTAGACATTGTGTATGCGGATTTTCAGAAGTCCTTTGACAAGGTGCCACACATGAGGCTGCTTAACAATTTAAGAGTTCATGGTACTACAGGAAAGATACTAGTGTGGTTAGATCATTGGCTGATTGGCAGGAGGCAGAGAGTGGGCGCATGCTGGCCGAGTCTGAGTGTTACAATTGTGGGGGCATGTTTGGGATTGATTCCGTTGGATGCTGTGTGATTGCCCTGAGCATTGAACCAGTGGGCTGTGTGTTTAGATCTGTGCTGGTATGGATGCTGCTGGGGTGGAGCGGTGATGTGCCTCCATGGGGTTACCCATAACTAATTCGTACATGTTGAGTGGGGTGAATATTCATACCCTGGATGAATTGTTAATTCGATTTTTGAGTACAGTTAAAGCTATTGGCAAAATTGAGATCATAGCATGGAATTTTGATAAAATGGCAGGCTCAGACCTTGTTTTAGTTCAGACTACCACTGATGTAGGGCAGTGGGACTGCTAGTTTCTACTGGTGCCCCAGGTGAGGCGGGGCCATGGCCTGTCCATACTGTCAAGGAGGAGAAGGTAGCCGAGCGGGCTGAGTCACAAGTTGAGTTTCCTGTAGCTGGGGGCGGAGACTTCAAAGTCAGGGTTCTATCATTTCTGAGAAGCAAGGCTGCTGAAGGTGCTGGGTCGCCTGAAAGCTGAAGGGTTAAAACTTTCCCTGGACAAGTGCCAGTTCTGCCAAATGTCTGTTAGCTATGTTGGGCACACAGTCTCATGGAATGGAATAACTAGAATCCAGCTAAGATAGAGGCGGTTACCACTTGGCCAAGACCCCAGACTGTGAGCGCTCTGTGCTCGTTCCTCAGGTCCTGTGGTCACTATCGGAGGTTCGTGAAGGGCTACATGAAAGGGCTATGTCACCCGTTGAATCAGCTTCTGTGCGGTTACCCTCCCTTGGGAAGAAAGGGAGGGGGCAAAAAGGACAGGAGGGTGGAGAGTATCTTAACCTGCCGGAGCCCTTTGGATGGAGGTGGGATGTAAACTATGAAGAGGCCTTTCAGTCGTTGAGGAGCTGCTGATCCAAGCGCTGGTGCTGGCTTTTGCTGACCCCGATTGCCGTATGTATGCCAGCCTGGAGGGCTTGGGTGGCATCCTGTATCAGGATCAGGGCACCAAGTTGAGACCCATTGTGTTTGTCAGCTGGAGTCTGTCACCCTCCAAGAAAAACTAACTTATATCCTGACCTTGGCAAAACTGGATTGCACAGGCCATCGGTGGTTGGCGGCATTGTCTGCCTATGATTTCAGCCTGAAGTACTGGCTGGGAAGCCGGAAAGTTGATGCTGATTCTTTGTTCCGACGGGCATATGAGGGACTCGTCAGGGATGAGTGGGAGAATGTTCCTGCCCTGGGGGTGAAGGCCCTGTGTCAGTTTGCCATGACAGTGAAGGCAGAGGAAAAGGAGGGGCAGGATCAAGCGGTGGATCGATTGGGGGCTTCTGATGATGCCATCCCCCAAGGGTATTGTGACCTGACTGCTCTGAAGACAAGTCAGCTGCCGGAATTGAGTTCTGGGGTAGTGGCAGCTGCTCAGCGAGATGATCCGGGCACTATTTGTCCGTGGTCGAAAAGGGAGACATGGCTCAGGCGGAGAAGACGAAACACGCGTTGGCGCCTCTATTACTACGAGAATGGCCTCGGTTGGAGTTGAAGAACCAGATCTTATACCGGGTTACGTCACCCACAGACCCTGGCGTTGCCAGTTGGCTCTGCCCGAGAAGTATCGGAGGATTGCCTTGAAGTCACTTCATGATGATTCTGGACATTCAGAGACCGGTTTTACTGGCCCTAAATGAAGTCGGAGGTCGAAGAATACTGCAAGTCGTGCGTTCGATGCATACAGCGGAAGACACTGCCTACGCGGGCAGCTCCCTTGTCCCACCTTCAGAGTGCAGGGCCCCTGGACCTGCTATGTATGGATTTCCTGTCAATAGAACCCGATGCCAGCAACATAGCAAATGTCTTAGTCATCACGGACCACTACACCAGATATGCTCAGGCTTTTCCTACCAAGGACCAGGTGGCAAAAGTGCTATAGGAGAAGTATTTCATCTATTATGGCCTTCCCAGGTGGATACATAGTGATCAGGGTTGGGATTTCAAGAGCAGACTCATCCATGAATTACTGGGCATGCTTGAAGTTGAGAAGTTGAGGACCATGCCCTATCACCCACAGGGTGATCCCCAGCCAGAGATGTTTAACTGCACCTTGCCAGACATGCTCGGGACCCTGGAGATCAGCAAGAAGAGCAAGTGAAGTCAACAGTATGTTCGTCCATCGTCAGCGTCGATGAAGACCTCCACGCCATTTCATGGTGTTGAGACTAGCGCGTGATTTGGATTTAAGTGAGGGAAAGTTGTGCAGTGTCAGCCTCACTCTCTCTTCCCAATTCCCATCTGGATCCAGTGGCAAGACGGAGTTGAGACGGCTGGAGATGGAACTAGGTGCAGTGGAAGACCAGGACGCCTTCTGTGTCTTGTCCTGCTCTACACATTCCACGACGCCTGCAGAGACTGCCTTCTTGACCGTTGAATCTTCCATTGGTCTCGTTCGCTCAATCCACCGGAGTCTGTCTTCACATGCTGGGATAGACAACTCCCTATCTCACCAAGAGTTTGAGACCCATCTGCTACCCTCACCTGGTTTAGCCGGCTTGTTGAAGCCATTGCCTGGGGTGTGGCCGCTGTCGCATGCAAACAGCTACGGGGAGCCACAGGTGAGAGCTGAGTGCCAGGTGGGGACCAAAGGTGGACTAACCGCCCTGAAAAGGACACAACATTTTGGGCATCTGGTTCACAGTTACAACTGTACACAATATAAAGATACTGGGTGCTCACCATATTATCTGATGTTTGGGCACGAGGTACGGTTGCCCATTGACCTTCGTTTTGGGACTGATGAGGGTGACTTACCGCCAAAGACTTATCTGAAGTATGTGTCTGACATGAGAAGAGAGCTGAAAAGGGCTTATGAATTTGCTGGGGTCACGGCTACCAAGCAGAATCAAGGGACTAAGAGGAGGTGAGGTTCTCCCAACTCCTGCCGGGAGACAGAGTCCTCTTAAGGAATTTGCAGCTACCTAGAGAGCATAAGTTGGCTGACCGCTGGGCAGCTACACCCTATGTGGTGCAGAGTCAGATGCCAAACCTAGCAGTTTTCAGGATGAAACCAGAAGATGGGAATGGGCCTGTCAAGATTCTCCATTGGAACCACTTGCTGCCCATGGGTCAAGAGGTGCAGGTAGACACAGAGCCCAACTTGGAGCCTACACCTTGTAGGAGGACTCTGCAGAAATATGGGGTGACTACAGGGCCCCCAACAGGTAAGGTTAGGCCTGCCCCCACCCCTGAGAGGGATACTGATTTGGAGGATGAGGACCAGGATGTGTGGTATATGCAGCCTTTCGCCAACTCCCCATTGATTGAGGAAGAGACTCCCGGCCCTTCTCCCATTGAGTCAGGTGAAGTTGGGGGAGGCTACCTGTGGGCAGCCTGGGTTGCAGTGGGACTCTGCAGGAGAGGAAGCGGGGTTTGGCCACGGGATAGAGGGCTCAGAGTTGCAGGTGGATACGACTGATAGATCGGGAGAGGCCTCGTCAGCTAGATTGGAAGTATTCCCAGTAGTGTCTGAACCTGAAGGGTTAGATGAGGGGGAATGGAGGTCTCAGAGAATTAGGAGGCCATCGGATAGGCTGGCCTACGTAGCACCAGGGGAACAGAATGTGACTCCTACCATTTTGGGGAGCTATGTCACTGCCTTTTACACCTGGATTGGGCTTTCTGTTTTGCAGGAACGGTTGATGAATTATCTCAGCGTCATGAGGACATGACTAAATTTGATGGGGGGAGAGTGTAACATGCTGTAAGGTTTCACTGCTAACGTATTGGCCTCTCTGTAATATTCCACTGCTAATGTATTGGTTTCTCTGTAGCAGCAATGTTTGAGTTATGTCTTTCGGAAATAGTAGGGGACCGAGGGTCGAGTGAGATGGAGGAACTGAGGGAAATACATGTTAGTAGGGAAGTGGTGTTAGATAAATTGAAGGGATTAAAGGCAGATAAATCCCCAGGGCCAGATGGTCTGCATCCCAGAGTGCTTAAGGAAGTAGCCCAAGAAATAGTGGATGCATTAGTGATAATTTTTCAAAACTCTTTAGATTCTGGACTAGTTCCTGAGGATTGGAGGGTGGCTAATGTAACCCCACTTTTTAAAAAAGGAGGGAGAGAGAAACTGGGAAATTATACACCAGTTAGCCTAACGTCAGTGATGGGGAAAATGCTAGAGTCAGTTATCAAAGATGTGATAACAGCACATTTAGAAAGCGGTGAAATCATGGACAAAGCCAGCATGGATTTGTGAAAGGAAAATCATGTCTGACGAATCTCATAGAATTTTTTGAGGATGTAACTAGTAGAGTGGATAGGGAAGAACCAGTGGATGTGGTATATTTGGATTTTCAAAAGGCTTTTGATAAGGTCCCACACAGGAGATTAGTGTGCAAACTTAAAGCACACGGTATTGGGGGTATGGTATTGACGTGGATGGAGAATTGGTTGGCAGACAGGAAGCAAAGAGTGGGAATAAACGGGACCTTTTCAGAATGGCAGGCAGTGACTAGTGGGGTACCGCAAGGCTCAGTGCTGGGACCCCAGTTGTTTACAATATATATTAGTGACTTAGATGAGGGAATTAAATGCAGCATCTCCAAGTTTGCGGATGACACTAAGCTGGGTGGCAGTGTTAGCTGTGAGGAGGATGCTAAGAGGATGCAGGGTGACTTGGATAGGTTAGGTGAGTGGGCAAATTCACGACAGATGCAATTTAATGTGGATAAATGTGAAGTTATCCACTTTGCTGGCAAAAACAGGAAAATGGATTATTATCTGAATGGTGGCCAATTAGGAAAAGGGGAGGTGCAACGAGACCTGGGTGTCATTATACACCAGTCATTGAAAGTGGGCATGCAGGTTCAGCAGGCGGTGAAAAAGGCGAATGGTATGCTGGCATTCATAGCAAGAGTATTCGAGTACAGGAGCAGGGAGGTACTACTGCAGTTGTACAAAGCCTTGGTGAGACCACACCTTATTGTGCGCAGTTTTGATCCCCTAATCTGAGGAAAGACATTCTTCCCATAGAGGGAGTACAAAGAAGGTTCACCAGATTGATTCCTGGGATGGCAGGACTTTCATATGATGAAAGACTGGATCGACTAGGCTTATACTCTCTGGAATTTAGAAGATTGAGGGGGGATCTTATTGAAACAGATAAAATTCTAAAGGGATTGGACACTAGATGCAGGAAGATTGTTCCCGATGTTGGGGAAGTCCAGAACGAGGGGTCACAGTTTAAGGATAAAGGGGAAGCCTTTTGGGACCGAGATGAGGAAAAACTTCTTCACACAGAGCATGGTGAATCTGTGGAATTCTCTGCCACAGGAAACAGTTGAGGCCAGTTCATTGGCTATATTTAAGAGGGAGTTAGATATAGCCCCTGTGGCTAAAGGGATTGGGGGTATGGAGAGAAGGCAGGTACAGGGTTCTGAGTTGGATGATCAGCCATGATCATACTGAATGGCGGTGCAGGCTCGAAGGGCCGAATGGCCTACTCCTGCACCTATTTTCTATGTTTCTAGGTAGATAACGGGGCTTTGGAATGTGGGCACTATCCAATGAGAGAAATGTTGTTCTTTCTTGTGAGTCTGGAAGAGAGGTTTTCACGGTGTTTGGTTGGCGAGAGGAGAAGACGGAAGATGCGTGTGGAGAAAGCTGGAAGACCACCGGACGGAGTGGACCGGGAGTGAGGGTCCGAAGGTCAGCAATGCTCAGGGGAGGTCGATGGTTGATGAATAGCCGTACCAGTAAGCTCCAATGTGCACTTTTGACTTTTCTCTTAAAATGGGCCCTTTCTCTTTTTATTTTCTTTCCTAACCCTATATTCAGAATAATATTTATAAAGTTCAATCATTTAATTGCATATGGTGTCCTGTCTGATATTTTGTGGTGCGGATTTGTAACTGGGCAACACATCATGCAGCAGCGACAAAAAAAATTTCTCAGTTTGGCAGGGCTAGAAGTTGTTTTCCTCTAGATGAACATGTGCTGGCCGAGCCTGAGGGTTACATATGCCAATAATTTGAATGATGGAATTGATGGCTTTCTGGCCAAGGTTGCAGACAATACAGAGATAGCTAGATGGGCAGGTAGCGCTGAAGAAGAAGAGAGGCTACAGAAAGACTTGGAGGGGTGGAGCAAAGTCAAGACGGCGCTAAATGATGACTCCTTAGCTTGCATCTTTGGAAAAAGATCTATTTCTATATTTGCTATCTTTTTTATACCTTTTCAAGTTTCTTTTGAAGACCCTGACCTGGAGTTGCACTCTGACTTCAGTTCTTTGCGGGAATGGGACCTGCTCTTAGGGCTCACGACCAGCCATTTTTTGATATCCCAAGGACGCGGCCTGGAAGATGAGCACACCTTCAGGGTTCCGGATTTTCTTGGCTCTAGAGGCGTGTTGATTCTAGACTAAAGCATCGTGGGAGAACACAGAACATCGGGAGCAGCAGGTTAGCTGCCGTAAGTTGTGTATCTGAAGAGCTGTGCCTTTCTGGGGCCGAATCTCTGTGTGCACAGCTCTGAAAAAGTGACGCAACAGACTTTTAACATTGTAAATCAGTGAGTTGTTTTGTTATGTCTCCCCTCTCGCTGTGAAACAGGGACACACCTTTTGCCTTATTTGGGAGACAGAGAGCCTGTGGTATGTCGAATTACTGGGTGAACGAGTAGTCTTTGGGGTACTGCAAGTCTGTGGCTTTATTGATGCTTTGCTGCACGGTTGAGTGCTCGGTGGGGGGTGCTGATGCTATTTTGCTTTTGGGGGTGGGGGGTTGTTGCCTTGCTGTTGCTTGTGTGTGGGAGGAGGAGCTGGGGAGGTCTTTGGGGTTCTAACATTTAGCTGTCATTCATTCTTTGGGGGCACTCCTCTGTTTTCGTGGATGGTTGCAAAGAAAAAGCATTTCAGGATGTGTATTGCACACATTTCTCTGACATTAAATATCCCTATTGAACCCTATTGAAACTTAGATTTGGAGAATGGGCAAAGAAACGGCAGATGGAATACAGTGTTGGGAAGTGTATAGTCATGCACTTTGGAAGAAGAAATAAAAGGGTAGACTATTTTCTAAATGGAGAGAAAATACATAAATCTGAGATGCAAAGTGACTTGAGAATCCTCGTGCAGGATCCCTAAGGGCTAATTTACAGGCTGGATCGGTGGTTGTTATGTATTTAATATTTCAATTATATTTGAATAATCTTGTTATATTGGATGATTAAGCATTCATGTTCGTTTAAATAATTCATTATGGGATGTATGTAAAATATGTGAATTGCATACGTTGTCATGCAACCACATTATACGTGGGCGTGCCATGCTTAAACTCGAAGTTAGACCTGCATTTCAGACTCCCATTTCTAACTGAATTAGTTTAATGGTTTGAAGGTACATTGGTACACCAAGCATAACATTGGTGATGAGATATTTTTAAACCGAACCCAAGATGGCTATCGCCCTGTTGAAGCACAGCGAGATGTTGAAACAAAAAATGCAGTGAGGAGCTGTCAGAGTTTCAAAAAACATCCCGGCACCTGCAGAAACTGCTAAGTTTTAAAAAAAAAGCAGTGCAGCATATGTTCTTCCGAAGGGGAAGACATGATCGAGTTTTTAAAAAAAGCAGTAAACAGGTAAATTTACGGCTGCATAAAGACTGAGGAGCAGGTGATAATAATCATAAAAAAAGCAGAAATGGCTGGCTACATGGGAAAAATTGACACATTTGATTACACAAAAGTTAACTGGAATACGTATGTATACTGAACTAATTCAGCAATATTTTGAAGCAAGTGAAATAACCAATGAGAAGTGAGTGCCAATTTTGCTGAGTTCATTGGGTTTAAAGGCATACAGTTTACTTTGAAATTTAACTGCTCTAACCAAACCATTCAAAATAAGCTTTGCTGATATTGTCAAAGTATTGCAGGATCACTTAGAACCAAAACCATTGTTGATTGCAAACACTTTAGGCTTCATAAGCAGAATCAAAAAGAAGGGGAGTCCATTTTAGCGTGAGTGGCTGAATTAAAGAGATTGTCTGAGCATCGTCAGTTCAGTGGTGGGCTTAATAACACATTGAGAGATCATTCAAAAAGAAAGCATTCAAAAATGGCTACTAACTGAAGCGCAGCTCACATTTAAAAGAGCAGTTAAAATTGCTGTTTTAATGGAAACCATAGACAGAGACGCAATTGAGTTGCAATCAGGAATGAAAGTGAGCATGAACAAAATTGCTGCATTGAAACAGAAAACAGCCTGGCCGAACAGATTGTGTTACCGTTGTGGGAGAGGCTCACGTACATCAGACTAATGCAGATTTAAATTCATAATGCTAAACTGGCAGAAAATGCAGCAAAGTAGGTCAGATACATAGAGCATGTCGGGCAAACAGAAATAAATGGACAGCACAGAGAAGAGAAAACGATAAAAAGTCAAGTTGTAGTTCCAAAAAGATAATGATGACAGTGAGACAGGACTGGCTAGCCTTGAGGTTTACAATTTGAAACCTAACAATAGACAATCAATATGGCTTACACCAGAAGTGAACGACAAATTAATTAAAATGGAATAAGTTATTGATTCAGCTGTTTCAGTCATACTACAATTGAGTTTGAATGGCACTTCAAAGTTACCAAACTGAAGCCTGCAGATTTCACAGTTATGAATGTCATTTCCATAGGAGTTATCTTTTCTCCAGTAGAAGTTCTAAATTGAATAACTCCTATGGAAATGACATTCATAACTGTGAAATACAACAATACCAACAAGTCACATCAAGCTGTGGCTCTTCACACAGCTTTAGACCACCTGGACGACACAAACACCTATGTCAGGATGCTGTTCATCGACTATAGCTCAACATTTAATACCACATTGCCACAATCCTGATTGAGAAGTTGTAGAACTTGGGCCTCCGTACCTCCCTCTGCAATTGGATCCTCAACTTCCTAACCGGAAGACCACAATCTGTGTAGATTGGTGATAACATCTCCTTCTCGCTGACGATCAACACTAGTGCACCTCAGGGGTGTGTGCTTAGCCCACTACTCTTCTCTCTCTATACCCAAGACTGTGTGGCTAGGCATAACTCAAATACCATCTACAAATTTGCTGATGATACAACCATTGTTGGTAGAATCTCAGATGATGACGAGAGGGCATATAGGAATGAGATATGCCAACTAGTGGACTGATGTCACAGCAACAACCTGGCACTCAACGTCAGTAAGATGAAAGAGCTCATTGTGGACTTTAGGAAGGGTAAGACGAAGGGACACATACCAATCCTTATAGAGGGATCAGAAATGGAAAGAGTGTGCAGTTTCAAGTTCTTGGGTGTCAAGATCTCTGAGGATCTAACCTGGTCCCAACATATCGATGTAGTTATAAAGAAGGCAAGACGGCGACTATACTTTATTAGGAGTTTGGAGAGATTTAACGACACTTGCCGGTGATAATAAACCTGATTCTGAATAATGACTTTTGAAAGATTATTACTAATGCCCCCACAATCTCTACCACTACCTCTTTCAGAACTCTAGGGCGCTGTTCATCTGGTCTGGGTGACTTATGTACCCTCAGGTATGTAAGCTTTTTGAGCACCTTCTCCCTTGTAATATAAACTGCATTCACTTCTCTTCCCTCACACCCTTCAACATTTGTCACTCTGCTGATGTCTTTCACAATTAAGACTGATGCAAAATACTCATTTAGTTCCTCTCCCATCTGCTTGGCCCCCATTATTATTTCTCCGACCTAATTTTCTAGCAGTCGTATATCCACTCCCATTTCTTTTTTTTTCACATACTTGAAAAAACTTTTACTATCCACTTTGATATTGTTTGCTAGCTTGCTTTCATATTTTATCTTTTCCCTCTAATGCTTCTCCTAGTTGCTCTCTGTAGGATTTTAAAAGCTTCCCGATCCTCTGTCTTCCCACTAATTTTTGCTTTGTTGTATGCCCTCTCTTTTGCTTTAACATTAGTTTTGACTTCCCTTGTCAGCCACAGTTGACTATTTTGCCATTTGAGCTTTGTTTTTGGAATACATCTATCCTGCACCTTCCTTGTTTTCCCTAGAAACACACATATTGCTGCTCTGCAGTCATCCCTGCCGGCATCTCCTTCCAATTTACTTTGGCCAACTCCTCTCTCAATACTGCTACGTCAGGCTTTACTCTCTCCCTAGCAAATTTCAAGTTGAACTCAATCATTTTGTGATCACTGCCTCCTTAACGTTCTTTTGCCTTAAGCTCCCTGATCACCTCCAGTTCACTACATAACCCCCAGTGTAGCTGATCCTCTAGTCGGCTCAATGACAAACTGCCATCTTGTAAGCATTCACAAGCTTACTCTCTTGAGATCCATTTCCAACCTGATTTTCCCAATCGACCTGCATGGTGCCCTTTTGGCACGCCTTTTCTTTTTCCTGTTGTAATCTGTGGTCCACATCCCAGCTACTGTTGGGAGGCCTGTATATAACTGCCATCAGGGTCCCTCTTGCATTGTTGGAGCATTCATACTTAAAGGAGAAGCACTCCCCACTAGACCAAACCAAGGAGGTCTTTGCCTTTGGTAACTTGTTTTTGGGTTGGAGAGTAGTGGAAGGACCTTTTCTGGCTCTATTGTGTACTTCTGTTCTGATGTCTCCAGTATTTGTTGAGGTGTAAGCATTCTATCAAAGTAGAGATTATTGTGATATGCACCCTAAGTATCCTAGCCCCAACTCTCCACAGCATCCTTGACCATCAAATATCGTAAGGAGAGCCTGGAAACTGGGGTACTTTCCTTATCTCAGGAGGCACCTCTCAGCAAAGGAAATTCACCTCCAGCTTTTCCATACATCCTACACCAGCACAGCCTTCAGTAACTTGGAAGAGAATATTTGTAGACCAAGATTTCCAATGATACAGCAAGTTTATAGTTTACCCAGGAGCAGTGATGTGTATGTGCCAGAAATATAGACTATCTACAACAAGCTCCATGAAATAACCAGCACTGCCTTCTGCAGAATCCTGCCGTTCCAAAGATGGATGTCAAACAAATTCAACATCCTCACCCGCATTAACAGTATAGGTATTGAGCCCTGATCACTCTCAACCAACTTCAGTGGATGAGATACCTCTGCATGCCCAAGAAGTTGGAGGAACAAGCCTAAGGGCGCGGGGTGGACTGAGCAAGTCAGTCGGCAGCCTCCATCATGGGTGGAGCTTTGCCAGAGGGACAGAGCTCGCAGTGAGCGGCGGGACTGAGGGTGGAGCGAGCTCGAAGGAACGACTGCGGCGTGGTCCCCACTTTGCACCTCTAGCTGGTACCGGCAGATCGCGCTGCTGCCGCCACTGCCCGGCTCGGGCTTGCAGTTCCCGCCGCCGCCCTCCCCCCGCTCCGCCTCACTCGGCCTTCGTCCGGCTGGCGGTGAGCGACGCTGCCAGTGAGCCGGTAGTATTGGGTGACCATGGCAGCGGAGGGCCGAGGTCTCGGCGGCGCGGCGGGGCTAACGATGCCGCTGGCCCGAAGTCTGGAGCGGGCGCTGGCCGAGGCCGCGGGCTCTGGGATCTTAGGCTTGAGCGGCCGCAAACTAAAGGAGTTCCCGCGGAGCGTAACGGGACGTGACCTGAGCGACACGGTGCAGGCAGGTGGGTGCGAACCATCGTAACTAACAAAACTAGCGTATCCCGCTGGCCACGCACCTGTGGCAGGAGTGTGACGGAGGAAAGTTTGCTAGTGTTAAGTTGATGCAACTATTATAACCGGTGGTGTTGAAGTTAACTAACTTAACTAATGTCATGATGACAAGTTTAAGTACTAGGTGTAGGAGACCCCTAGGCATGTGCAAGCTGGGGCGTTCTGGCGAGTTCAGGCAGTTAGCCCATCTACTATTGCCTGAGTCCTGGGATACCAGTGCATGGGAATAGGCTCTTCTGCTTTTTGACCCATACCAACCATTGGGAACTCCTCAGTACATGTCGGTTATGCAGATCAAAGGTACTGGTAATGTTTCCAAGTCCTATGCTATCAGGTTGATGGCCACATCTGACATTGGTGTATCGACAACCTGTTGGGATCTGTGTGCTCCGAGGACATCTGGAATAGGGCATAAACTCAGAACCTGTAGAGCAAGGGCATGACCCACTGACCACCAGTTTTATTGGTACAGTTGAGACCTGGGCATTATTGATGGAAGATTTACCCTCTTTCAATCATGTATGGTAATTAAGCGCTTCTTTATTGGTTTCTAAGATGTAAATTTAATTACTGTTCCTCAGTGATCTGTGCTGGAGCTTCAACATTTTCCAATATAAGTAATTGTCTTCGATGAAATACTTTAAGGTGATACAAAGGTAGATAATAAGTTGTAAAGAGGGCACACGGGATCAGTGAGTGAACAAAGATCTGGCAAGTGGAATATTATATAGGAAATCCTGTCGGTGCAGTGAATGAATCCTGTTGTCTCAATAGTGAGAGATTGTAGGGTATTGAAACACAGGGATCTGGGTGTCTGGTGCCAGATTTGCAAAAGGCTGGAATGTAGACACAGCAAGTAATTGGGAAAGCACAGCCTTTTTATTTCTAGTTTTTCTGGTTTTGCTTAAATTAGAACAGAGGTGAGAGGGATCTTCCAGTGGCCACACATTTTAATTCCACGTCCCGTTCCCGTTCTGATATGTCTATCCACGGCCTCCTGTACTGTAAAGATAAAGCCACACTCAGGTTGGAGGAACAACACTTTATATTCCGTCTGGGTAGCCTCCAACCTGATGGTATGAACATTGACTTCTCAAACTTCCGCTAATGCCCCACCTCCCCCTCATACCCCATCCGTTATTTATTTATATACACACATTCTTCTTCTCTCTCTCCTTTTTCTCCCTCTGTCCCCCTCACTATACCCCTTGCCCATCCTCTGGTTTCCCCCCTCCCCCTTTTCTTTCTCCCTCGGCCTCCTGTCTCATGATCCTCTCATATCCCTTTTGCCAAACAACTGTCCAGCTCTTGGCTCCATCTCTCCTCCTCCTATCTTCTCCTATCATTTCGGATCTCCCCCTCCCCCTCCCACTTTCAAATCTCTTACTAGCTCTTCTTTCAGTTAGTCCTGACGAAGGGTCTCGGCCCGAAACGTCAACTGTATCTCTTCCTAGAGATGCTGCCTGGCCTGCTGCGTTCACCGGCAACTTTTATGTGTGTTGCTTGAAATTCGAGCATCTGCAGATTTCCACTTGTAGAGTTGAGAGGGAATTTATTTTGCCGGAGGGTGGTGAATCTGGGGAATTCATTGCCATAGACTGCTGTGGAGGCCAAGTCATTAAAGCAGAGGTTGATAGGTGCTTGATTAGTAAGGGTGTCAAAGGTTATAGGGAGAAGACAGGAGAGAATGGGGTTGAGTGGGAAAGTAAATCAGCCATGATGGGATGGCAGAGCAGTTCAATGCATCAACTAGCCTAATGGCCTCCAGGCAGTCCCCTTTAAGTTTAATCATAAATTCAGTAAACGCTACTTAACAGGAGCAGAGTTGTCCACACCACGCAAATCCCCTCTGCCATGTAAGATTATAGATTCTCATACAAGAGAAAATCTACAGATGCTGGAAATCCAAGCAACACACACAAAATGCTGGCCACACAGCATCTATGGAAAAAAGTACAGTCGATGTTTCAGGCTGAAACCCTTAAGCAGAACTGGAGAAAAAAGATGAAGGGTAGATTTAAAAGGTGGGGGAGGGGAGAGAGAAACACCAGGTGATGGGTGAAACCAGGAGGGGAGGGGTGAAGTAAAGGCTGGGAAGTTGGTGAAAGAGATACAGGGCTGGGGAAGGGGGAATCTAATAGGAGAACACAGAAGGCCATGGAAGAAAGCGGGGAGGAACACCAGAGGGAGGCAACGGGCAGGCAAGCATTTATGTGAAAGAGTAAAATAATAGAGCATTCTCAACAGATGTTAAGTAACAACATTAAATGGTGCTGTGTAGCTTTGCAACATTTTCAGTGCTGGGCAGGCAGCTGCTTGTGGTTGACTGCTATCAGTTTCTGTGGGTGATTTAACTGAACATGCAGAATATCAGTAGATTGCCCCATGTTTAAATATGAATCAAGTTCAAGTAAATTTCTTATTAAAGTACATATATGTTACCTTCCTGATCACGGCAGCAAGAAGAGAGCATGTCTTGGGTGATGGGGATCCCTAATTACGGGTGCTGCTTTCCTGCGACATCGTTTCATATAGATGTGCTCAATGGAAGGCTTTACCCTAGATGGACTGGGCTGTATCCACTACTTTTTGTCGGATTTCGAGGGCTTTGGTGTTCCCATACTAGGCTGTGATGCAGCCAGTCAATATACATCTATAAAAGTTTATCAGGGTTTTAGCTGTCATGCCAAATATTCACAGGTGCTGCCGTGCTTTCTTCATAAATGCAATTGTGTGCTGGGTTCAGGACAGATCCTGTGAAATAAAAACACCATGGATTTAAAGTTGTTGCCCCTCTCTACTTCTGATCGTCCAGTGAGGACTGGCTTGTTTTTTTTGCCTGAAATCAATAATCAGCTCCTTGGTTTTGCTGACATTGTTGCCATGGCACACTGAGCCAGATTTTCTATCTCCCTCCTATACGCTGATTCATTATTCACCTTTGATTCAGCCTGTGATAATGATGTCATCAGCAAACTTGAATATGGCTTTAGAGCTGTGCTTACCTGCATAGTCATAAGTGTACAGTGAGTAGGGGCAAAGCATACAATCTTGTGGTGCACCTATGCTGATGGAGATGTGTGAGATGTTACCAATTTAAACTTACTGGAGTCTGCAAGTGGGGAAATTGAGGATCCAATTGTACAAGGAGGTTTTAAGGCCAAGGTCTTGGGGCTTAGTGATTATTTTTGAGGTGGATGATGGTATTGAATGTTGAGCTCTTTTACCTGTATGTCCAATTAAAAATGTCTGATCTGGTTCTAGTCCTAGAAGGAAGACGAAAAACATCAATTTCTTGATTAGATCTTCCTGGTTATATTTTGGAAATCCAGGCAACTGTAGGCCCTTCCTCTTTGCACCTGGTGGGGTATTAAACAGCAACAATCCTATGAAAGGTCCCCATTGCGCCTGGTTCACAGACACTTCACTTCAACTTCTAGCCAGGTTCTGAAGATGTTGCAAAGTGCTTTTGGTAAAGTTAATTACAGTCACTGTATTGTCATTGCAAATAAAACTGTGAATCTGATCCCAGAATTAGCAGTGAGGGACGTTCCCAGTTACTTTGTGTTTTTGCCATTCTTGTTGATTGAGTACAGTGGATTCCAGTTAATTGGGACAGCTGCTTATTTGGGACAACTCTTAAAGAACAAAAATCTAATTGAGAAAATTGCCAGGATTTTCTTTGTTTATGTGGGATATTTTGCTGTTTAATTGGGACAGGAGGCTGTTGCTGCACAGTTTCTAACTAGTGACAGTCGTGCACTTGTGTGGCTTTAGACACTTCACTGTACTCAGTGAACAGTTTTAAATAGAAACATAGAAAACCTACAGCACAATACAGGCCCTTCGGTTCACAAAGTTGTCCCTACAGCATGTCCCTACCTTAGAAATTACTAGGCTTACCCATAGCCCTCTATTTTCCTAAGCTCCATGTACCTATCCGAAAGTCTCTTAAAAGACCCTAAAGTATCCGCCTCCACCACCACTGCCGGCAGCCCATTCTATGCACTCACCACTTTGCATAAAAAAACGTACCCCTGACATCTCCTCTGTACCTACTCCCCAGCACCTTAAACCTGTGTCCTCTTGTGGCAACCATTTCAGTCCTGGGAAAAAGCCTCTGACTATCCACACGATCAATGCCTCTCATCATCTTATACACCTCTATCAGGTCACCTCTCATCCTCCATCGTTCCAAGGAGAAAAGGCCGAGTTCACTCAACCTGTTTTCATAAGGCATGTTCCCCAATCCAGGCAACATCCTTGTAAATTTCCTCTGCACCCTTTCTATGGCTTCCACATTCTTTCTGTAGTGAGGCGACCAGAACTGAGCACAGTACTCCAAGTGGGGTCTGACCAGGGTCCTATATAGCTGTAATATTACCTCTTGGCTCCTAAATTCAATTCCACGATTAATGAAGGCCAATAAACTGTATACTTTCTTAACCACAGAGTCAACCTCATCAGTTAATCAAATAGCGTCAGTTGCATGTGTTTGTGTTCAAAAACAATGATTTTTGTCATTGACAGTTGGTGAGAAATAAGCAGTAAGGTAATTCAGAACTGCTTTACTCACTGCTATTTCAGGCTTGAAGATCTTGAAAATGGCAGGGAATGAAAATGAATTGATTTCACTACCTCAGCAAGTTTGGAATTACGAAGAATTTGAAGGCATCGACAATGATCTTGAATGTTACAATGAAAATGAAGAAAAGAATCATTGAAAGCATTATTGCAACTGCAAATGCTGGAGGTACTCAGCAGGTCAAGCAGTATCTCTAGAAAGAGAAACAGTTAATGTCCATTACAACATTAAGCAGTTCCATTTCCAAGCCTTCTCCAAGCTTGAAATGGCTGGTTGTCCATGTAATCAAAGCAGAAGGAAACTGATACTCATCTTTCTGTTGGACATTAATCCTAATCCTCAGCATATCCTCTCAGCCAGTTCTTTCGACTGGGAAATTCAACTTCATTTCACTAAAAATACAGATTGGACAATTGTGATCGCTTTGTAATTCATTGATTTCTGGTGGCAGTCCCAGAATGAGCCAATACATCACAACTTCCCTTATCCCTCCAAAGTGTGTGGTCAGTGACCCCACTCGTAGGGTGTTTGGTGACATTTCTCCATGCTTGAGGGAGGGACTTCAGTGTCCTCTTATGCAAGGATTGTTGATATCCATTTTTGTTCCTGGGTCCCATTTATCCCATGAACAGGCAGACATTTTTAGCTAGTGATGTGTGGGGGTGGGAGAGGTGGAGTTGTGTTCCCCCCCAATCATATTCTGTCATGCATTGCATTTTGTAATCTTTCTGGAGCAGGAGGTGGGTTGACACCTGGAAGGGAAGTGATTAGTCAGCTGGTGAGCAATCCTGGATCCTGAGGCTGTTGAGCTATATTAAACGCATTCCTGGCTGTCAATGGTATTTAAAGTGCTGCAAATAGTCTGCCATCCCCCTCCTCTAACCCCCCCCCCCCCATTCCCACTGCTCTCATCCCATAAATTCATAAATTACAGTCCCCAAACCTGGGCTGAAGGGAGGATTGGGAACAAAGGATTAATTTCAAAGTTGCAGCTAATGACTGTGAAATGGGGAGTTCTGGCACTGTCTACAGTAGTTACTGAAATCAGTGGAGTAACATTGTTGTCAGGCATAACGATACTTTATAGGACTCTATCCTGCACAGGGTACCATGGTAGTGTGGCAGTGCTGTGCTATTACAACTCGTGGTGTTCTGAGTTCAATTTTGGTGTCTTTCTGTAGGAGTCTATATGTCCTTCCTGCGGAATGTGTGGGTTTTCACTGGGTGCTCCGGTCTCTTCTCTCAGTCCAAAGACGTACTGAGTAGGTTAATTGGTCAAAAGTAAATCCTTTTCCCCTTGTTGGTGATTGGCCAAGCCTGGTCCTTGAGCTGATTTTTCAAAGATGTACAGCAGTACTGAAAGTGCAAGCAAGAGAAAATCTGCAGATGTTGGAAATCCAAGCAATACACACAATATGTTGGAGGAACTCAGCAGGCTATGGAAACGAGTATAGTCGACATTTCAGGCCGTGTCCTGAAGAAGGGCCTGAAATAGAACCATAGAAACTACAGCACAGAAACAGGCCCTTTGGCCCTTCTTGGCTGTGCCGAATCATTTTCTGCCTAGTCCCACTGACCTGCACACGGACCATATCCCTCCATACACCTCCCATCCATGTATCTGTCCAATTTATTCTTAAATGTTAAAAAAGAACCTGCATTTACCACCTCGTCTGGCAGCTCATTCCATACTCCCACCACTCTCTGTGTGAAGAAGCCCCCCCTAATGTTCCCTTTAAACTTTTCCCCCCTCACCCTTAACCCATGTCCTCTGGTTTTTTTCTCCTCTTGCCTCAGTGGAAAAAGCCTGCTTGCATTCACTCTATCTATACCCATCATAATTTTATATACCTCTATCAAATCTCCCCTCATTCTTCTACGCTCCAGGGAATAAAGTCCTAAATGTAGACTATACTCTTTTCCACAGATGCTGCCTGGCCTGCTGAGTTCCTCCAGCAGTGTGTGTGTGTGTTACCAGAGCTGAAAGTGTTTTGTTAATGATATTTCTCTTCCAATTAACTATTTTCCAGAAAAAGGCAAGAAATTATGCGGATATGTAATGCTGAGAATCGAAGAAAATCTGTTCATTGTGAAGTGTATGTCATAAGAGGTCCACTTAAAAATGAGTTTTGTTCTGCTGATTTACAGTGAATCTGACTTCCTTTAGATATTTGAACAGGAGTGGTCCAGACATGATGTTTCCTGTATTGCAGGGGTTAACTTGACTGGAATGCTGGAGCTGAGATTCTCCACCTGACATTATTGTGTTTCTAGAGGCATTGTTTACCATAGTTGCTCTGATGTCCACCAAGGGACAAATTGCTGGGCTCTGGCAATTTGCTTGTGGGTCACATTAACATTCTAGTTAGATTCCACACATCCCAGCCCAACCTCATTGCACGCAGTCCTACTGTAGTGTTTACTGATTTACAGGCATGTGTATTGAATTGGCCAAGTTCTGCTCCTGTTGTGCACTAAATCTGCAGGATAAATAGGTTTAAATCCAGGAAATCAGCGTGGTGACAGTGTATGAATGTGGTAGATGCATATTATGTCTTTGTCTATTCCAGGGACAAAGTTCCAATCCCAGGGAATCTGCCAAATGACTGTTTTTGTTGCCTAAAACTAGTCTGACATAGGGGTAGGTCAGCCTGGGCTTTCTGCACCCAATTTATCAGGGCTGTCATCTTGATGTGGCAAATGCATCAGTCTGAGTTCTGAGGCTGCAGGGCCAGGGAGGTGGTATCAGTAAAACAGCTGTCTTGTTTATGAAACTGTCAGCTACAGATATGTTGAGAGCTTTCTTTGCAGCACAGTCAGTCTTTCTAGAGCAGTCAATGTACTGATATTTGCTGGGATGTAAATGAGAGGTGAGAGTGGATATCGGACTGCTGGAAAACAATACAGGAGAGGTAGTAATGGGAGACAACTAAATAGCAGACAAACTGAATAAGTATTTTGCATTGGTCTTCACTGTGGAAGACACTAGCGGTATTGTGGAAGTTCCAGGTGTCGAGGGCTTGAAGTGTGTGAAGATAACACAAATGGAGAGAAGGTTCTTGGGAAACTGAAATGTCTGCAGGTAGATAAGTCACCTGGACCAGATGGTGTATACTCCAGAGTTAAGAAAGAGGTGGCAGAAGAGATTGTGGATACATTAGTAATGATCTTTCAAAAATCACAGATTCTGGAATGGTTCTGGAAGACTGGAAAATTGCAGATGTCACTCCACTCTTCAAGAAGGGAGAGGGGTTGAAAAAAGGAAATTATAGGCCAGTTAGTGTAACTTCAGTGGTTGGGAAGGTGTTGGAGTCGATTATTAGGGATATGGTTTCGGGGTACTTGGAGGCACATGATAAAATAGGTCTTAGTCAGTATGAAATCTGTTGGAATTCTTTGAAGAAATAACAAGCAGGATAGGCTAAGGAGAATTGGTTGATGTGTATTTGGATTTTCAGAAGGCCTTTGACAAGGTGCCACACATGAGGCTGCTTAACAAACTGTGAGCCCATGGCATTACAGGAAAGATTCTAGCATGGATAAAGCAATGGCTGATTGGCAGAAGTGGGAATATATTTTTTTAAGAAACTCTTGGATAGGTACATGGAGCTTAGAAGAATAAAGGGCTATGTGGTAGGGAAATTTTAGGCAGCTTCTAGAGTAAGTTGCATGGTTGACACAACATTGTGGGCTAAAGGGCCTGTAATGTGCTATGTTCTATAAAGGGAGCCTTTTCTGGTTGTGTTCCATAGGGATCTGTGTGGGAACTGATTCTTTTCACATTATATGTCAATGATTTGGTTGGTGGAATTGATGGCTTTGTTGCAAAGTTTGCAGACGATATGAAGATAGATGGAGGGGCAGGTAGTTTTGAGGAAGTAGAGATGGACTTGTAGATTAGGAGAATGGGCAAAGAAATGGCAGATGGAATACAGTGTCAGGAAGTGTATGCCTAGCACTTTGGTAGAAGAAATTAAAGGGTTGACTATTTTCTAAATGGAGAGAAAATGCAAAAAAACTGAGGCGTAAAGAGACTTGGGAGCCCTTGTGCAGAATTCCCTAAAGGATAATCTGCAGGTTGAGTCTGTGGTGAGGAAACAAATACAATGTTAGCATTAATTTCCAGAGAACTAGGATATAAAAGCAAAGATGTAATGTTGAAATTTTATAAAGCACTGGTGGGGCCTCATTTGGAGTATTGTGAGCAGGTTTGGGCCCCTTATCTTAGGAAAGATGTGCTGAAACTGGAGAGGGTTCAAAGGGAGTTCGTGAAAATGATTCCAGGATTGAATGGTTTGTCATATTGATAAAGTTTAAGGGAAAGGGGGATTCTCAAGATTCCTGTAAAACAATGGCTTCAGTACTGACTATGTCTGTGACTGCAGTGTGTTTGAATAATGTCTCACAGCTGCCTTCTTTGGAGCAAGATAATTCAAGTTTGCCCAGATTCACATCAGATGTCTCTGGGCTTTTCACACCTTTTGATTTTGACAAAAAACAATACCTAATAGAAATTAGACAGACAATTCCTTTCTTAATTAAAGCATAAATTTGATGGATGTTCTTATCTTTGTAATTAAGTTGTGGCTCCAGCAAACCAGGTAGGACATTCTTTCTTTAATTAAGATGTCTGGAGTGTCTAATAAATTGATTGTACTTTTGTATCAATAGTCCGTTGACTTGGCCGGAATAGTTATCAAACTGATTGTTCTTTTGTATTGGTGGCCTTATAACTTCTGACAATTCTGACATGGGGCAGTAAACTTGTAGAACTGCCGGGGAGATGAGAAAGGTTCTTTCCCTGATTTTGGGTCCAAGTTCACTCGCCGGCTGAGCTCAAAGAAATAAACGGGTGAAAAGATCAGTAACGATCTTTTCGTGCTATCGTTATTTGATCTAGCAAAGTTACGTTTACAATATGAAGAATGTATGATGGCTCCGGGCCTGTAGTCACTAGCATTCAGAAGGATGAGGAGTGACCTTATTGAACCCTATCGAATAGTGAAAGGCTTTGATAGAGTGGATGTGGAGAGGATGTTTCCTGTGGTGGGAGAGTCTAAGACCGGAGGACACAGCCTCAGAATAGAGGGGCGTCCTTTTAGAACGGAGTTGAGAGAGAATTTCTTTAGCCAGAGAGTGGTGAACTTGTGGAATTCTTTGCCACAGGCAGCTGTGGAAGCCAAGTCTTTATATATATTTAAGGCAGACGTTGATAGATTCTTGATTGTTAGTGCATGAAAGGATATGGGAAGAAGGCAGGAGATTAGGGCTGAGAGAAAAAATAAATCAGCTATGATGAAATGGTGGAGCAGACTTGATGGGCCAAATGGCCTAATTTATTGTGATGCCTAATGGATGAGGTTGGTGAGCAATTATGGGTCCTAAGTTGTTGAAAACTTTGCTGCTGTCGTTGGTGTGATTGCTGATTATATTAGCACTCATTTGACATGTTTTTTTTAACAAATTCAAGCAAAGTGGACTCTTGAAATATGTAACACACACAAAATGCTGGAGGAACTCAGCGGGCTAGGCAGCATCTGTAGAAAAGAGTATAGTCGATGTTTCTGGTCGAGACCCTTTATCAGAACCTCAGGTTGAGCGTCTGTGCCCGAAATATTGATTATACTCTTCCATGGATGCTGCCTGGCCTGCTGAGTTCTTCCAGCATTTTGTGTGTATTGCCTGTATTTCCAGCATCAGCAGATTTTCTCTTGTTTCTGAAATATGTATTTTGGTTCCTATTGTCTTGACATTTACAAAAGTAGTTTAGCTACAAGACAGTGAAACGATCATAGAAGCAAGAATTGTTGCATAGAACAATGGAGCATAGTATGGGCCCTACAGCCGCCGATGTTGTGCAGAGCTCCATGGATCTACTTCAAATATTCATATGTAGCCCATAACCTTTCATTTATCGTGTATCCTTGTGCCTATCAAAGTCTTTTGCGTGTCCCCATTGTAAGTGTCCCTCTACTACCTCCCCGGGAGTGTGTTCCAGGCATCTACCATTTTCTATGCTTAAAAAATAAAATATGCATGCATTACCTCTCACATCTCCCCTAAATGTTTTTCCACTCACCTTAAACGAATATCCTCTGGTATCGGCCATTGCTGCCCTGGGGAAAAGGTGCTGTTTACTCTATCTATGCCGTTTACATCTACACCCCCATAAAGTTGTCTCTCATCCTCCATTGCTTTAAAGGGAAAAACACTGCTTTGCTCAACCTTTTCTCATAAGACATGTTCTCTAATCGAGGCAGCATCTTGGTAAATCTTTGCATCCACGTCCTTCATATTAGGTGACTAGAATTGAACTCGATACTCCAAGTTTTAACCAGAGTTACAACATGACTTTGCGGTCCTTGAACTCACTAACGAAGGCTAACACACCATATCCCTTCTGAACCACCTTGTCAACTTGTGTGGCAACTTTGAGGAATCTATGGACTTAAAGACTTCAAGATTCATCTGTTCATCCAAAATTGTGGCAAGCCTTGTGATTCTGACTTATTCAGCATTTAATATTGTTGTAGATATTCATTTTAAGCATTATATTGTCGTAATAACTGTGTTGGCGCGTGGCCAAGTGGTTAAGGCGTTTGTCTAGCGATTTGAAGGTCGCTAGTTTGAGCCTTGGCTGAGGCAGCGTGTGTGTCCTTGAGCAAGGCACTTAACCACACATTGCTCTGCGACGCACTGGTGCCACGCTGTCTGGGTCCTAATGCCCTTCCCTTGGACAACATTGGTGGCGTGGAGAGGGGAGACTTGCAGCATGGGCAACTACCGGTCTTCCATACAACCTTGCCCAGGCCTGCGCCCTGGAAACCTCCCAAGGCGCAAATCCATGGTCTCATGAGACTAACGGATGCCTATATTGTTGTAATAACCCAGAGCTGCAGGCATTTTTTGCTACTTGTGGATGGTTCATAAAATGATTACATTTGGAAATCAGCTTTTCTAAGTGGGTATTCTGGTCTTCATTGTACTAATTTACCTGAATTGGTAATTCTACAATTTACCATTCAAACTCAGCAGTAGTTTCCTGTTCACACATGCAGTTATGATTGTATAAACAAAACTGCAAGTGCTGGAGATCTGAAATGAAAGCAAAATGCTGGAGGCACCAGCAGATCAAGCAGTATCTCTAGAAAGCAAAACAGTTAATGTTAACAAGAGGAACTCTGCAGATGCTGGAAATACAAGCAACACACATCAAAGTCTTTTCTCTTTGCCTCACTTTTCTTCATTGTTGACACACGTCTTCAACTTTGTCAATTCATATTGGCATTCCCTTCCTCAAATCTTCAGCCTAGCCATCTCTCTGAAACTCATCTCTGTAACCATGCTTTTAGTTGCTGGTCCTAATGTCACCATTGCCTCATCAACACTGTCTTTTATTGTGAGATGCTGTGGGCTCTTTTCACTCTAAAGTGGTTGTACAAGTCCAAATTGCAACAGAGGAGGTCCCAGTTCTTTGCTTGGGGTGGTCTTCCAGCAGTGCCTTCCTGTTAAGTTGTGCCACCTTCCTTCTTCCAAAGAGAATTTACTTTCCTTGCAGTATGTAATATACCCTTCCATGTTGATTATTTAATGGCAATGATAGGGTTAGGAAGGTACAAATAAATTGTGGCACTCACGATAGGGTTTTCCAATCTTTCAGATAATTGCTACATTAGAAGGGAAAGTTAAAAGTTCAAGTACCTTTCACAGTGGTAACCGGTTACTATTGGCACAGTACTAAGCAGGATACTGGAACTACAGTTTGGAGCTATTGTATATGGATAGTTGTGAATCAAGATCAGGTTTAATATCATCGGTTTCTGTCATGAAGTTTGTTGTTTTCCTGCAGCAGTACCTGAAATACATTTTTAAAAAAATAAATTGCAATAAGAGATATAATGAATTAAGTGCAAAACTTGAGCAAAAACAATAGAGGTAGTGTATTTGGATTCATTGTCTGTTCAGAATTCTGATGGTTGAGGGGAAGAAGTTGTTCCTTAAACAGCTTGAGTCTGTGTCTTCAGGCTCCTGTACTGCCACCTTGATGGTAACAATGAGAAAAAGGCAAGTCCTGGGTGATGGGGGTTCTTAATGATGGATGCCGCCTGTTTGAGACATCGCCTTTTGAAGATGTTGTGGGTGCTGGGGAAGCTAGTGCCCATTGTGGAGCTGGCTGAGTTTGCAACTTTTTGCAGCTTTTCCTAATCCTGTGCAGTGGCCCCTCCAGACAAGACAGTGATATAACCACTTTGAATGCTCTCCACAGTACATCTGTAGAAATTTACTAGCGGCTTTGGTGACATTTCTAATCTCCTCAAACTCCAAATGAAATATAGCCACTATTGTGTCTTCTTTGAAATTGCATCAATATATTGAGTCCAGGATGGATCCTCAGAGATGTTGACACCTAGGAACCTGAAACTGTTCACTCTTTCCACTTCTGATCCCTCAATGAGGACTGGTGTGTGCTCCCTTAACTTTCCCTTCCTGAAGTCCTCAATCAATTCCTTGGTCTTGCGTGAGTGCAAAGTTGTTGCGTGTGACAGTCATCAGGTAACAAAGAAAAGCATGTTTTGGGGAACTAGGTAAGAGATTTTGTGTAAAGATATTCAATTCAGTTTTTAAAACTGAAGACCATAAGCTATAGGAGCAGAATTAGGCATTTTGGTCCATCGAGTCTGCTCTGCCATTTCTTCATGGCTGATCCAATTTTCCTCTCATCCCAATCTCCTGCCTTCTCCCCTTGTCCCTTCATGGCCTGATCAATCGAGAATCTATCAACCTCTGCCTTAAATATACATAAAGACTTGGCCTCCACAGCTGCCTGTGGGAAAGAATTCCACAAATTCCCCACTCTGGCTTAAAAAAATACCTCCTCGTCTCTGTTCTAAAGACATCCCTCTATTCTGTGGCCATGTCCTCTGGTCTTGGACTCTCCCACCATAGAACCATCGAATGTTCTTCATATGACAAGCCATTCAATCCTGGAATCATTTTCCTGAGCCTCTTTTGAACCCTATCCAGTTTCAGCACATCATTTTGAAGATAAGGGGCCGTAAACTGCTCACAATACTCTTAAGTGAGGCCTCTCTTGTGTTTTATAAAGTTTCAACATTACATCTTTGCTTTTATATTCTAGTCCTCTTGAAATGAATGCTAATTGCATTTGCCTTCCTCACCACAGACTCAGCCTGCAAGCTACCCTTTAGTGAATCCTGCACAAGGACTTCCAAGTCCCTTTGCACCTGTTTTTTTTTGTATTTTATTTCCATTTAGAAAATAGCCAATCCTTCAATTCTTCTACCAAAGTGCACAACCATACACTTCCCAACATTGTATTCCATCTGCTATTTCTTTGCCCGTTCTCCTAATCTGTCTGTCTTTCTGTATTCTTTATACTTCCTCACAACTACCTGCCCCTTTATCTATCCTTGTATCGTCCGCAAACTTGGCCACAATGCCATCAATTCCAACATCCAAATCATTGACATGTAACTTTAAAAGAATTGGTTCCAACACAGACCCCTGAGCAGCACTACTAATCACCTTCAGCCAGCCAGAAAAGGCTCTCTTTATTCCCACTCTTTGCTTCCTGCCGAACTGCTTTATCCATGCTTTCCTGTAATATCATGGGCTCGTAGCTTGTTAAGCAGCCTCATGCGTGGCACCTTGTCAAAGGCTTTCTGAAAATCCAAGTACACAACATCAACTAATTCTCCTTTGTTTATCTTATTTGTTACTTCTTCAAAGAATTTCAATAGATTTGTCAGGCAAATTTTTCGTTTGAGGAAACTATACTGACTATGGCTTATTCCTTGAGACCTCATCATTAATAATTGACTCCAACATCTTCCCAACCACTGAGGACAGACTAACTGGCCTATAATTTCCGTTCTTTTGCCTCTCTCACTTCTTGAAGAGTAAAATGATATTTGCAATTTACCATTCTCCTGGAACCATTTCAGAATCTATTGATTCTTGAAAGATAATTACTAATGCCTCCGCAATCTTTTCAGCCATCCCTTTCAGAACTCTGGTGTGTACACCTTCTGTTCCAGGTGACTTACCTACCTTCAGACCTTCCAATTTTCCAAGAGCTTCTCTGTAGTTATGGTAACTTTACACACTTCATGTCATCTGACACCTGGAATTTCCACCATACTGCTTGTGTCTTCCGCAGTGAAGACTGATGTAAAATACTTATTCAGTTCATGCGCTATTTCATTGTCCCCAATTAATACCTCTCCAGTATCGTTTGCCAGCAGTCCGATATCTACTCTCGCCTCTCTTTTACACTTTATGTATTTGACAAAGCTTTTAGTATCCTCTAATATTATTGGCTAGCTTACTTTTGTATTCCGTCTTTACCTTCTTAATGACCTTTTAGTTGCCTTCTGTTGGTTTTTAAAAGCTTCCCAGTCCTCAAACTTTCCTCTAATTTTTGCTCTATTTTATGCCTTCTCTCTGGCTTTTATGTGGCTTTCACTTCTCTTGTTAGCCACTGTTGTGTCATCTTTCTTCCTCTCCAGGATGTATATATTCTGTGCCTTCCGAATTGCTTCCAGAAATTCCAGCCATTGCTGCCCTGCCAGTGTTCTTTTCCAATCAATTCTAGTCAACTCCTCTCTCATGCCTCTGTAATTCCCTTTATTCCATTTTCATACTGATACACACATCAAAGTTTCTGGTGAACGCAGCAGGCCAGGCAGCATCTACAGGAAGAGGTACAGTCGACGTTTCAGGCCAAGTCCCTTCGTCAGGACTAACTGAAAGAACAGCTAGTAAGAGATTTGAAAGTGGGAGGGGGAGGGGGAGATCCAAAATGATAGGAGAAGACAGGAGGGGGAGGGTTGGAGCCAAGAGCTGGACAGTTAATTGGCAAAAGGGATATGAGAGGATCATGAGACAGGAGGCCCAGGGAGAAAGAAAAGGGGGAGGGGGGGAAACCCAGAGGATGGGCTAGGGGTATAGTGAGAGGGACAGAGGGAGAAAAAGGAGAGAGAGAAAAAGAATGTGTGTATATAAATAAATAACGGATGGGGTACGAGGGGGAGGTGGGGCATTAGCGGAAGTTTGAGAAGTCAATGTTCATGCCATCAGGTTGGAGGCTACCCAGACGGAATATAAGGTGTTGTTCCTCCAACTTGAGTGTGGCTTCACCTTCACGGTAGAGGAGGCCATGGATAGACATATCAGAATGGGAATAGGACGTATCATTTTGGATCTCCCCCTCCCCCTTCCACTTTCAAATCTCTTACTAGCTCTTCTTTCAGTTAGTCCTGACAAAGGGTCTCGGCCCGAAATGTCGACTGTACCTCTTCATAGAGATGCTGCCTGGTCTGCTGCGTTCACCAGCAACTTTGATGTGTGTTGCTTGAATTTCCAGCATCTGCAGAATTCCTCGTGTTTGCGATCATACTGATACATCTGACTTTAACTTCTCCTTCTCAAATTTCAGTGTGAATTCAATCATACTATGATCACTTGCCCATAAGGGTTCTTTTACCTTATGCTTTCTAATCAGTTCTGGGTCATTGCACAACACCCGATCCAGAGTAGCTCCAAAGGGCTCAACCACGAGCTGCTCTAAAAAGCCATCTTGTAGGCTGTCTGGAAATTCCCCCTTCTATAGTCCAGCATTATCAGCATGTTGAAGTTCCCCATGACTATTGTAACATTGCCCTTTTTGGCATGCATTTTCTATCTCCTATTGTAATTTGTAGGCCACATCCTTACTACTGTTTGGGAGTCTGTATACGATTCTCATCAGGGTCTTCTTATCCTTGCAGTAACCTACAATGATTCAACACATGCCACCTCTTTCTAATGATTTGATTTAATTTTTTTACCAACAGAGTATCACTTCCCCCTCTGCCTTCCTGCCTGTCCTTTTGATACAATGTGTATCCTTGAACATTAAGCTATAATCTTTCAGCCATGATTCAGTGATGCCTACAACGTCATATCTGCTGTTCTATAACTGCGTTGCAAGTCCATCTACCTTTTTCTGCCTACTGTGTGCATTCAGATACAACACCTTCAGTCCTGTAATCACCCTTTTCAAATTTGCCCACCTTTTACATTGCAACGCACCCTACGCATTGTTTCTGATTGTAAACCAGCTACCTCATCTTCAGCACTATTATCTGCCTTTCCTACGATACTTGTTGCATTTAAATATAGGCAGCTCAGGATACTAGTCGCACCATGCTCAACCTTTTGATTCCTAACTTTATCTGAAGCCTTAACCAACATCTGCCTTCACAACCTCTCCACTAACTGTTCTCGCACTCTGGTTCCCATTCCCCTGCAACTCTAGTTTAAACCTCACCGTGCAGCATTAACAATTCTTAGTTCCCCCTCCAGTTCAAATGCCAATCATGCATTCTGAACAGGTCTCACCTTCCTTGGAAGAGAGCCCAATGATGCAAAAATCTTATGCCTTCCTTCCTACACCAACTCCTTAGCCACATAGTTCTGACCTCTCAAGCATGTGGCACGGGTAGTAATCCTGAAATTAATTTTGACAATAGGTGCTACCTCATACAAAATCCAAAAGCAGAAGGAATACAGATTAAATACATAGTGTAATGTATTACGCTATTCTAAAAGGTACCATCTTCCTTGTATTTCAAGATTCAATGTTATTCATACCAATATGTAATAATAAGAAAAACAATATAAAGTGGAAGCAGCATCCTTGCAGATAAACAATAACATGAATCCAGGGTAGCCTGCTAGGACAGTAACATAATCTAAGTCACACTTCATGGTGATCTTTGGAGTCATACCAATTGACACATCATGCCAATTTTGATACAACACAACTTTTGTTATGTGTTATCTAGCAACATTTTCAATGGCAGGGCCTGTATTGTAGGGTAAGGCCCTCTCCCTTTCTTAGCTTCTTAGGGCATTGATTTGCTTTAGAAGGAAAAAACCCTTGATGGTTCAGTCTAATAATGGGGGTCTAAACTAACTCTCCCTTCATACTGGTTTCAGTCAGAGGCAGGAAGTGAAACTCAGATCTAGTAACTTTGGACATTATTACTCTGAACAGAAAACAATGGTAATGATTGCATCAGACTTGGTGCGGAAATAAGTCATGCACTTAAATCTGGATTTGTGCAGTGGATCCTAAAGGTTGAAGCCACTGTATGTTTCCTGGAGCTGTTGATTTTTTTAAAGATGGGACTTAACAAGAAACCTAAATTGAAGAAGAATAGCTGATCCCTAGGGGTATGATCGAGTGCTTATATTAGTTGTATAGTTATTTATATAGTTGGCGAGCATGCCTTATGAAAACAGGTTGAGTGAACTTGGCCGTTTCTCCTTGGAGCGATGGAGGATGAGAGGTGACCTGATAGAGGTGTACAAGATAATGAGAGGCATTGATCATGTGGATAGTCAGAGGCTTTTTCCCAGGGCTGAAATGGTCGCCACAAGAGGACACAGGTTTAAGGTGCTGGGGAGTAGGTACAGAGGAGATGTCAGGGGTAAGTTTTTTACATAGAGGGTGGTGGGTGCATGGAATGGGCTGCCGGCAATGGTGGTGGAGGCAGATACGTTAGAGTCTTTTAAGAGACTTTTGGATAGGTACATGGAGCTTAGAAAAATAGAGGGTTATGGGTAAGCCTAGTAATTTCTAAGGTAGGGACATGTTCGGCACAACTTTGTGGGCTGAAGGGCCTGTATTGTGCTGTAGGCTTTCTATGTTTCTTTGTTTCTATATTAGATTTAGTTCTACACTGAGAGTTTATGTTGCATTGCTAGCAACCTCCCAGGCTAGTGTTGCTGTTGTATCAATAAAAATGCTTGTACGAGGTGAGCAATATGCAGGCAGATTGGTGCTGGATTCCAGGAGGGGGAATTTCTAGAATGCCTATGAGATGGCTTTTTAGAGCAGTTTGTGGTGAACCCACTAGATGATCAGCTATTCTGGATTGGGTGTTGTGCAATGAACCAGAATTGATTAGACAGCTTAAGGTAAAAGAACCCTTCTGGGCAAGTGATCATGATATGATTGCATTCACACTGAAATTTGAGACGAAGAGGCTAAAGTCAAATGTATCATTATTACAGTGGAGTAAAGGGAATTACGGAGGTATGAGAGAAGATTTGGCCTCTTCCCCCACCCCCCTTCCCTTCTGAGTCACAGAGGCAGAATCATTGCCAGAGACCTGACCGTTGTGACTTTTCTCTGTTAGGTCATCCCCGCCAACAGTATCCAAAGTGATATACCTGTTTTTGAGGGGGATGGTCACAGGGGTACTGTGCGCTGGCTCCTTAACCTTTTTCCCCTTCCTGACTGTTACACAGTCTACTGTGTCCTGCACCTTGGGTGTAGCTACCTCTCTATATGTCCTATCTATCAACCCTTCAGCCTCCCGAATAATCCGGAGTTCATCCAGTTCAGCTCCAACTCCTAACACAGTCTGCTAGAAGCTGCAGCTAAATGCGCTTCTCACAGATGTAGATGTTACAGACACAAGGTCTCCCTGCCTTCCCACATCCCAAGGAGGAGCATTCAACTATCCTGCCTGGCATCTCTACTGTCCTAGCTGAGCAGATATAAAGAAGGGAAGGAAAGAAAACTTAACCTTGAGCTATTCTTTATTTTGTTTCCTCTGACTGAAGCCTCTCTTTCCTAAAGCCTCAAAATCACAACTCTGACTCTGACCACTCAGACGATGACTGCTGCGCTTGCCCCTGTCTTCTTTTAATTTACTCTTACCAGTCAATCGCAAATACCAATTGATGGCTGGCAATGCTCTTTATCACTGTGACCCACTTTTGGCTTTTCTACTCGGGCAGTGGACCTGAGTGAAATCCCCTCCACTCAAAACTTCCAAATTCCAGATCGGTCGCTGGTTGAAGCTGTTTTTCGCTGGAGGAACCCGCTGCTAGCTTTTCTTCTTAGGCACCGGTATAACTGAAGCCTACTTGAAGCTGGTGGGTACCTTGGACTGCTGAAATGAGAGCTTAAAGATCTCAGTGAACACTCCAGCCAGTTTGGGATAGGACACACTGATAAGCACCTCTGATTGTACTCTCAGGGATGCTGCATTGGCTTTGTGCTCTGGAAGAATCTTTTCTCTTCAAATCGGTTCATGTATAAGGAAGATTAAATTCATCAAGGTTACTTGATGCATGCTTAATGCCTTCAAAGCATTTTCCGATGTTACAATTCAAAGACTAATGTTAACAATTGGTATGGAATCACAAAGAATACCTTGATAATTTTCTTTGCCCTCCGCATAGTTTGGTGACAGTGTAGGATGATAGACAGAGGAAACAGAGGTTGGTCCTGCATTCATTGAGGTTGCTCTTGTTCATTTTTAGTCAAAGTGTTGTATGTAGCTATGTGAAGCCATTTTATCAGGATATATTTCAAAGTTGGAAATGCATTTTATTATCAAATTATAAATACTATATACAACCTTGAGGTTTGTCTCCTTACAGGCAGCCGCAAGACAAAGAAATCCAACAGGACCCATTTAAATAAAGACTAGCAAACACCCAATGTGCAGGCAAAAACATAACATGCGAACAATAAAAGTAAGGAAATAGCATTCAGAACTGAAAGTAAGTCAGTCTACAGATACGAAGCCAGCATCCAATTCTGGAGCCAGTTGCTTGTGGGCTACAGCCTCAGTTCAGCGCAGAAACAGAGCAGTAGGCTGAACCTTCACCTCTGGCCCAGACACCCTGACCTTTTCAATTTGTGCGGGCGTTTAAATCATCCAAACTGGGCCTTGCTGCTTCGATGTGCTCTTGAGACTGGGCACCACTGCCTCAATTTGACCCATACCTGACCTTTCCAATTCAGCCTGGTGCTTAAGTCAATGCTCACAGTAATGGCTGATTTGTTCATTGATGATGTGATGTCCAACTAGAAGAATGTGCAGGCTCAGTACTGCTATGGGATTTAATTCTCATTAGGTTGATAGTGGTGCTACAATTTCTGATAAAAGGTACTCAATTGAACCATTTGAATGAAATTAGTCATAAGACTATAAGATTTAGGAGCAGAATTAGGCCATTTAGCCTATTTAGTCTGCATCGCCATTTCATCATGGCTGATCCTTTTTCCCTCTCAGCCCGAATCTCCTGCCTTCTCCCCATATTCTTTCAACCTCTGTCTTAAATATTCTTAAAGACTTAGCCTCCACAGCTGCCTGTGGTAACGAAATGCACAGATTCACCACTCTCTGGCTAAAGGTATTCCTCCTCAGCTCTGTTTTATTTTGAGGCCATGTCCTCTGGTCTTAGACTCCCCCACCATAGGAGACATCCTCTCCACATCCACTCTATCGAAGGCTTTCTTTCACTATTTGATAGGTTTCAATTAGGTCGCACCATTTGATAGGCTTCAATTCCAGTGAGTGGAGGCCCAGAGCCATCAAACACTTTTCATATGATGAGCTTTTCAATCCCAGAATCATTTTTGTGAACCTCCTTTGAACCCATCTCCAAATGCCAGCACATCCTTTCTTAGATAAGGTCCCCAAAACTGCTCACAATACTCTAAGTGTGGTCAGACATAGCCTCTCTATTCACTTGTAGCTCTCTCCAAATTTCACATACAGGTAACTTTTCTACAGCCTTTCCCACATCTGACATCAGAATCAGATTTATTATCATCGACTTAACTGATGTGAAATTTCTTATTCTGGGTCAGAACTGCGGTGCAAAGACGTAAAATTACTATAAATTACAAAAATAAATAATATAAAAAGGGAACAGTGGGATATTGTTCAGAAATCTGATAGCAGACAGAAGAAACTGTTCCTGAATTATTCGAAGTGAGTGTTTAGGTACTTTCTCCCTATTGATGGTAATGAGAAAAGAACATGTCTGGATGGTGAGGGTTCTTAGTGATGAATGCTGCTCTCTTGAGCAGTTGCCTCTTTGTGATGTTCTTGATGGTGAGGAGAAATTTGGATAGGTACATGGATGGTGGTTGGGGCGGGGGGGTGGTGGTTATGGAAGGTAATACTCTGGGTGCAGGTCAATGAGACTAGGCAGATGAATAGTTTGGCATGGACTAAGTGGGCCAAAAGGCCTGTTTCTGTGCCGTAGTGTTCTATTACTCTGTGACTGTTTCAAAAATTACTGTTGCTGCTCTTCCAGAGTCCAGATTGTTATCTGATTTTAAATTCCGCAGCTACCATGATTTGAACTCAGGCTTTTGGATTGTTAGGGGTAGATTTGTGCCAAAAAAAAAGTTCATCATTCCTTTGATCACTTTCAATCATTCCAACTGCGATGTAATTTAAAATAAAATAATTCTGATGTAATTCATATCTATCTTATCAGTTCTTTGCCTCAATCTTAGTTAATTGAGCTATTGCATTAATTTTGTTCTCCTGATTTGCTCTGTTAATCTAATTCTGTGTCTCAGAGACAGCAACTTCAGTTAAAAATTTTGTTTGTTTCTCACCATTATCAGGATTTGTTTTTTTTTTACAAAACTATGCTTTAAAAACATAGTTGTGAACTCATGAACTGGATTTCCACCATGTGTTGAGCATGTTGAACATCACTAGCTTTACAAAAAGAAACTTATTTTTGTTACAAGTTATAGTTTAATCCTCAAATTCAGTTGTAGTCAAAGATGTCCCTGAGTTCTGACAGCCAAGACGATTGCTCTGTGGTGCAAGTTGTTGGATGTTTCTACAGTTCTCACTGCTTTTCAATTGTTGGTGTTTCTTCACCTCAACTTCCTGTGAATCATTCCCATGCAGTGCTGAGAAACTTTGCCCATTTATGCCCATGAAGCTTGAATTCTAGTTCTGCTGTGTACATACATGTATTGATGCTTCTGGACACATCTTTAGTGATGTTCCTGGAATCATCGGGTGTTTCGGGTCTTTCAACATCATACAACCTCCTCCAGGTGACCCGGCCGGGGCTGATCAGACCCCAGCTTGTGTCCAGATGGCTAGCTACTTATGACTCCATGGCTCCCCTCTTTTGAGCCACAGCCATCTTGAGGCCCTCTCTGCCACATCGGTGGTACTCGGATGACTCTCCTCTTCCTCTCTCCCTCGATGCCCAAAATGCTGAAGGCTCTAACTACAGAATGAGCTACGGATGCCCTACAACCAACCTCCACTGGGAGACACCTCGCTCTCCATCCATCCTGCTGACAGTTGCTGACCAGTCCTGCGTACTTGGAGAGCTTCCTTTCAAAGGCCTCTTCCAAGCTATCTTCCCATGGGACTGTCAGCTCCAGCAGCACCACTTGCTTAGTCGACTCAGACACTAGGACAATGTCTGGTCGCAGGGTGGTGGCTGCAATATGGTTGGGGAACTTCAGCTGCCCTTCGAGGTCCACCAACAGCTGCCAGTCCCGTGCAGAGGTCAGAATGCCTGCAGATGTTCTTTTGGCAGGTATTGGCTGCTCCCCAGCATTGTTAGTGAGCTCAGCAAAATGCTAGATGTATGGGCCCAGATTATCAACTAACTAGTACAGGAGCAGGGGGGTACTACTGCAGTTGTACAAGGCCTTGGTGAGACCACACCTGGAGTATTGTGTGCAGTTTTGGTCCCCCCTAATCTGAGGAAAGACAAAGAAGGTTCACCAGATTGATTCCTGGGATGGCAGGACTTTCATATGAAGAAAGACTGGATGAACTAGGCCTGTACTGGTTGGAATTTAGAAGATTGAGGGGGGATCTGATTGAAACGTATAAAATCCTAAAGGGATTGGACAGGCTAGATGCAGGAAGATTGTTCCCGATGTTGGGGAAGTCCAGAACAAGGGGTCACGGTTTGAGGATGAAAGCGAGGCCTTTTAGGACTGAGATTAGGAAAAACTTCTTCACACAGAGAGTGGTGAATCTGTGGAATTCTCTGCCACAGGAAACAGTTGAGGCCGGTTCATTGGCTATATTTAAGAGGGAGTTAGATATGGCCCTTGTGGCTAGGGGGATCAGAGGGTATGGAGGGAAGGCTGGTGCAGGGTTCTGAGTTGGATGATCAGCCATGATCATAATAAATGGCAGTGCAGGCTCGAAGGGCCGAATGGTAAAGGTCAATGCTTAGTTTGTGGTGAAGAAAGTGGGTGACGCCTCCAACTTTAGGTATTATTGAGACCACTGGGCAGATTAGTTGTATGTTGTTGGATTTGTTGCCTTTACAAATGAGTTGGAATGCAGTCAAATAACAACAATTACATCTGTCTGGACTTGAGTGTGATGCACAAGCTTCAACCTGGCCTGACATTTGAAATGGAATTTACTCCATTTCAAATGTCCTACTGCAATTTACTTATAACTGTCTGGTAAATTTAGTACTTAGTCACAAAAGTCATGGAGTCATCATGTGAGATATTAATGTAACGTTCCGTTATATTGGCTCATATATGTCTAGGGGAAATCCCGCCCAGCACCTGCCTCAACACTCCCCACAGCGTCGGTCGCGCCCGAATCAATCCCAAATATCAATATTCAGCCAGCACACCCAGTAAATTTTAACAAATACACTTTATAGATATTACTAATTCTATGACATTAATATGAATTTAATACAGAGAGGCAAGTAATGAAATAAAAAGCACCAACACTTATCAAAGTCCAAGTTCTTCGCGCGCTACCGTTGGAGCTCAGTCAAATTCAGACGATCATCCGAATCCTGTCGACTCATGGCTCCGGACCACCCGGAGTGATCGACCGGAGCCTCTCCGCACGTCCACCATCCTCCCTGTCTTTCCTCCGATTCCCCGCCAAAAACCCTCGCACATCCGCGGTCCTCCCCGTCTCTCCTGCAACTCCCCGCCAAAAACCCCCGCACGTCCGTGGTCCTCCCTGTCTCTCCTCCGACTCCTCGCCAAAAACCCCGTCCACCGTCCTCCACGTCTCTCCTCTGACTCCCCGCCAAAAACCCCCACACGTCCACTGTCCTCCCCGTCTCTCCTCTGACTCCCCGCCAAAAACCCCCGCATGGCCGCGGTCCTCCCCGTCTCTCCTCCGACTCCCCACCAAAACCCAGTCCACAGTCATGTCATATACAGCATGGTATCCGAAAACAAAGTGATACATAACCACCCATTGGCTAATAGAACGCTGCTATCTCACTTTAAAGTAAAACAAACTGCTAGCGCAAACTCTCTTCAGCGCTTAACACAACAAAGCCGCATTCCCCAGATTAACATAACAAAGTCGCCATTTTAACTCTAACAAAAAGAAAGACCCCGTACATTAATAAAAGGGAAATATTTCAATTTTGTTTTTTACCTTCAATGATTGTGTTTTTACTTAAATGGATTTTTCTCCATTTTGTTGCATCAGTTTGGGAAGGTGACCACATTAGCTTTTTGTTGACCCAAGTGGGTGAACCTACGAAAATCTTCCGGCACACATGGGGTATATATTTGTACTTAAATTTGCTGTTGACACTGCAGTCATTGGCCAAATCAAAGATGGAGATGAATCAGCATATACTTTATACTTTACTGTCGCCAAACAATTGATACTAGAACGTACAATCATCACAGCGATATTTGATTCTGCGCTTCGCAGTCCCTGGTGTAGGAATCGATAGTAAATATTAAAAATTTAAATTATAAATCATAAATAGAAAATAGAAAATGGAAAGTAAGGTAGTGCAAAAAAAAACCGAGAGGCAGGTCCGGATATTTGGAGGGTACGACCCAGATCCGGGTCAGGATCCGTTCAGCAGTCTTATCACAGTCGGAAAGAAGCTGTTCCCAAATCTGGCCGTACGAGTCTTCAAGCTCCTGAGCCTTCTCTCGGAGGGAAGAGGGACGAAAAGTGTGTTGGCTGGGTGGGTTGTGTCCTTGATTATCCTGGCAGCACTGCTCCGACAGCGAGTCCAAGGACGGAAGATTGGTTTGTGTGATGTGCTGGGCTGTGTTCACGATCTTCTGCAGCTTCTTCCAGTCTTGGGCAGGACAACTTCCATATCAGGTTGTGATGCACCCTAGAAGAATGCTTTCTACGGTGCATCTATAAAAATTAGTGAGGGTTTTAGGAGACAGGCCAAATTTCTTTAGCTTTCTCAGGAAGTAAAGGCACTGGTGGGCCTTCTTGGCAGTGGACTCTGCTTGGTTGGACCAAGTCAGGTCATTTGTGATATTGACCCCGAGGAACTTAAAGCTTTTGACTAGTTCCACTTGCGCACCACCGATGTAAATGGCGTTGTGCGTTGCTACTCCTTCTTAAATCAACAAGCAATTCCTTCATCTTGCTGACGTTGAGGGATAGGTTATTATCTTCGAACCATGCCACCAGGTTCTTAATTTCCTCTCTGTACTCAAACTCATCATTACGCGAGATACGGCCTACAATTGTGGTCTTATCAGCAAACTTATATACTGAGTTCAGTGGAAACTTGGCTACACAATCATGGGTGTACAGTGAGTATAGCAGAGGGCTGAGTACACAGCCTTGTGGGGCACTGGTACTCAGAGTGATTGTAGAGGAGAGCTTGTGCCCTATTTTTATAGCCTGGGTCTGTCTGTAAGGAAGTTGAAGATCCAGCTGCAGATCCGGGTGCTAAGGCCCAGGTTCCGGAGCTTAGGAATCAGTTTATTTGGAATGATGGTATTAAACGCAGAGCTGTAGTCAATGACAAGGAGCCTTACATATGCGTCTTTAGTCTCCAGGTGTTCCAAGGAGGAATGTAGGGCCAGAGAGATGGCATCTGCCGTTGACTTATAGGGGGGCATATAGGGGGGAAGATTGAAATTCTGACTCAATGCCAGCCCTTTAAATTTCTCAGTGTTATCATTTCAGAGGATCTGTCCTGGGTCCAGCGCATAAGTGCAATTACAAAGAAATCATGGCAGCACTTCTATCTGGTTAGAAGTTTGCAACCATTTGGCATGACATCTAAAACTTTGACAAACTTTATAGATGCGTAGTGGAGAGTTTATTGACTGGTTGCATCATGATCTGGTATGGAAATACCAATGCCCTTGAATGGAAAATGCTACAAAAAGTAGGCCTGCTGCGTTCACCAGCAACTTTGATGTGTGTTGCTTGAATTTCCAGCATCTGCAGAATTCCTTTTGTTTCCTACAAAAAGTAATGGATATGGTCTCGTCCATCATGGGTAAAGCCCTCCTCACCATTAAGCACATCTACCCGGAGTGCTACCGCAGGAAAGCAGCGTTTGTCATCATGGACCCTCACCACACTGACCATGTTCTCTTCTCAACACTGCCATCAGGAAGGAAGTACAGAGCCTCAGGATCCACACTACCAGGTTAAAGAACAATTATTACCCCTCAACCATCAGCTCTTAAACCAGAAGTGCCCTATCATTTAACTTTTCCCACAACCTATGGATTCACTTTCAAAGACTCTTCATCTCATGTTCTTGATATTTATTGCTTATTTATTCATTATTCCTATTTCTTTTTCTTTTGTATTTACACAGTTTGTTGTTTTTGGTATCTCTGAGGATCTAACCTGGTCCCAATATTGATGCAGCTATAAAGAAAGCAAGACGGGGGCTATATTTTATTAGGAGTTTGAGGAGATTTGGTTTGTCACCTAAAACACTCAAAACTTCTACAAATATACCATGAAGAGCATTCTGACAGACTGCATCACTGTCTGGTATGGGGTGGGGTGGGGTGGGTACTGGAGCCCCTGCATGGGATTGAAAAAAGCTACAGAAAGTTGTAAAATTAGTTGGCTGCATCTTGGGCACTAGCCTCCATAGTATCCAAGACATCTTCAAGGAGCGGTACCTTAGAAAGATGATGTGTATTGTTGAGGACCATCATCACCCAGAACATGACCTTTTCTCACTGTTACCATCAGGTAGGAGGTACAGAAGCCTGAAGGCACACACTCAGCGATTCAGGAACAGCTTCTTCCCCTCTGCCATCCGATTCCTAAATGAACATTGAACCCCTGAACATGACCTCACTTTTTTGTTATTTCTGTTTTTGTACTACTATTTTAATTTAACTACTTAATATACATATTAAATATATAGTTGCTGTAATTCATTTTTTCTCCATATGTATCATGTGATATTAATCCTGATTCTGATTGTTTGTCCATCCTGTTGGGAACGCTCTTTCATTGATTCTATTATGTTTCTTGGATTTTCTGAGTATGCCCGCAAGAAAATGAATTTCATGGTTGTATCTGGTGACATATATGCATTTGAACCCCTGTATAGTCTTGCTTTATCTGTCTGGAACAGATCAGCTATATAGTGAAGGTGTAGCTCCCCCTTTTGACTTATTAAGTAAATGCAACTCAAATTACCACCAAGTTATCAGACCTTAACCAAGCTGCTTTGCACTTGCCACCATTGTCCCTGTGCCGAAGAAGTCTTCAGTGTCCTGCCTCAACGACTACCGTCCCATTGCTCTCACATCCATCATCATGAAATGTTTCAAGAGGCTCGTCATGAGGCACATAAAGATCCTGCTGCCCCCCCTCACTGGACCCCCTGCAGTTCGCGTATCGTCCCAACCGCTCAACAGATGGGCTTGAACACCTCCCCCTGCAACTGGATCCTAGACTTCCTGACGGGGAGACCTCAGTCTGTCCGGATCGGGAGCAGCATCTCCAACACCATCACACTGAGCACGAGGGCTCCCCAGGGCTGTGTGCTCAGTCCACTGCTGTTCACTCTGCTGACCCACAACTGTGCAGCAAATACACAGCTCGAATCATATCATCAAGTTCGCCGATGACACGACCGTGGTGGGTCTCATCAGCAAGAACAACGAGTCAGCATACAGAGAGGAGGTGCAGTGACTAACAGACTGGTGCAGAGCCAGTCTCTGAATGTGAACAAAATAAAAGAGATGGTTGTTGACTTCAGGAGAGCATGGATTGACCACCCTCCGCTGAACATTGATGGCTCCTCTGTTGAGATCATTAAGAGCACCAAATTTCTTGGTGTTCACCTGGCGGAGAATCTCTCCTGGTCCTTCAACACCAGTTCCGTAGCCAAGAAAGCCCAGCAGTGTCTCTACTTTCTGTGAAGGCTGAGAAAAGCCCATCCCCGCCCCCCCCCCCCCCCATCCTCACCACATTCTACAGAGGATGTATCGAGAGCATCCTGAGCAGCCGCATCACTGCCTGGTTCGGGAATTGCACCGTCTCGGATCGCAAGACCCTGCTGCGGATAGTGAGGTCAGCTGAGAAGATAATCGGGGTCTCTCTCCTGCTATTACAGTCATTTTCTTTTAGATTAGATTATGAGGACACTCAGGCCTCATTTATTGTCATTTAGAAATGCATGCATTAAAAAATGATACAATGTTCCTCCAGAATGATATCACAAAAAAAACAGGACAAACCAAGACTAAAACTGACAAAACCACATAATTATAACATATAGTTACAACAGTGCAAAGCAATACCATAATTTGATAAAGAGCAGAACATGGGCACGTTTAAAAAAAAGTCTCAAAGTCCCGATCGACTCATCATCTCATGCAGGCAGCAGAAGGGAGAAACTCTCCCTGCCACGAACCTCCAAGCGCCGACAACTTGTCGATGCATTGGAAGCATCCGACCGCAACCGACTCTGAGTCCGTCTGAAAACTTCGAGCCCACCAGCCCCTCCCATACAGCCTCTCCGAGCACCATCCTCTGCCAAGCGCTTCGACCCCGCCCTGGCTACCGAGCAACAAGCAAAGCCGAGGACTCGGGGCCTTCTCCGGAGATTCTGGACCACACAGTAGCAGCAGCAGCGAAGCAGGCATTTCAGAAGTTTTTCCAGATGTTTCTCTGTGCTCTCACGTCTGTCTCCATCAAATCAGGATTGTGCACGGCACACTACTTGACAAATAACAGACATCATCACCGGAGTGGCCGCCGCGAACTGCGTCACGCCGCCATCTTCTCCTCCTGCATTTACACTACACGCTGTACCCGCTGCACCCGCAAAGCTAACAGTATTGTGAAGGACCCTATGCACCCCTCACACAAACTCTTCTCTCTCCTGCCATCTGGCAAAAGGTACCGAAGCATTCGGGCTCTCACGACCAGACTATACAACAGTTTCTTCTCCCAAGCCATCAGACTCCTCAATACTCAGAGTCTAGACTGACATCTACATCATTTATTATTATATTGTAATTTGTCCTCTACTGTGCCTATTGTCTTGTTTATTAATTATTGTACTGCCCTGCACTGTTTTGTGCACTTTCTGTAGCCTAGTGCAGTTTTTATGTTGCTTTACATAGTCTAGTGTAGTTTTGTGTTGTTTCATGTAGCACCAGGGTCCTGGAGGAATGTTGTTTCATTTTTACTGTGTACTATACCAGCAGCTTATGGTCAAAATGACAGTAAACTTGTCTTGACTTGACACGACACTCGGCCTTGGCATTTCTGGAATAAGGAAGCCGAGGTAAGCCAAGCACTTCATCTGTTTAGTCTGCTCTGACAGTCTTTTTCATTTAGTTATATTCTGCTCAAACAGTCTGTCAAAGCAGACAGGAACATCAAGGAAGCAGGATATTCAAGCTTTGCAGATACTTTTCTCCAAAATGAACCACTTTTAACTGCACTTTTCAAAGTATTCTTAACACTCATGTGAGGTATTTACCTAATTCCCTTTAAATTTATTGTTGTTAATTACTGTGGAAGTAGAATCAAGAGACTTCTGCTAGTACTACAACTACAGCAAACATGGGGAAATCTGCAGATGCTGGAATTTCAAGCAACACACATAAAAATTGCTGGCGAATGCAGCAGGCCAGGCAGCATAACTATAGGAAGAGGTACAGTGGACGTTTCAGGCTGAGACCCTTCGTCAGGACTAACTAACTGAAAGAAGAGATAGTGGGAGGGGGAGATCTGAAATGATAGAAGAAGACAGGAGGGGGAAGGGATGGAGCTAAGAGCTGGAAAGTTGATTGGCAAAAGGGATATGAGAGGATCATGGGATGGACGGGAGGCCTAGGGAGAAAGAAAGGGGGAGGGGGGAAGCCCAGAGGATGGGCAAGGAGCATAGTGAGAGGGACATAAGGAGAAAAAGGAGAGAGAGAGAACAAAAATTATTAATAATAATAAAAGATAAATAACGGATGGGGTACGAAGGGGAGGTGGGGCATTAATGGAAGTTAGAGAAGTCTGTTACTGGGTTGCATTGCTGTGATTGGCTTCACATCCACCACTGATTTCAACCACTCACCTGTTCCACAGCAACTACGAAGGGGGGGGGTAGTTTTATAGACTGTTTTTAATAATTTTGTGCATGAAACAATTGCCTTCGATTTGCAGTTTGTCATGATAGATCTTTGTTTGTTTCATGAGAGGTGACCTGATAGAGCTGCACAAGATGATGAGAAGCTTTGACTGTGTGGATAGCCAATGTCATTTTCCCAGGGTTGAAATGACTAACACTAGGTGACATAGTTTTAAGTTGCTTGGGAGTCGGTACTGAGGGAATGTCAGAGGCCTTTTGAAAATCCAAATACACAACATCCACAGCCTCTCCCTTGTCAACCTTATTCGAGATTACCTCAAAAAATTCCAATAGGTTGGTGAGGCAGGATCTTCCCTTCATGAAACCATGCTGGCTTCGGCCTATCTTGTCATGCACCTCGAGGTATTTCATAACCTCGTCCTTGAGGATTGACTCCAATATCTTTCCAACTACCGGTCAGACTAATAGGTCTGTAATCTTCTTTTTGCTGCCTCCTTACTTTCTTAAATAGCGGAACTACATTTGCGACCTTCCACTCCTCCAGAACCATGCCAGAGTCTATTGATTCCTGGAAGATCATTTCCAATGCTTCTACAATCTCCAAAGTCACCTCCTTCAGAACTCTTGGGTGCACCTCACCCGGACCGGGAGACTTATCTATTCTTAGTCCATTTAGCTTCCCAAGCACTTTCTCTCTAGTAATCTTGACTGTACCTAATTCTATTCCCTGATACCTCTGGCTATCAGGTATATTGCTCACTGTGAAGACTGATACAAAATACTCATTCAGTTCCTCCGCCATCTCTTTGTTATCCATTATAATTTCTCCAGCATCATTTTCAATCGGTCCCGTATCTATCCTTGTCACTCTTTTACTCTTCATATGTTTAAGAAAACTCTTAGTATCCTTTTTTATGTTAATCGCCAACTTCCTTTCATAATTCATCTTTTCTTTCCTAATGACTTTCTTAGTTTCCTTCTGTAAGTTTTTAAAAGTCTTCCAGTCCTCATTTTTCCCACTAATTTTTGCTTCCTTGTACGCCGTTTCTTTTGCTTTTATTTTTGCCTTAACCTCTCTCGTTAGCCACATTTGTGCCATTTTTGCATTCATGATTTTCTTTTTCTTGGAATATATTTTTCCTGCATTTTCCTTATTTCTTGTAGGAATTTCATCCAATTCTACTCTGCCGTCCCTCCATTTAGCTTACTTTTCCAATCGACTTGGGCCAGTTCCTCTCTCATACCACTGTAATTTCCCCTGTTCCACTGAAATATCGATACACCTGATACCAGCTTCTCCTTTTCAAATTTGAAACTGAACTCAATCATATTATGATCACTACTTCCAAGGGGTTCCTTTACCTCCAGCTCCCTAATCGCCTCAGGTTCGTTACACAGCACCCAATCCAAAACAGCTGGTCCCCTGGTGGGCTTCTGGACAAGCTGCTCCAAAAATCATCCTGTAGGCATTCTACAAACTCCCTGTCCTCAGATCCATTACCTTCCTGACTTTCCCAATCCACTTTCATATTAAAATCCCCCAAAATTATCTTGACATTTTCCTTCTGACACGCTTGTTCTATTTCCAGCTGCAACTTGTAGTCCACATCCCGGCTGCTGTTTGGAGGCCTGTATATAACTGCTATTAGTGTCTTTTTACCCTTGCCATTTCTTAATTCTACCCATAAGGGTTCTACCTCTTCTGATCCTATGTCCCTCCTTTCTATTGATTTGATATTGTTGCTTACCATCAGGGCCACGCCACCCCCTTTACCTACCTTCCTATCTTTCCTATACACTGTGTATCCTTGGACATTCAGCTCCCAATCATATCCATCATTTAGCCATGGCTCAATGATGGCCACAATGTCATATCTTTTAACCTGCAGCTGTGCAGCAAGGTCATCCATTTTATTTCTAATGCTGCGTGCATTTAAGTACAGTACATTTAGATCAGTATCTGTTGCTGATTTTGCTATAATTCTTTTTGCAGCAAATTATCCTGTATATTCACCGGCCTGTCTTCTTGCCATCTTTGCTGCACAGTATTTTTGACTTATTTCCATTTTCCTCTTCCTTGACCCTAACACCTTGGTTTCCTTCCCCTTGCCAACTTAGTTTAAACCCTCCCTAACAGATATATTAAACAATCCCGCCAGGATATTAGTACCTTTTGAGTTCAGGTGTAATCCATCTATTTTATATAAGTCATACCTTTCCTAAAATAGATCCCAATGATTCAAGAATTTGAAGCCCTGCCCCCTGCTCCAGTTACTTAGCCACACATTCATCTGCTTAATTCTGCTATTCTTACCATCATTAGCATGCAGCTCAGGCAGCAATCCTGATATTATTACTCTGGAGGTCTGGCTTTTCAATTTTCTTCCTAGCTCCCAGTAATCTTTCTTCAGGACCTCCTCTCTTTTTCTGTCTATGTCATTGGTATCAACATGTACCAAGACTCCTGGCTGCTCGCCCTCTCTCCTCAGAATATGTTTGCAAACTTTGCATTATATGGAAATTTGATTAATTTTGCTGTAGGTTTCTATTTAATGCAGCCAGGATCTGAGTTTGGTTGTTGCTGCTGGTGTGTAGTCTCTTTGATTCATCGTTTTGACTGTTTTTTTTGTTAAAATTTCATTATTTAGAAAAGGAAACTTGAGCATAAATTGACTTAACTTGTTTTGGCTGCTTGCTTCCACAGTGCTGCCTATTTTCAAGGTGCAGAGGCTAAATAGTTCACAGTTCAAAGAAAATGTATTATCAAAGTACATATGTGTCACTATTGACAACCCTGAGATTTATTTTCTTGTGGGTGTAATCAGTAAATCTAAAATAGAATAATAACCATAATGAAAGACCACACCTACTTGAGCATTCAATCAGTGTGCAGGTAACACAAACTGTGTAAATGCAAAGAGAAAGAAACAGTATTTATTGGTTATTTATTATTGAGAAAATGAAGTGAAGAGTCTTTGAAATTGTGTGCATAAGTTGTGGGAACATTTCAGTGATGGAACAAGTGAAGATGAGTGAAGTTATCCCCTTTGGTTCAAGAGTCTGATGGTTGAGGGGTAACAACTATGCCTGAACCTGGTGGTGTGAGTCCTGAGGCTCCAGTACCATCATCCTGATGGCAGCAATGAGAAGAGAGCATATTCTAAGTTGTGGGGGTCCCTGTTGATGGCTGCTGCTTTCCTGTGACACTGTTTGCTGTAGATTTGTTCAATGGAAGGGAGGGCTTTACCCATGATGGATTGGGCTGTATCCTCCTCCAGCACCTGCAAGCAAGCCAGAGAGGGAGACTGATCAAATGCAGGCAGATGGCACTGAATGCTGTCGCCCACTTTGTCTCTTGTTCTTGTTGATTTTAACCTTGATCGATGCTATAATCAGCGAGATCAACGAGAAATATAGCCTATCATGGGTTTGTGCTCCACCATTAGGCCAAACACTCCGTTTTGCCAGTCGGCCCAAAAACACATTTTCCAAATGTAAGTTATAGGCTCCAGTGACACACAGGTTAGTAGTGTTAACTAAGCTTCTATAGTTGTACCGTGGAGAGCATTCTGACAGGCTGTATCACTGTCTGGTATGGAGGGGCTACTGCACAGGACCGAAAGAAGCTGCAGAACGTTGTAATTCTAGTCAGCTCTATCTTGGGTACTAGCCTACAAGGTACCCAGGACATCTTCAAGGAGCGGGTCTCAGAGAGGCAGCATCCATTATTAAGGACCTCCAGCACCCAGGGCATGCCCCTTTCTCACTATTACCATCAGGTAGGAGGTATGGAAGCCTGAAGGCACACACTCAGTGATTCAGGAACAGCTTCTTCCCCTTCGTGAATCTTTGTGGACATGACCTCACTTTTTTAATATTCAGTATTTCTGATTTTTTAAAAATCTATTCAATATATGTAATTGATTTACTTGATTATTTATGATAACCATATAACTATTACAGCATGGAAACAGGCCATCTCGGCCCTTCTAGTCCATGCCGAACTCTTATTCTCACCTAGTCCCACCAACCTGCACTCAGCCCATAACCCTCCATTCCTTTCCTGTCCATATAGCTATCCAATTTAACTTTAAATGATAACATCGAACCTGCCTCAACCACTTCTGCTAGAAGCTTGTTCCACACAGCTACCACTCTCTGAGTAAAGATGTTCCCCCTCATGTTACCCCTAAATTTCTGCCCTTTAACTCTCAGCTCATGTCCTCTTGTTTGAATCTCCCCCACTCTCAATGGAAAAAGCCTATCCACCTCAACTCTATTTATCCCCCTCATAATTTTAAGGGGGATAAAGTCCCCCCTCTATCAAGTCCCCCCTCAACCTTCTAGGCTCCAGAGAATAAAGACCCAACTTGTTCAACCTTTCTCTGTAACTTAGGAGATGAAACCCAGGTAACATTCTAGGAAATCTTCTCCGTACTCTCTCAATTTTGTTGACATCTTTCCTATAATTTGGTGACCAGAACTATACACAATACTCCGAATTTGGCCTTACCAATGCCTTGTACAATTTCAACATTACATCCCAACTCCTATACTCAATGCTCTGATTTAAAAAGGCCAGCATACCAACAGCTTTCTTCACCACCCTATCCACATGAGATTCCACCTTCAGGGAACTATGCACCATTACTCCTAGATCCCTCTGTTCTACTGCATTCTTCAATGCCCTGCCATTTACCATGTATGTCCTATTTTGATTACCAAAATGTAGCACCTCACATTTATCAGCATTAAACTCCATCTGCCATCTTTCAGCCCACTCTTCTAACTGGCCTAAATCTCTCTGCAAGCTTTGAAAACCTACTTCATTATCCACAACGCCACCTATCTTAGTATCATCTGCTTACTAATCCAATTTACCACCCCATCATCCAGATCATTAATATATATGACAAACAACATTGGACCCAGTACAGATCCCTGAGGCACACCACTAGTCACCGGCCTCCAATCCGACAAACAGTTATCCACCACTACTCTCTGGCGTCTCCCATCCAGCCACTGCTGAATCCGTTTTGCTACTTCAATATTAATACCTAACGATTGAACCTTCCTAATTAATCTTCCGTGTGGAACCTTGTCAAAGACCTTACTGAAATCCATAAAGACAACATCCACCGCTTTACCCACGTCAACTTTCCTAGTAACCTCTTCAAAAACTTCAATAAGATTTGTCAAACATGACTTTCCACGCACAAATCCATGTTGACTGTTCCTAATCAGACCCTGTCCATCCAGATAATTATATATACCATCTCTAAGAATAATTTTCATCAACTTACCCACCACTGACGTCAAACTCACAGGCCAATAATTGTTAAGTTTACTCGTAGAACCCTTTTTAAACAATGGAACCACATGAGCACACGCCAATCCTCCGGCACCATCCCGTTTCTAATGACATTTGAAATATTTCTGTCAGAGCCCCTGCTATTTCCACACTAATTTCCCTCAAGGTCCTAGGGAAAATCTTGTCCAGACCCGGAGACTTATCCACCTTTATATTCCTTAAAAGCGTCAGTACTTCCTCTTCTTTAATCATCATACTTTCCATAACTACCCTTCTTGTTTCCTTAACCTTACACAATTCAATATTCTTCTCCTTAGTGAATACCGAAGAAAATAAATTGTTCAAAATCTCCCCTATCTCTTTTGGCTCTGCACATAGCCATGCACTCTGATTCTCTAAGGGACCAACTTTATCCCTCACTATCCTTTTGCTAATAGTATAACTGTAGAAACCCTTCGGATTTATTTTCACCTTACTTGCCAAAGCAACCTCATATCTTCTTTTAGCTTTTCTAATTTCTTTCTTAAGATTCTTTTTACATTCTTTATATTCCTTGAGCACCTCATTTATTCCAAGCTGCCTATATTTATTGTAGATCTCTCTCTTATTATTATTTTTATTTTACTTATTATTAATACTTTTTTTTCCTCTCTGCTAGATTTTGTATTGCACTGAACTGCTGCTGCTACTAAGTTAACAAATTTCATGTCATATGCCGGTGATAATAAACCTGATTCTGAATCTGATAGTAGAAGTGTATTTAAAAGAAGGAGGAGAAGAAGTAGTTTCATGAACTATCTGCAGGACATTGCCATTAGATTCATTGGTCGCTGGCTCCATCTTGCTTAATTCAACACAGAATAATTAATGCCCCAGTGTTAATTTAAGACCATTCGGCCTATTGAGTCTGCTCTGCCATACTGTCATGGTTGATTTATTATCCCTCTGAACCCCATTCTCTAGTCTTTTCTTTGACATCCTGACTAATCAAGAACCTGTTATCCTATGCTTTAAATATACCAAATGACTTGGCCTTCACAGCCATCTGTGCCAACGAATTCTACAAATTCACTACCCTCTGGCTCAAGAAAGTCCTCCTAATATTTTTTCTAAAAGGACGTTCCACTATTCTGAGGCTGTGTCCTCTGGTCCTACACTCCCCCACTAAAGGAAACATCCTCTCCACATCCACTGTATCTAGCCTTTTAATATTCAATAGGTTTCAGTGAGATCCCTCCTCATTCTTCTAAACTCCAGCAAGTATAGTCTCAGAGCCATCAAGCATTCCACATATGATAAGCATGGGAACATAGAAATCTACAGCTCATTACAGGCCCTTCGGCCTGCAATCTTGTGCCGACCATGTAACCTACTCTAGAAACTGCCTAGAATTTACCTGCCCAACCCTCTATTTTTCGAAGCTCCATGTACCTGTCTCAGACCCTGTTGTATCCACCTCTACCACCTTCGCTGGCAGTGCGTTTTACGCACCCACCACTCTCTGTGTGAAAAACTTACATCTGACATCTTGTACCTATTTCCAAGCACCTTAAAACTGTGTGCTCTCGTGTTAGCCATTTCAGCCCTGGGAAAAAGCCTCTGACTATCCACGCGATCAATGCATCTCATCATCTTTGCATCTCTATCAGATGGCCTCTCATCCTCGATCGCTCCAAGGAGAAAAGGCCAAGTTCACTCAACATATTCTCATAAGGCATGCTCCCCAATCCAGGCAACATCTTTGTAAATCTCCTCTGTACACTCTCTATAGTACTCACATCTCTCCTGTAATGAGGTGACCAGAACTGAACACCGTACTCCAAATGGGGTCTAACCAAGGTCTTATGTAGCAGTAATTACCTCACAGTTCTTGAACTCAGTCCCACAGTTGATGAAGGCCAATGCACCACACGCCTCTTAACAACACTGTTAACCTGTGCAGCAGGCTTTGAGTGTCCCATGGACACGAACCCCAAGATCTCACTGATCCTCCACGCTGCCAAGAGTCTTACAATTTCATTCCCAGGATCGTTCTCGTGAATCTCCTCTTGACCCTCTCCAAAGCCGGTACATCCTTTCATCGATAAGGGCCCAAAACCCCTAAAAATATTCCAAGTGCAGTCTGACCAATGCCTTATAAAGCCTGAATATAAGAGCATCCTTGCTTTTGTATTCCAATTCTTGAAATGTATGCTAACACTACATTTGTCTTCCTTTCCATCGACTCAATGGAAGTTAACCTTTTGGGAATCCTGCACAAGCAATCCCTGATTTGTGAATTTTCTCCTCATTTAGAAAATAGTCACCGCCTTTATATTCCATTTACAAATTCTTTGCCCATTCCTCCGATCAGTCTTAGGTCCTACAGACTCTGCTTCCTCAACACTACCCGCCCCTCCACTTATCTTTGTATCATCTGCAAACTTGGCCACAAAGCCATTAATTCCATCATCCAAACATTGACATCTATGTGAAAAGAAGTGATCTCAGTGCTGACCTTCTGAGCAACACAACTAATCACCAGCAGCCAGGAAGGGCACTCTTTATTCCATCCTTTGCTGCCTGCCAGTCAGCTAATTTTCTATCCATGTAAGTATCTTTCCGTATTACCATGGGCTGTTATCTTGTTAAGCAGCTTTATGTGTGACACCTTGTCAAAGGTCTTCTGGAGATCCAAATAAATACCATCCACTGACTCTCCTTCGTCTATACTGCCAGTTATTTCCTCAAAGAATTCCAAAAGGTTTGTCATGCAAGATTTCTCTTTGAAAACACCATGCTGACTTTGGCCTATTTTGCAAAGAACACTGATCAGTCGATGAACAAAATGAGTGGACCCTACTGACTTACGGTTTGTGCCAGCTCTGCCTTAATGTGTTTGTTGTTTGATCCTTGGCTACCACAGTTACTGGTTTAAAACTAATTTACAAGTAAGTTTTTAAAATTAACAGTTGATCATCAACAAGTTGGTATTTTGGGCTCCACCCACTCCCACATTCCATATTGATATAGTAGACCAGGTTATAGAATTGTTCATGGAAGGTCCAGTTGGTTCTCGACTCATATTATTGTGCAGCACATAAATTTACAAAATCCTCCCCCTCAGACCCTTTAACTTCAGAGAACTGTCTCACAGATGGGCCAGTATTTGACAAGGAAATTTCACCCTGATTATCACTTGCCATCCTCCCTTCGTTGATAAGTGTTCCTCAACAACCCTTGGAGGAACTGATAGTAGCAGAGGCACAGACTACTCTGGATGAGGAACTTCATTCAATGTCCATCAATAAGAGCCTTCAACAAGAATGACTCTAACCACCTACTCCTAATATTTAATGGCTTATTGTTGCGTCACACCATCAATATCCCGGAGGTCAGTATTGACCAGAATCTTAACCGGACAAGTTTCATTGATACAATGGTTTGAGTGCAGGTATCCTGTCTTGGGTGACACTCCTTCCAACACCCACAAAGCTTTATCACCAGCTACAAGGATAAAGTAAATAAATTACATCATCTCATGTAGATTGAGCAGTTTCGTATCACAAACAAGAAAGACTGTCCAAATTGTCAATAGTTTCTGCCAGATTCTTTGTGGCTGTTGTTTGTCTCAGCCTAGCAGCCCATTGTTCGGCAAAGTTATGAATAGCAGGCTAAGATGTTTTTATGGGAAGCAGGATAAACACATACTCAAAAGTATGGTATGGAAATGTTAATGAAGCAGGATAGACAAGTTCTGCCATTTCTGAAGTTTCCATTTGCTTTGTTGCTTCAAAGGAAATATACACTTTAGGGGAGCGAAAAGGTCTTTGTTGAGACCAGTCCCATGAGCAACTGTTCAGAGCCATCTGGAACCCATGTTTTCAGCTGAGGTTATTTGTTTTGTAAAGACAAGAAATTGAAGGTTGCTGTTTGTAGCTCATAGGTTGAAGAATTCATGTGGCGTTCACAATCCTTCACGTGATTCTAATTCCAAAAAGTAATGATGTTAGGAGAATCAGGTTCATAAGAAATGGAAGCAGGAGAGGACACCCAGCTCCTCGGTCCGTTCATATGGTATGTGAGCAGACCCTCCAGCCCAGCTCGACCATGCTGACTCATTTGTGCAATGAGCTAGTCCCATCTGTCTGTGTTTAGCCCATAACCTTCTAAACCATTTCTATTCTAAATGTTGCCAATGTGCCTGCTTTAGGCACGATTTCTAACACTTCATTTCAAATACACAAAACCATTTGCATGAAGGAGCTGCCACCCTCCCCAACCCGATGTCCTTTTTAAATCTTTTGCCTCACATCATAAGCCGATGCCATTTGTTTTTTTGCACCCCCTCCCCAGGGGAAAAGCTGACTGTGCCTTCACCATATCTATGCGCCTCTTGATTTATGCCCTTGCATAATAAAAGCTACCTTTCAGTCAGGTCCGTGTTCAAGATTTAAAAAGTAGAGCTTTGCGGCAGTTTTCTTTGAGTTGAGGTGTGACCAATCAACAAAAGGGATTCAATAGAAGGAGCTGATTTAAAAAATAACTCAAGTACAAGCAGAGTGGCGATTCTTTTGAGTGTGCCAGTCCTTAGAGTGGCTTCAGCTTGGGCAAGGTAAAGAATCTTTACAGTGGTGCTAGAAAGTTTGTGGACCCTTTAGAATTTTCCCTATTTCTGCATAAACATGACCTAATATGTGATCAGATCTTCACGTAAGTCCTAAAACTAGAGAAAGAGAACCCAATTAAATAAATACCAGAAAAAATTATACTTGTTCATTTATTTATTGAGAAAAATGGTCCAATTTTACATGTGTTTGTTGGAAAAAGTATGTGAACCTTTGCTTTCAGTAACTGGTGTGACCCCCTCCCAGTACAGCAGTAACTTCATCCAAATGTTTCCGGTAACTGTTGATCAGTCCTGCGCATCGGCTTGGAGGAACTTTAGGCCATTCCTCCGTACAAAACTGCTTCAACTCTGGGATGTTGGTGGGTTTCTGAGCATGAACTGCTTGCTTCAGGTCCTTCCACAACATTCCTATAGGAGTCCTATAGGTCAAGACTTTGATGCACCCATTCCAAAACACAAATTTTCTCCTCTTCAACCTTACTGTTGTTGATTTACTCTTGTCTTTTGGATTATTGTCTTGTTGCATTATCCAACAAGTTGATTAAGAGTTGATTAAGCTTCAGGTGATGGACTGCCCCAGGGGCACTCTCTTGTAAAATGTCTTGGGACAATTTTGAATTCAAAGCAGCCCCAAACTATGATGCTCTTCCATCGTGCATCACAGTTGGGATGAGGTTTTCGTGTTGGTGTGCAGTGCCCTTTTTCCTCCAAATATACAGTGGCAATATGCCAAAAAGTTTAACTTTTGTCTAATCTGTCCACCAAACCTTGTCCCAGAAGCATTGTAGAACATCCAGGTGACCTTTTCCAAACTTGAAGCGTGCAGCAATGTTTTTTTTTGTTGGAGAGCAGTGGTTTCCTCTGTGGTGTCCTTCCATGAACACCATTCTTGTTCAGTGTTTTTCTTATGGTGGACACATGAACAGAGACTTTAACAAGTTCTGGAGATTTCTGCAGGTCTTTTGCTGTTACCCTTGGTTCTTCTTCACCACCTTCAGCATTTCACATTGTGCTCTTGGTGTGATCTTTGCAGAATGCCCATTCCTAGGGAGAGTAGTAACAGTACCAGGTTTCCTCTATTTATAGGCAATTTCTCCTACTATGGACTGATGAACTTACAGATTTTTAGAAATGCATTTGTAGCCTTTTCCAACTTCACCATCTCTACACTTCTTCTGAGAGTTGTTTTGATAGAGGAATGGTGATCTTTCTTGTGAGGGTCAGGCTCTGTCAATAACCTGACTTTGTGTGTCTTTTTTATAGGGCAGGTTACCTCTACAACCCACACCTCCAATCTCATCTCATTGATTGGAACACCTGACTCCAGATAGCTTTTGTAAAAGACATTATCTCAGAGCTTCACGTACTTTATAATGTTTTTGTGTTATTTATTTAATTGGGTTCTCTTTATCTAGTTGTAGGTCTTGCATGAAGATGTGATCACATTCTAGGTCTTATTTATGCAGAAATAGAGAAAATTCTACAGGGTTCACAAACTTTATAGCACCACTCTTAAGTTGCTCTCTCTCTCTGTTCTTATTCATTCCTCATCTGTCAGGGCATTGTAGTTTAGTGAGAATGGCTGTAGGGGCAGTGTTTTGTACCGTGTGTGTGGGAATGTTGGAAGTCTGGGAGACCTCCAGTCCAGTGTACTGAGCTGCACTCCTGAGAGATCATATTAAGGAACTGGAGCTGCAGTTCAATGAGTAGCTACAGGGTGGTAGGCATCCCTAGATTGCAGGAGATGGGTAACTGGGTGACTGTCAGAAGAAGGAGGGGATATGCACAGCCAGTGCAGAGTACACCTGTAGCTGCTCCCCTCAATAATAAATAATTAGATACTATTGAGGGGCACGAGCTACCAAGGGGAGCCATAGTGACTGTGTCTCTGGCACTGAGTCTGTTGCTGTGGTTCAGAAGAGCACAGAGTTGAAGAGGACTGCAGTGTTGATAGGAGACTCCTGAGTCAGAGGAACAGAGACAAGATTCTGTGGACGTGATAGAGACACCTGAATGCGATGTTGCCTCCCTGCTGCTAGGATCAAAGAGTGTCAGATCAGCTCCATGCCATTCTCAAAGGTGACTGTGAGCAGCCAGGAGTCTTGGTAGATATTAGTACCAGTGACATAGGTAGACAAGGTGAAGAGAGATTTTAGGAAGCTGGGCAGAAAGTTGAGAAACAGGACCTTCAGGGCAGTAATCTCTGGACAGCTGCCTGTACCACATGCCACTGAAGGTTAAGAATAGGATGGTTTGGCAGGTGAACGTGTGGCTGAGGAATTGGTGCAAGGGTTCAGATTTATGAATCATTGGGATCTCTTTTGGGAAAGGTACAACCTGTGCAAAAAGGATGGGATATATCTGAACTCCAGGGGCTCCAATATCATTGCAGTCAACAGGATGAGTTGTAACGTAAATGGCATACAAAATTGAAAAGTGCTAATACAGGACTGGAGGTGTTATATTTGAATGCATGTGGTATACTGAATAAGGTAGATGAACTAACAGTACAGTTACAGACTGACATGTATGATGCTGTTAATATCACAGAATCATGGCTGAAAGAACATTATAGCTGGGAGCTTAATGTCCAAGGATGAACGTTGTATCGAAAGGACAGGCAGGAAGGCAGAGGGGATTGTGGTGCTCTGTTGGTAAAATTGAAATTAAATCATTAGAAAGAGGTGACATAGAGTCAGAAGCTGTTGAATCATTGTGGTTAAAGAACTGCAAGGGTAAAGAGACCCTCACAACACGCTGGAGGAACTCAGCAGGTCGGGCAGCATCCGTGGAAAAGATTGGTTGAAGTTTCGGGCCGGAACTCTTCGTCAGGACTGTAGAGGGAAGGGGCAGAGGCCCTATAAAGAAGCTGGGGGGAGGGTGGGAAGGAGAAGGCTGGTAGGTTCCAGGTGAAAAACCAGTAAGGGGAAAGATAAAGGGGTGGGGAAGGGGAAGCAGGGAGGTGATAGGCAGGAAAGGTGAAGAATGAATAGGGGAAAACACAATGGGTAGTAGAAGGAGGTGGAACCATGAGGGAGGTGATAGGCAGCTGGGGGAGGGGGCAGAGTGACATAGTGATAGAGGAAGGGAGGGGGAGGGAATTACTGGAAGTTGGAGAATTCTATGTTCATACCAAGGGGCTGGAGACTACCTAGACGGTATATGAGGTGTTGTTCCTCCAATCTGAGTTTAGCCTCATCATGGCAGTAGAGGAGGCCATGTATGGACATATCCGAATGGGAGTGGGAAGCAGAGTTGAAGTGGGTGGCTACTGGGAGATCCTGTCTGTTGTGGCGGACGGAGCGGAGGTGCTCAACGAAGCGGTCCCCCGATCTGCGTCGGATTTCACCGATGTAGAGGAGGCCGCACCGGGAGCACCGGATGCAATAGATGACCCCAACAGACTCACAAGTGAAATGTTTCCTCACTTGGAAGGACTGTTTGGGGCCCTGAATGGTGGCAAGAGAGGAGGTGTAGGGACAGGTGTAGCACTTGCGCTTACAGGGATAAGTAAATAAGTAAGTTATTTTGTGTAAAGAGATCCTGATGGGAGTTAGATACTGAACCCCAAACAGTAGTAGGGATGTGGTCTACAAATTACATTGGGAGATAGAAAATGCATGTCAAAAGGTCAATGTTACAATAGTCATAGGGGATTTCAATATGCAGTTAGATTGGGAAAATCAGGTTGGTGCTAGATTCCAAGAGGAGGAATTTCTGGAGTGCCTACGAGATTGCTTTTCGGAGCAGCTAGTGGTTGAGCCCAGTTGGGGATCAGCTATTCTGGATCGGGTGTTGTGCAATGGACCAGAATTGATTAGAGAGATTAAGGTAAAGAACCCTCAGGAGAAAGTGATCTCAATATGATCGAATTCACCCTGAAATTTGAGAAGCTGAAGTCAGATGTGTCAGTATTACAGTGGAGTAAAAGGAATTACTACAGAAGCATGAGAGAGGAGTTGGTCAGAATTGATTGGAAAAGAACACTGGCAGTGATGACAGCAAAGCAGCAATGACTGGAATTTCTGGAAGCACAGGATATATACATCCCAAAGAGGAAGAAGTATTCAAAAGGCAAGATGACACAACTGTGGCATACAAGAGGCCATATAATAGATCAAAAATTAGTGTGAAGTTCGAGGATTGGAAAGTTTAAAAAAACCCACAGAAGGCAACTAAAAAGTCATTAAGAAGGTAAAGATAGAATATGAAAGTAAGCTAGCCAATAATATTGAAGAGGATTCCAAAAGCTTCTTCAGATATATAAAGTGTAAAAGAGAGATGTGAGTTGATATTGGACCACTGGAAAACAATGCTGGAGAGGTAATAATGGGGGACAACATAATGGCGGATGAACCAAGTAAGTATTTTGCATCAGTCTTCAGCGTGGAAGACACCAGCAGTATGGTGGAAGTAACAGGTGTCAGGGGACATGAGGTGTCTGAAGATGCCATTACTAGGGAGAAGATCTTTGGGAAACTGAAAGGTCTGAAGGCAGATAAGCCACCTGGGCCAGATGGGGCACACCCCAGGGTTCTGAAGGAGGTGGCTGAAGAGATTGTGGAGGCACTAGTAATGATCTTTCAAGAATCACTAGATTCTGGAATTATTCTGGAAGATTGGAGAATTGCAAATGTCCCTCCACTCTTCTAGAAGGGAAGGGAGGCAGAAGGAATGAAATGAAATGCCAGTTAGTTTGACCTCAGTATTTGGGAAGATGTTGGAATCAATTGTTAAAGATGTGGTTTAGGGGTACTTGGAGGCACATGATATAATTGGCCATTGTAAGCATGGTCTCTTCAAGGGAAAATCTTACCTGACAAATCTGTTGGAATTCCTTGAAGAAATAACAACCACGATAGACAAAGGAGTATCGGTTGATGTTGTGTACTTGGATTTTCAGAAGGCCTTTGACAAGGTGCCACACATGAGGCTGCTTAACAAGCTACGAGCCCATGGTATTACAGGAAGGATTCTAGCATGGATAAAGCAGTGGCTGTTTGGCAACAGAATATAGAGAGCCTTTTCGGGTTCTGTGCTGGTGACCAGTGGAGGTCCACAGGAGTCTTTTTACATCATTTGTGTTTGGATGATAGAATTGATAGCTTTGTTCCTGAGTTTGCAGATGATATGAAGACCAGTGGAGAGGAAGTAGAGAGGCTACAGAAGGACTTAGCCAGAATAAGAGAATGGGCAAAGAAGTAACAGATGGAATACAGTGTCGGGAAACGTATGGTCATTCACTTTGGTAGAAGAAATGAAAGGGTTGACTATTTTCTAAATAGAGAGAAAATACAAAAAAAAAACTTTTGAAAGGTTCCACAGGGAAGGTTAGTTAGGAAGGTTCAACCGTTAGGTATTAATATTGAAGTAGTAAAATGGATTCAGCAGTGGCTGGATGGGAGACGCCAGAGAGTAGTGGTGGATAACTGTTTGTCAGATTGGAGGCCGGTGACTCGCGGTGTGCCTCAGGGATCCATACTAGGTCCAATGTTGTTTGTCATATACATTAATGATCTGGATGATGGGGTGGTAAATTGGATTAGTATGCAGATGATACTAAGATAGGTGGAGTTGTGGGTAATGAAGTAGGTTTTCAAAGCTTGCAGAGAGACTTAGGCCAGTTCGAAGAGTGGGCTGAAAGATGGCAGATGGAGTTTAATGCTGATAAATGTGAGGTGCTATATTTTGGTGGGACTAATCAAAATAGGACATACATGGTAAATGGTAGGGCATTGAAGAATGCAGTAGAACAGAGGGATGTAGGAATAATGGTGCATAGTTCCCTGAAGGTGGAATCTCATGTGGATAGGGTGGTGAAGAAAGCTTTTGGTATGCTGGCCTTTATTAATCAGAGCATTGAGTATAGGAGTTGGGATATAATGTTGAAATTGTACAAGGCATTGGTAAGGCCAAATTTGGAGTATTGTGTACAGTTCTGGTCACCGAATTATAGGAAAGATGCCAACAAAATTGAGAGAGTACAGAGAAGATTTACTAGAATGTTATCTGGGTTTCCTCACCTAAGTTACAGAGAAAGGTTGAACAAGTTGTGTCTTTATTCTTTGGAGCGTAGAAGGTTGAGGGGGGACTTGATAGAGGTATTTAAAATTATGAGGGATGATAGATGATAGATTATGATAGAGTTGTCGTGGATAGGCTTTTTCCATTGAGAATGGGGGAGATTCAAACAAGAGGACATGAGTTGAGAGTTAAAGGGCAAAAGTTTAGGGGTAACTGAGGGGGAACTTCTTTACTGAGAGAGTGGTAGCTGTGTGGAACGAGCTTCCAGCAGAAGTAGTTGAGGCAGGTTCGATATTGTCATTTAAAGTTAAATTGCATAGCTATATGGACAGGAAAGGAATGGAGGGTCATTGGCTGAGTGCAGGTTGGTGGGACTAGGTGAGAGTAAACGTTCGGCACGGACTGGAAGGGCTGAGATGGCCTGTTTCCGTGCTGTAATTGTTATATGGTTATGGTTATATAATTGAATTGGCTTTATCGCTTACATCCTTCACATACATGAGGAGTAAAAATCTTTACGTTATGTCTCCATCTAAATGTGCCATGTGCAATCATAGTCATTTATAATAACTAGAACAGTCAGTGTAATATAGAGTACACTCAAATCAGCGAGAATTCATCAGTCTGATGGCCTGGTGGAAGAACCTGTCCCGGAGCCTGTTGGTCCTGACTTTTATGGTGCGGTACCGCTTCCCGGATGATAGCAGCTGGAATAGATTGTTGTTGGGATGGCTTGGGTCCCCAGTGATCTTACGGGCCCTTTTTATATACCTGTCCTTGTCAATGTCCTGAATCATGGGAAGTTCACAACTACAGATTGAGTCCTGCGATTAAGGGAGGTATAGTTCTCATACCAGGCAGTGATGCAGCCAGTCAGGGTGCTCTCAATTGTGTCCCTGCAGGAAGTTCTTAGGATTTCGGGGCCCATACCAAACTTTCTCAACCGTCTGAGGTAAAAGAGACGCTGTGGAAATGCACCAGCCATGATGAAATGGTGGAGCAAACTGGATGGGCTAAGTGGCCTAATTCTGCTCCTAATTCTTAATAGTATTACTCTTAGGATCTTACATACCTCTATCAGGCTAGCCCCCAATGTCCTACGTTCCAGGGAATAAAGCCCCTGTTTATGCACCCTCTCCTTGTAACTTAGGCCCCTAAGGCATGCGTGTACATCTGCCTCATCACCATTTTCCACTTCTATCCCCATTTCAGTAGATTCACTCAATTTTGATGTATGTTTGTACAAGCTGAGCTGCTGCAGCTTCCCAGATAAGAGCATTCTAACTGTTCAGCACCCCTCTGTGAAGAAATTTCTTCTCATCTCAGCCCCAAGCAGTATATCTGTGAGCTGCCATGTTCTTGTCCTCTCACCTATTGTTTTCATTAGAAGCGTCTTTACATCATACTTCATATTTACAATCCCACCTTGTCTGGTATTGTCTGCAAACTTGGAAATTTGACATTTTATATGGACAGTAAAATAGTGAACATGTAGTTTCCTGAAGAATGCTTTTATTCATACTATTTGCTTTCTGTGCACCAACTATTTTTTACTCCTGTTCTGATGTTCTCCTCACTCTTGTAAACTGCAGTGGATTCAAGTCTATAATCTGTTCAATCTTTTCTCAGAAAGCAGTCCATTCATTATAAGCTCTCCTCTACAATCACTCTGAGCACCGGTGCCCCACAAGGCTGTGTACTCAGCCCCCTGCTGTACTCACTGTACACCCATAATTGTGTAGCCAAGTTTCCATCAATCTCAATATATAAGAGTGATCTTGGGGTCTGAGTCCATAGGACACTCAAAGCTGCTGCGTAGGTTAGTCATGGTCATACTTTATTGATCCTGGGGGAAATTGGTTTTTGTTACAGTTGCATCATAAATAATAAATAGTAATAGAACCATAAATAGTTAAATAGTAATATGTAAATTATGCCAGTAAATTATGAAATAAGTCCAGGATCAGCCTATTGGCTCAGGGTGTCTGACCCTCCAAGGGAGGAGTTGTAAAGTTTGATGACCACAGGCAGGAATGACTTCCTATGACGCTCTGTGTTGTATCTCGGTGGAATGAGTCTCTGGCTGAATGTACTCCTGTGCCCACCCAGTACATTATGTAGTGGATGGGAGACATTGACCAAGATGGCATGCAACTTAGACAGCATCCTCTTTTCAGACACCACAGTGAGAGAGTCCAGTTCCATCCTCACAACATCACTGGCCTTACGAATGAGTTTGTTGATTCTGTTGGTGTCTGCTACCCTCAGCCTGCTGCCCCAGCACACAACAGCAAACATGATAGCACTGGCCACCACAGACTTGGAGAACATCCTCAGCATCGTCCGGCAGATGTTAAAGGACCTCAGTCTCCTCAGGAAATAGAGACGGCTCTGACCCTTCTTATAGACAGCCTCAGTGTTCTTTGACCAGACCAAGTTGACTCTGTGGTTAAGAAGGCATACGCCGCATTGGCCTTCATCAACCGTGGGATTGAGTTTAAGAGCCGAGAAGTAATGTTACAGCTATATAGAACCCTGCCATCAAACACTTCTCAGCCCAATTCTGCATCCTGACAATGCCCTGTAGCAATCTCTGACAACCCTCCACCCTATGCACAACTCCACCAACCTTCATGTCTTCTGCAAACTTATTAAGCCACCCTTCCACTTCCTCAAAAAGGAATTTCCTGCAAAAATAACAGGGTTGTTACCATGGGTGACTTTAACTTCCCTAATATTGATTGGCACCTGATTAGTTCCAAGGGTTTAGATGGGGCAGAGTTTGTTAAGTGTGTCCAGGACGGATTCCTGTCACGGTATGTGGACAGGCCGACTGGGAGAATGCCATACTAGATCTAGTAGTAGGTAATGAACCGGGTCAGGGCACAGATCTCTCAGTGGGTGAGCATCTGGGGGACAGTGACCACCGCTCCCTGGCCTTCAGCATTATCATGGAAAAGGATAGAATCAGAGAGGACAGGAAAATTTTTAATTGGGGAAGGGCAAATTATGAGGCTATAAGGCTAGAACTTGCGGGTGTGAATTGGGATGGTGTTTTTGCAGGGAAATATACTATGGACATGTGGTCGATGTTTAGAGATCTCTTGCAGGATGTTAGGGATAAATTTGTCCCGGTGAGGAAGATAAAGAATGGTAGGGTGAAGGAACCATGGATGACAAGTGAGGTGGAAAATCTAGTCAGGTGGAAGAAGGCAGCATACATGAGGTTTAGGAAGCAAGGATCAGATGGGTCTATTGAGGAATATAAGGAAGCAAGAAAGGAGCTTGAGAAGAGCAAGAAGGGGTCATGAGAAGGCCTTGGCGAGTAGGGTAAAGTAAAACCCCAAAGTATTCTTCAATTATGTGAAGAACAAAAGGATGACAGGAGTGAAGGTAGGACCGATTAGAGATAAAGGTGGGAAGATGTGCCTGGAGGCTGTGGAAGTGAGTGAGGTCCTCAATGAATACTTCTCTTCAGTATTCACCAATGAGAGGGAACTTGATGACGGTGAGGACAATATGAGTGAGGTTGATGTTCTGGAGCATGTTGATATTAAGGGAGAAGAGGTGTTGGAGTTGTTAAAATACATTACGACGGATAAGTCCCCGGGGCCTGATGGAATATTCCCCAGGCTGCTCCACGGGGCAAGGGAAGAGATTGCTGAGCCTCTGGCTAGGATCTTTATGTCCTCATTGCCCACAGGAATGGTACTGGAGGATTGGAGGGAGGCGAATGTTGTCCCCTTGTTCAAAAAAGGTAGTGGCGATAGTCTGGGTAATTATAGACCAGTGAGCCTTACGTCTGTGGTGGGAAAAATGTTGGGAAAGATTCTTAGAGATAGGATCTATGGGCATTTAGAGAATCATGGTCTGATCAGGGACCGTCAGCATGGCTTTGTGAAGGGCAGATCATGTCTAACAAGCCTGATAGAGTTCTTTGAGGAGGTGACCAGGCATATTGATGAGGGTAGTGCAGTGGATGTGATCTATATGGATTTTAGTAAGGCATTTGACAAGGTTCCACACGGTAGGCTTATTCAGAAAGTCAGAAGGCATGGGATCCAGGGAAGTTTGGCCAGGTGGATTCAGAATTGGCTTGCCTGCAGAAGGCAGAGGGTTGTGGTGGAGGGAGTACATTCAGATTGGAGGATTGTGACCAGTGGTGTCCCACAAGGATCTGTTCTGGGCCCTCTACTTTTCGTGATTTTTATTAACGACCTGGATGTGGGGGTAGAAGGGTGGGTGGCAAGTTTGCAGATGACACAAAGGTTGGTGGTGTTGTAGATAGTGTAGAGGATTGTCAAAGATTGCAAAGAGACATTGATAGGATGCAGGAGTAGGCTGACAAGTGGCAGATGGAGTTCAACCCAGAGAAGTGTGAGGTGGTATACTTTGGAAGGACAAACTCCAAGACAGAGTACAAAGTAAATGGCAGGATACTTGGTAGTGTGGAGGAGCAGAGGGTTCTGGGGGTACATGTCTACAGATCCCTGAAAGTTGCTCCACAGGTAATAGGGTAGGTAATAAATCTTATGGGGTGTTAGCTTTCATAAGTCGAGGGATAGAGTTTAAGAGTCGCGATGTAATGATGCAGCTCTATAAAACCCTGGTTCGTCCACACTTGGAGTACTGTGTCTAGTTCTGGCCGCCTCACTATAGGAAGGATGTGGAAGTATTGGAAAGGGTACAGAGGAGATTTACCAGGATGCTGCCTGGTTTAGAGAGTATGGATTATGATCAGAGATTAAGGGAGCTAGGGCTTTACTCTTTGGAGAGAAGGAGGATGAGAGGAGACATAATAGAGGTGTACAAGATATTAAGAGGAATAGATAGAGTGGATAGCCAGCGCCTCTTCCCCAGGGCACCACTGCTCAATACAAGAGGACATGGCTTTAAGGTAAGGGGTGGGAAGTTCAAGGGGGATATTAGAGGAAGGTTTTTTACTCAGAGAGTGGTTGGTGCGTGGAATGCACTGCCTGAGTCAGTGGTGGAGGCAGATACACTAGTGAAGTCTAAGAGACTACTAGACAGGTATATGGAGGAATTTAAGGTTGGGGGTTATATGGGAGGCAGAGTTTGAGGGTCGGCACAACATTGTGGGCCGAAGGGCCTGTACTGTGCTGTACTATTCTATGTTCATCCAATTAATTTTTAAAAATCACTGGTCATCTACTTTCAGGCAGAAAACTTTCCATGGAGCACGTCAGTAGCTTTGGTGTCAACATATCAGAGGATCTGTCCTGAGACCAGCATCTAAATTTCATTAGAAAAAAGGCATGACAGCACGTCCTTCCAAAAACTTTGACAAACTTCTATTGATTCATAGTGGAGAGTATTTTACCTAGTTACATCAGGGCCTGGTATGGAAACACCAATGCCCAGGAACAGAAAGAGCTAAATACAGTAGCATCCATTGCAGGTGAAGCCCTCCACACCATTTACATGAAGTGCTGCCTCAAGAAAGCATCGTAAGGACCCCTACCATCCAGGCCATGCCCTCTTCCTGATTCTACCATCGGGTAGGAGGTACAGAATCCTTGGGTCCCATACCACCAGGTTCAGGAACAGTTACTATTCCAGAACCATCAAGTTCCTGAAGTGATGTGGATAACTTCATTCACTACTCTGAACTGATTCTTAGTGATCTAAAGGCTCACTTTCAAGGACTGTTTACAATTCATGTTCTTAGTATTATTTTTATTTGCACTGTTTGTCTTTTGCACATTGGTTTTCATAAAATTTTCATAATATTCTTTTTTCTGTGAATGCTTGTAAACAAATAAATCTTAAAATAGCATATTGTAATATATGTACTTTGATAATAAATTTCTTAGAACTTTGAAACTATTGAACAACACCTGTGGATGACTGTGTCCCCACAAAATCAGTCATTCTTCCCCAACCAGAAGCCCAGATGAGCCAAGGGATCGGCAATCTCTGAGGGCTAGATCACTGACACACAGAACTGGCGACCCTGGAGGTCCAAGAGTGGCCCTCGGAAAACCATTTCACATCTGAAGTGGCAGTTCCTTCTGTGGTTCATGAGTAGTCTGGATGTTTGACAGCTGTGGCAGGGTTTGAATGCCATTACCCCCTACAAAACAAAAGCAAGCAGCAAGGATTTGTTCCCAAAGAGCTCATTTTGACCAACAGAACATGGAGGCACTTTCACAAACTCGGACAGTCCTTGACAAACCTCTGATTTCAGTCTTTGAGGCCAACGTGAGTGCATTCTTCAGGAAAGAACCAATGGAAAGCACCTGGTCCACATGCTGTACTTGTTGTTGTTGTTGTTGTTCGTCCTTCGCAGTCGAAGATGACCATGGCTTCAAAGTCAAATGGGAGATTGGTGGCTGTGGGTCCGGAGGTGACTGATGAGGCCAATCCGGGCCCTGAAGGCTCGCCCATATGTGGGACACAAGTGGGTGGGTGCTGTCGTGGCAGTGGATGCTGCTCGGGCCTTGCGCACAGCACGCTTTCGTTGCGCCTCGATGATGCGGCTGACTTCAGCTGCACAGGCTCCTGTGGTGATCTTGCTGCGCCAAGCTGGACGGTCGAGGGCAAGCGTCTCCCATGTGTTGATGTCGACACCCAGGCCTTTGAGGGAGTCTTTGTAACGTTTCTTCTGCCCCCCAACTGAGCGCTTGCCCTGACACAGTTCTCCGTACAGCAGCTGCTTAGGCAATCGGCTGTCTGGCTTTCTGACCACATGTCCAGCCCACCTAGCTTGGGCTTTCAGCAGGAGGGTGTAGACGCTGCAGAGCCCAGCTCGTTCCAGGATTTCCGTGTCGGGGACTTTGTCCTGCCACCTGATGTGGAGGAGTCTGCGGAGACAGCTCACGTGAAAGTGGTTGAGCTATTTGACGTGTCTGCTGTAGACAGTCCAGGTCTCGCTGGCGTAAAGGAGGGTGGTAAGGACCACTGCACAGTAGACCTCCAGCTTGGTGATAAGGCTGAGTCCTCTCCGCTCCCAGACGTTCTCACAGAGTCTCCCAAAGGCGGCGCTGGCTTTGGCAATCCTGTTGTTGACCTCAGTGTCTATGTTCACTGCGCGAGAGAGTATGCTGCCCAGGTAGGTGAAGTTGTCGACTGCCTGGAGGTTCTGGCCCTTCACCGTGATGCACGGCTCCTGGTATGGCTTTCCTGGGGCAGACTGGTACATAACTTCGGTCTTTTTGGTGCTGGTAGTGAGGCCGAAGTTGTCGCAGGCTTGTGAGAAGCAGTCCATTTCACGCTGCATCTCCTGCTCTGTGCTGGCGTTGAATGCGCAGTCATCAGCAAACAAGAAGTCTCTGATGACAGTCTCTTGCACCTTTGTAACTGCCTGAAGGCACCTAAGGTTGAACAACCTGCCGTCAGTCCTGTACCTGACGTGGATTCCTTCTTCATAGTTACGGAAGGCATCTGTCAGCATGGCAGAGAATACCATACTGAACAGAGTCAGGGCAAGAACACAGCCTTGTTTGACGCCATTTGTCACTGCCTCCGACTCGTCGCCGTCATCCAGAACTTTCACCATCATACCGTCGTGGAACTGCTGGACGATTGTGATGAACTTGCTGGGGCAGCTAAACTTCTCCAAGATCTTCCACAAGCCTTCTCTGCTGACTGTATCGAAAGCCTTGGTTAGATCGACAAAGGTCACGAAGAGGTCGCTGTGTTGCTCCTGGCATTTTTCCTGGAGTTGGCACACAGCAAAAATCATGTCCACGGTCCCACGTTCAGCGCGGAAGCCGCACTGGCTTTCTGGGAGCAGACCTTGCTCAAGATGTTGGAGAAGGCGGTTGAGCAGGACGCGGGCCAGAATCTTCCCCGCAATGGACAAGAGGGAGATGCCTCGGTGGTTGTCGCAAGACTGACGGTTGCCTTTCCTCTTGTAGATGTGGACTATGTTGGCATCTTTCAGCTGTTGCGGGACCTGTCCCTTTTTCCACATGGACTGGAAGAGTACAGTCAGCTTTTGCATCATGACAGGGCCTCCTGCTTTGTATACCTCAGCAGGGATTGCATCGGGTCCTGGCGCTTTGCCACAGGAGAGTTGCTTCACTGCCTTCCTGACTTCATCTACTGTGGGGAGGGTGTCGAGGTTCTTGTTGATCTCCACCTGGGGCAGGCGGGCAATGGCCTCGTCGTTGATGTTGGCAGGGCGGTTAAGGATGTTGTTAAAGTGCTCAGCCCACCAATCCAGAATCTGCTTCTTCTCTGTCAGCAGCTGCATCTCATCTGCGTTGAGGAGGGGTGAGGAGCCGGAGGACTGGGGTCTGTATACAGCCTTAAGCGCATCGTAGAAGCGCTTTATGTTTTGGCTGTCTGCATAGCCCTGGATTTCATCGGCCTTCTTGCGGAACCAGCTGTCCTGCATCTCGCGAAGTTTTTTCTGCACCTTTCTTCTTGCGTTGGTAAAGGCATCTTTCTTGGCTAGTGACGTGGGGTCGTTCTGATGCGCTCTGTAATGTTGATGTTTCTCCGTTAGTAGTGCCTGTATTTCTTCATCATTCTCATCGAACCAGTCTTGGTTTCTTCGGATTGCTGGTCCGAGATGTTCGAGGCCGGTAGTGTAGACAGCGTCTCTGAAGGCCGTCCACTGTTCCTCAACGCTGGTCCCATTATCTTGCGGTGTGTCTGGCAGTCTGCCTTCAAGGTCATCGACGAATTCTTCTGCAACCCTGCTGCTTTTCAGCTTGGAGACATTCAGCCTCTTTGCAGTCTTCTGCCCTTGGGGTCCTCTCATAGGCAGAATGCAAAGCCTGAACTTGGACACAATGAGGCGGTGGTCGGTCCAGCAGTCGGCACCACACATGGCTCTTGTCACTCTGACATCCATCCTGTCCCTCTTCCTGGTGATGATGTAGTCAATCAGGTGCCAGTGCTTCGAGCGTGGGTGCATCCATGACGTCTTCTTATGGGTGGGTAGGCGGAACAGGGGTTGATGACAAGGTCGTGTGTGGCACATGTCTTGAGGAGCAGAAGGCCGTCGTCGTTACACTTGCCAGTGCCATGTCTTCCAATGATCCCTTCCCAGGTTTGGTAGTCTGTCCCTACTCTGGCATTGAAGTCCCCGGGAACGATGAGCTTCTCTGACTGTGGGATTGCTGAGATGAGGGCGTCGAGTTCTTCATAGAACTTGTCTTTAATGTCATCTGGGTTGGTGATGGTGGGAGCGTAGGCACTAATCAGCGTAGCACTCTTCTTGTTTGCAAGTGGGAGCTGAAGTGTCATCAGGCGGTCGTTGATGCTCTCTGGGTGCTTGGTGAGTTTATGGGCGGGGTTAGAATTGATGGCAAATCCCACGCCTGCTTCTCGTCGTTCAGTGCTGCTGTGACCGCTCCAGAAGAACGTGTATCCACCACTACGTTCTGTCAGCTGGCCCTTGTCTGCTAGGCGCGTTTCGCTGAGAGCTGCTGTGTCCACATTGTAGCGAGTTAGCTCTTTTGCAACCAGTGCAGTTCTTCTCTCTGGTCTGTCTGCCTTGATGTTATCTCGCAGAGTTCTCACGTTCCATGTGCCAAGGTTGGACACCATCACTTTCTTCTTCACTGTTGTAGGTCGACCGCTATGAGGGATCCCCACCAGCCGCGGTAAGCTGGCCAGGGTGAAGTGAAGCAGACTATGTTTGAGGCACCTTTTCCAGCCCCTTCCTCCATGGAGGTGAGCAGAGCGATCCTAAAGAGGGCTGCTCAGACACCCAGGGGGCTGCCGAACTCAACTGCTGCTTCGGTCCAGTAGAGAGCGACCCTATGCCCTGGGCCGCCTGTGTGCAGGTTTGTGACTACAGCTTCCAGTGTATCCGTACCTGCTGCTTCGCCACTCCCCCATCGCCACAGGACTTTAGGCTGCGCGTTGGGTGTGAAGTCATGACTTGCGCTTGACTTGGATTAAAGTGAGGGAGAGTTGCGCAGGTCGTCAGCCCCACTCTCTCGTCCCGGCCTATCTGAACCCAGTGGCAAGACATAGTCGAGACAGCTGGAGATAGGTCAGGATGCAGTGGATGGCCAGCAGTGTTCTATGTGTCTCACTGTGCCCTCTTAGCGCTCCACGACGCATTGCTGAGAATCGCCTTTCTGCCCGTTGAACCAGTGATGGTTTCTTCCGCGCAGTCTGTCGAATCCAGGCTTCACACGCTAGGTAGACAAGCCCTGAGTGTTGTGGGTCTACGGCGGTTCTTGCGGCATGCTCGCAAGCCTCCCTACCCATTGTTGGGCATCCTCATCCGCCTTTGCAGCCGTTGGGAGATGTCTCCTCTTCTGCCTGCTCCGCCATTGGGATGGTCACCTTGGTTACTGGCCTATGGAAGTGGGCTCGCAGCTTGCCGCCGCGCTGGCCGTACCAGGCGCCGAGGGCGGGCGGCGGCGGTTGCGACGAGCGGCAGGCCAGCTCCAGGCCTCGGGCCTCGCCCCCTCCGCCTGCCACCACCTCGCACTGGCTGCAGGCCGCCAACAGTGCGGTGGCAGCGGGTGGCCCGGGGCCGGGCCCCGGCCTCGGCCTCACCAAGAAGCGGCATCGTGCCTCTCCACACCGTGGCGGCTGGAAGACGCACCGGCCCAGCCTGCTGCACTAGCTGCACCATCACCGGCACCACCACCACCACCCCGAGCCCCGCTGCCTCCCCCTGCCCACTTTTGCAGCCGCTGAAAGGCATGTAGCAGTAACTAAAGGATCACAATTGGTGTACCTACCCGAGAACTGAATACCTGTGCTAGTCAATTGGAATGTTTACTGACATTTTTAACCTCTTGCTTTGGCAGTCTGAGATACCCATCTGTTTCAAGCAGGCTTCAGTCATGCAGGTGCCCAAGAAGAACATGGTAACCTATCTCAATGACTGTTAACCAGTAGCAATTACATTCGCTGCGATGAAGTACTTTGAGAGGCTGAATTGAAGCATATGAATTTCTGCCTGAGGAGAGATTTGATCTGCTTCATTTTGCCTACCGTCACAACAGGTCAACAGCAGATGCCATTTCTTCACTCAGCTCTGAGCTCTGGTACATCTGGACATTGAAGATACTTACATCAGGATGCTCTTCATTGACTGTAATTCAGCATTCATAGAAACATAGAAGACATACAGCACAATACAGGCCCTTCAGTCCACAAAGCTGTGCCGAACTTGTCCCTACCTTAGAACTACCTAGGCTTTACCTAAAGCCCTTCGCTCCATGTCGCCATCCAGGAGTCTCTTAAAAGACCCTATTGTTTTTGCCTCCACCACCGCTGCCAGCAGCCCATTCCACTCACTCACCACTTTCTGCATGAAAAAAACTTACCCTTTACATCTCCTCTGTACCTGCTTTCAAGCACCGTAAAACTATACCCTCTCGTGCTAGCCGTTTCAGCCCTGGGGAAAAGCCTCTGGCTATCCACACGATTAATGCCTCTCATTATCTTGTGTGTGTTGTGTTTGTCCATCGTCGATGTCGATGAAGACGTGATTTGGATTTAAGTGAGGGAGAGTTGCGCAGCGTCAGCCTCACTCTCTCTTCCCAATTCCCATCTGGATCCAGTGGCAAGACAGAGTCGAGATGGCTGGAGATGGGACTAGGCACAGTGGATGACCAGGACATCATCTGTGTCTTGTCCTGCTCTACACGTTTCACGACGCTTGCAGACACTACCTTCTTGACCATTGGACTTTCCGTTGGTCTCGTCCGCTCAATCCGCTGGAGTCTGCCTTCATGTGCTGGGATAGACAACTCCCTATCTCACCGAGGGTTTAAGACCTATCAGTTACCCTCACCTAGTTTAGCCGGCTTGTCGAGACCGTTGCCCGGGGTGTGGCCGCTGTCGCATGCAAACGGCTACAGGGAGCCACAAGTGAGAGCTGAGTGCCAGGTGTGGACCAAAGGTGGACTAACCGCCTTAAAAGGACGCAACATGTTCCCCCACTAGAGGTGCTACCCCTCCCTGACACCCCATACACCCCATTATCTTGTACACATCTATCAAATCACCTCTCATCCTCCGTCGCTCCAAGGAGAAAAGGCCGAGTTCCCTCAACCTATTCTAGAAACATAGAAACCCTACAGCACAATACAGGCCCTTCAGCCCACAAAGTTGTGCTGAAGATGTCTCTACCTTAGAAATTACTAGGCTTACCTATATCCCTCAATTTTGCTAAGCTCCATGTACCTATCCAAAAGTCTCTTAAAAGACCCTATCGTATCCACCTCCACCACCGTTGCCGGCAGCCCATTCCACATACTCACCACTCTCTGAGTAAAAAACTTACCCCTGACATCTCCTCTGTACCTACTCCCCAGCACCTTAAACCTGTGTCCTCTCGTGGCAACCATTTCCGCGCTGGGAAAAAGCCTCTGTCTATCCACATGACCAATGCCTCTCATCATCTTATACACCTCTATCAAGTCACCTCTCATCCTCTGTCGCTCTGAGGAGAAAAGGCCGAGTTCACTCAACCTATTCTCATAAGGCATGATCCCCAATCCAGGCAACATCCTTGTAAATCTCCTTTGCACCCTTTCTATGGCTTCCACATCCTTCCTGTAGTGAGGTGACCGGAACTGAGCACAGTACTCCAAGTGGGGTCTGACCAGGGTCCTATATAGCCTCAACATTACCTTTCGGCTCTTAAATTCAATTCCATGATTGATGAAGGCCAATACACTGTATGTCTTCAACACAGTCTTCCCCTCAAAACCCAGTGCAACTGAACCTTCAGTTTTATCACTTGCAGACCCCAGTCAGTAGGATTGACAGCAACATCTCCTCTGCAATCACCATCAGTATAGATGCACCACAAGGCCTTGTGCTTAGCCAACTGCTCTACTCATTTTATACCTACGACTGTGTGGATAGTCGAGTTCTAGTGCCATATTTAACTTGGCTGACAACACCACAGTTGGCTGAATCAGCAAATAGGAGGGAGGTTAAAAATCTGGTTGAATGGTGCCACAATAACTACCTCTCACTCAATGTCTGCAAACTAAGGTGATTATCGACTACAGGAGGAAGAGCTGGAGGTCCATAGGCCAGTCCTCATTAGGGGATCGGAGGTGGAGAGGGTCAGCGACTTTAAATTCCTCGGTGTTATCATATCAGAGAATCTGTCCTGGGACCAGCACGTACTGTAAATGCTATCACAAAGAAAGCTTGACAGCACCTCTGCTGCTTAGAAGTTTGTGCAGATTTGTTATACCATCTAAATCTTTTGACCAACTTTGATATATTCACAGTGGAGAGTATCCTGTCTGGTTGCATCACTGCCTGGTATGGAAACACCAATGCCCATGAATAGAAAAACCTGCAGAAAGTGGTGGACACATCTCTACATCATAGGCAAAGCATTTACCATCATTAAGCACATTTACAAGGAGCACTGCCACAAGAAAGTACCATCTATTATGACAGACGGCCACCAACCTGGCCATGTTCTCTTCTTACTGCTGCCATCAGAAAGGAATTACAGGAACATTAGGTCCCACAACAGGTTCAGAAACAGTTATTGCCCTTCAAACATCAGGCTCCTGGACCAGTGTGGTTAGCTTCACTCACCTCAACACTGAACTGATTCCACAACCTATGGACTCACTTTCAAGGACTCTACACTTATGTTCTCGATATTATTTATATTTTTGCACAGTTTGTCTTTGCACATTGGTTGTTTGTGTGTGTCGTTTTCATTGATTCTAATGTATTTCTCTCTTCTACTGTGAATGCCTGCAAGAAAATGAATCTCAAGGTGATATATACAGTGACATATAATGTACTTTAATAGCATATACATACTGTGAACTTTGATTCCATCACAGGTAACTGCATCACTTTGAGTTGCACCAGATAGAATACTTCGTTCAATTTATTATTAGGTGTAGTTATTTTGATGAAGTCATGCAGTGTTTTGATTCCTCTGCTCTACCAAAGATTGATATAACTGCTAAGCCTTTCTTCAGAGCGAGACATTCATAAAACCATGACTATATTCTCCCCCCCCACCCCAAAATGAGAGGAAATGCTTAGGATTTAGCCATAGTAATTATAATACAGATTTTCAATGAGCTTTGCAGAGAATTCAGAACATGTGCTATCTCCTTCAAGATCCCTACAAACACGGGGCACAATCCTTGTCATTGAAAATTATGCTAGTCATGGTTTCCTTTTGCCTCTGAGTCTGATCTTTTGAGTCAGACTGCAATCATCTGTATTTTGTTGGTGATACCGGCTTTACAATTTTTATTTGCCGGACATCAGTTAAAATATTTCCAGTAGTCGGACATTTCAGGTACATGAAGCTTGAAGAGTACTTTTCGATTTTTTTAAATGGAAGTCATTATTTAAGGCTCAGAAATGTTTGCAGTAGGGTACTATGTCCGAGGTGGTATTTTCAATTAAAGATTAAAGGGGTAATTAAATCTTCAATTAAAAAGCAAAAGCAACAGGAGCGGGAAGATGGCAGCGCGACGTAGCTTGCAGCGGCCGCTCCGGTGGTGATGTCTGTTATTTGTCAAGTAGGGTGCCGTGCACAGTCCTGATTTGATGGAGATGGACATGAGAGCACAGAGAAACATGTGGTGAAACTTCTGAAATGCCTGCTTCGCTGCTGCTGCTGCTGCTGTGTGGTCCAGAATCTCCGGAGGGGAAGGCCCCGAGTCCTCGGCTTTGCTTGTTGCTCAGCGGCCGGGGCAGGGTCGAAGCGCTCAGCAGAGGTTGGTGCTCGGAGAGGCTGTGTTGGAGGGGCTGGTCGGAGATTCGAAGTTTTCGGACGGACTCAGAGTTCGTTGCGGTCGGGTACTTCCAATGGAGCTACATCGGCGAGTTGGCGGCGCTTGGAGGTTCATGGCATGGAGAGTTCCTCCCTTCTGCTGCCTGCATGAGACGATGAGTCTATCAGGACTTTGAGACCTTTTTTTATCATAGAACATAGAATAGTACAGCACAGTACAGGCCCTTCGGCCCACAATGTTGTGCCGACCCTCAAACCCTGCCTCCCATATAAGCCACAACCTTAGATTCCTCCATATACCTGTTTAGTAGTCTCTTAAACTTCACTAGTGTATCTGCCTCCACCACTGACTCAGGCAGTGCATTCCACACACCAACCACTCTCTGAGTAAAAAACCTTCCTCTAATATCCCCCTTGAACTTCCCACCCCTTACCTTAAAGCCATATCCTCTTGTATTGAGCTGTGGTGCCCTGGGGAAGAGGCGCTGGCTATCCACTCTATCTATTCCTCTTATTATCTTGTACACCTCTATCATGTCACCTCTCATCCTCCTTCTTTCCAAAGAGTAAAGCCCTAACTCCCTTAATCTCTGATCATGGTCTGCTCTTTATCAAATTATGGTACTGCTTTGCACTGTTGTAACTATATGTTATAATTATGTGGTTTTGGCAGTTTTAGTCTTGGTTTGTCCTGTGTTTTCTTGTGATATCATTCTGGAGGAACGTTGTATCATTTTTTAATGCATGCATTTCTAAATGACAATAAACAAAAACTGAACTGAACTGAAAAGTCTGCAGATACTAGAAACCTGAAATTAAAATGGAAAATGGAAATACTCAGCAGATCTGTAGTGGCTGTAGACAAAGAAATAGCTTCTTTCTCTATGATTACTTTTCTGTTTTTATTTCACTTTTAATATTCAGTTTTTTTCTACAGGAATACTCCCATAACTTATGCAAGCCTACTCCTGTTTTCCTTTCTGCAGTATTTCCAGCGCCTGAATGTTGTCCTGATCAGTTTTTTAATGTAATAATGCCAAGCAAGAATGCAGTGAAGTGATGATGTCATTTGACTAATAATTTTCCTGAAAGGGTGCATTGTACCATAGAATTATGTTATCAGCTACTGCCAGGAGGAAAACAACACAGTCCTTCCTGTTCCACCCTCTTTCTGAATCCTAAGATATCAGGCAGAAGTCCAATCCAGATCATTTTAGTTTAAATATTGTCTAAAGCCAGAAGCACATTCAAATCTACGAACTGCAGATCATAAAATTCTGGATCTGTTGGGAAAATTAGTTAATTTTTTAGTTGTACGATCATGCAAAGCAGATGAGCCCATTCACAGTAATCCCATTTTATTTTATTGTTTCTGTACCCTTTCAACAACCAATCTCTCTGCAGATTCTACCTCACTTTTACAATGGCATATTAGTCTACCAATCTCCAAGTTTTTTTTGAGATCTGGCAGGAAACTGAGCACCTGGAGGAAATTGTCACAGGAAGAAAATGCAAACTCCACACAGTGTTAGGTGACTGGAATTGTAAGGCAGTACTACTTTGGATACTTCTGACTTGAGTAGTGCTGCAATTAAAACAGAAGACATTATAAATACTGGCATATGCAGCAAACAGTATAACTGCTGGAAAAACTCAGCAGGCCAGGCATCTGTGGAGGCAGGTCAACACTTAGGATCAAAGCCCTGCATCAGGAGGACCAGGTCAAGTCAAGTCACTTTTTATTGTCATTTCGACCATAACTGCTGGTACAGTACACAGTAAAAACGAGACAATGTTTTTCAGGACCATGGTGCTACATGAAGCAATACAAAAACTACACTGAACTACGTAAAACAACACAAAAACTACACTAGTCTACAGACCTACCCAGGACTGCATAAAGTGCACAAAACAGTGCAGGTATTACCATAAATAATTAACAAGACAATAGGCACAGTAGAGGGCAGTAGGTTGGTGTCAGTCCAGGCTCTGGGAATTGAGGAATCTGATGGTTTGGGGAAAGAGGTTGTTACATAGTCTGGTCGTGAGAGCCCGAATGCTTTGGTGCCTTTTGCCAGATGGCAGGAGGGAGAAGAGTTTGTATGAGGGATGCGTGGGGTCCTTCATAATGCTGTTTGCTTTGCGGATGTAGCGTGTGATGTAAATATCTGTAATGACGGGAAGAGAGACCCTGATGATCTTCTCAGCTGATCTCACTATCCGCTGCAGGGTCTTGTGATCCGAGCTGCTGCAATTTTCGAACCAGGCAGTGATGCAGCTGCTCAGGATGCTCTCAATACAACCCCTGTAGAATGTGGTGGGGATGGACTTTTCTCAGCCTTCGCAGAAAGTAGAGATACTGCTAGGCTTTCTTTGCTATGGGCTGGTGTTGAGGGAGCAGGTGAGATTCTCCGCCGTGAGCACCAAAAAATTTGGTGCTCTTAACGATCTCTACAGAGGAGTCGTCGATGTTCAGCTGAGAGTCCTCTTGAAGTCAACAACCATCTCTTTTATTTTGTTCACATTCAGAGACAGGTTGTTAGCTCTGCACCAGTCTGTTAGCCGCAGCACCTCCTCTCTGTATGCTGTCTCATCGTGTCATCGGCGAACTTGATGATGTGGTTCGAGCTGTGTGTTGCAGCACAGTCGTGGGTCAGCAGAGTGAACAGCAGTGGACTGAGCACACAGCCCTGGGGGGGCCCCTGTGCTCACTGTGATGGTGTTGGAGATGCTGCTTCTGATCCGGACTCACTGAGGTCTCCCAGTCAGGAAATCTAGTGTCCAGTTGCAGAGGGAGGTGTTCAGGCCCAGTAGACTCAGCTTTCCAATCACTTTCTGAGGAATAATTGTGTTGAATGCTGAACTGAAGTGTACTGTAGAGGGAAGTAAAGCCAGTGCATAAAAGTTGAAAGAAAGTGGTGAAGCAGAGACTGGTAGGTGATAAGTGGAAATAGACAAGGGAAATATGTAGATGGAGCCAGGTTGGGGAACATGATGGGTCTTGATAATGGGAGGGGGAAGAGGACAATAGAAACAAATGGATGGAATTAGTGGGAATGAGAGGAAAATAAGAGAGGTATTTTTATCTTAAATTGTTAAATTCGCTGTCCATGCCCCTGGGTGGTTGACTATCTAAGCTCAATATGTTTAGCCTCACCGTGACAGTGTGGAAGGCTGAGGATAGACAGATCAGTGTGGGAAGAGGATGAAGACTTAAAATGATATGCGACTGGAAGCTCATCATCTCTTTGAGTGTATGTGAATAAGATCCTATAGCTCTCTGCACCTTTTACTTGTTCACTTTTAGGTAACTTTTGCATATCTTGTTTCATATGAGCACCCTCCTGCTTTATTTAATCTAATTCTATTCCTTATCCTCAAATCTCCTACCTGAAAAGCAACTTGGATCCGCTTCAGTTTATTTACCAGAGCAACAGGTCAACAGCAGATGCCATCTCATTGGCTGTTCAGTCAACCCTGCAACATCTGGACAGCGAAGGTGCATACATCAGGATGCTCTTTATCAACTACAGCTCAGCATTCAATACCGTCATCCCCTCAAAACTAATCAATAAGCTTCAAGAATTTGACCTCAATGCCTCCTTGTACAATTGAATCCTTGTTTTCCTCACTTGCAGACCCTGAAAGAAGGGTCTTGGCCTGAAATGTGGACTATTTATCCAATTGCATTGATGCTGCCTGACCTGCAGAGTGATAGAGTCATAGAAAAGTAAAGTACAGAAACAGGCCCTTTGGCCCATGTAGTCTATGTTGAGCCGTTTAAATTACCTGCTCCCATCGACCTGCACCAGGACCAGGACCCTAGCCATCCATACACCAACCATCCATGTATCTATCCAAACATCTCAAATCCAGCTCACATCGACCACTGGCACTGGCAGCTTGTTCCATGCTTTCTGAGTGAAGAAGTAGACCATAAGACATAGGAGCAGAATTAGGCCATTTATCCACTGGGATTGCTCAATCATGGCTGCTCCTTTCTTTCCCCCTCCTGAGACACAACCCCATCCTTCTCTCCGTAACCTTTGATGCTGTGGTGAATCAAAAGCCTATTATTCTCCACCTTAAATACACCCAACGACTTGGCCTCCACAGCTGCCTGTGGTAACAAATTCCATCATCTAAATCATTGATATACAGCATAAAAAGCAGTCCCAACACTGACTTCTGCAGAACACCACTAGTCACTGGCAGCCAACCAGAAAAGGATCCTTTTATTCTTACACACTGCCTCCTACCAATTAGCCAATGCTCTAACCGTGCCAGGAACTTTCCTGTAATACCCTGGGCTCTTAACTTGGTAAACAGCCTTATGTGTGGCACCTTGTCAAAGGCCTTTTGAAAATCCAAATATACAACATCCCCTTTATCTATCCTACTTGTAATCTAACCCAAAAATACCAACATGTTTGTCAGACAAGATTTTCCCTTAAGGAAACCATGCCGACTATGGCCTATTTTATCATGTCCCTTCAGTAACCCAAAATGACATCCTTAACAAGTGTCTCCAATATCTTTCCAACCGCTGAGATCAGGCTAACTGATCCGTAATTTCCTTTCTGCTGCACCCCTGCTTTCCTAAAGAATGCCTCTGGCACTGTCCCAGAGTCCAATGATTTTGAAAGATCATTACTAATTGCTCCACAATCTCTACCACTACCTCTTTCAGAACCTTAGAGTGCTGTTCATTTGACCCAGGTGATTTGTGTGCCTTTAGGTCTTCCAGCTTTTTGAGCACCTTCTCTCTTGTAATAGTAACTGCACTGACTTCTCTTCCCTCATACCCTTCAACATCTGGCACACTGCTAGTGTCTTCTGCAGTGAAGACTAACGCAAAATACTCATTTCGTTCATCTGCCATCTCTTTGGCTTCCATTGTTATTTCTCTGGCCTCATTTTCCAGCTGTCCTCTATCCACTCTCATCTCTCTTTTATTTTTATATACTTGAAAAAGCTTTTCCTGTCCACCTTGATATTTTTTGCTAGTTTGCTTTCATATTTCATCCTCCCCCCTCCTAATGATTCTTTTAGTTGCTCTCTGTAGGTTTTTAAAAGCTTCCCAAATCGTTTATTTTCCTTCTAATTTTTGCTTTGTTGTATGCCATTTCCTTTGCTTTTATGTTAGCTTTGAATTCCTTTGAAAGCCACAGTTGTACTGTTTTGCCATTTGAGTATTTCTTTGTTTTTGGAATACAGGTTTCCCTCGCCATCCGAAGGTAGGGCGTTCCTATGAAACGGTTCGTAAGCCGGAATGTCGTAAAGCGAAGAAGCAATTACCATTTATTTATATGTGAAAAATTTGTGAGCATTGGCAGACCCAAAAATAACCTACCAAATCATGCTAAGTAACACATAAAACCTAAAATAACAGTAACATACAGTAAAAGCAGGAATGATATGATGAATACACAGCCTATATGAAGTAGATTTAAACGCAAACTCTTATTTACCCCTTGATCGTAACCCCACTAAGGAGCACCAGGCCATTGGCTCCCACACCATCACCGACTTTATCCGCTCAGGAGATCTCCCATCCACTGCTACCAACCTTATAGTTCCCACACCCCGCACTTCCCGTTTCTACCTCCTACCCAAGATCCACAAACCTGCCTGTCCTGGCCGACCTATTGTCTCAGCTTGCTCCTGCCCCACCGAACTCATTTCTGCATACCTCGACACTGTTTTATCACCCCTTGTTCAATCCCTTCCGACCTATGTTCGTGACACTTCTCACGCTCTTAAACTCTTCGATGATTTTGAGTTCCCTAGCCCTCACCGCTTTATTTTCACCATGGATATCCAGTCCTTATATACTTCCATCCCCCATCAGGAAGGTCTCAAAGCTCTACGCTTCTTTTTGGATTCCAGACCTAATCAGTTCCCCTCTACCACCACTCTGTTCTGTCTAGCGGAATTAGTCCTTACTCTTAATAATTTCTCCTTTGGCTCCTCCCACTTCCTCCAAACTAAAGGTATAACTATGGGCACCCGTATGGGTCCTAGCTATGCCTATCTTTTTGTTGGGTTTGTGGAACAATCTATGTTCCGTGCCTATTCTGGTATCTGTCTCCCACTTTTCCTTCGCTACATCGACGACTGCATTGGCGCTGCTCCCTGCACGCATGCAGAACTCGTTGACTTTATAAACTTTGCCTCCAACTTTCACCCTGCCCTCAAGTTTACCTGGTCCATTTCTGACACCTCCCTCCCCTTTCTAGATCTTTCTGTCTCTGTCTCTGGAGACAGCTTATCCACTGATGTCTACTATAAGCCTACTGACTCTCACAGCTATCTGGACTATTCCTCTTCTCACCCTGTCTCTTGCAAAAACACCATCCCCTTCTCGCAATTCCTCCGTCTCAGCCGCATCTGCTCTCAGGATGAGGCTTTTCATTCTAGGACGAGGGAGATGTCTTCATTTTTTAAAGAAAGGGGCTTCCCTTCCTCCACTATCAACTCTGCTCTCAAACGCATCTCCCCCATTTCACGTACATCTGCCCTCACTCCATCCTCCCGCCACCCCACCAGGAATAGGGTTCCCCTGGTCCTCACCTACCACCCCACCAGCCTCCGGGTCCAACATATTATTCTCCGTAACTTCCGCCACCTCCAACGGGATCCCACCACTAAGCACATCTTTCCCTCCCCCCCCCCCTCTGTATTCCGCAGGGATCGCTCCCTACACAACTCCCTTGTCCATTCGTCCTCCCCATCCCTCCCCACTGATCTCCCTCCTGGCACTTATCCGTCTAAGCAGAACAAGTGCTACACATGCCCTTACACTTCCTCCCTTACCACCATTCAGGGCCCCAGACAGTCCTTCCAGGTGAGGCGACACTTCACCTGTGAGTCGACTGGGGTGATATACTGCGTCCGGTGCTCCCGATGTGGCCTTTTATATATTGGCGAGACCCGACGCAGACTGGGAGACTGCTTTGCTGAACATCTACGCTCTGTCCGCCAGAGAAAGCAGGATCTCCCAGTGGCCACACATTTTAATTCCACATCCCATTCCCATTCTGACATGTCTATCCACGGCCTCCTCTACTGTAAAGATGAAGCCACACTCAGGTTGGAGGAACAACACCTTCTATTCCGTCTAGGTAGCCTCCAACCTGATGGCATGAACATCGACTTCTCTAACTTCCGCTAGACCCCACCTCCCCCTCGTACCCCATCTGTTACTTATTTTTATGCACACATTCTTTCTCTCACTCTCCTTTTTCTCCCTCTGTCCCTCTGAATATACCTCTTGCCCATCCTCTGGGTTCCCCCCCTCCCTTGTCTTTCTTCCCGGACCTCCTGTCCCATGATCCTCTCGTATCCCCTTTTGCCTATCACCTGTTCAGCTCTTGGCTCTATCCCTCCCCCTCCTGTCTTCTCCTATCACTTTGGATCTCCCCCTCCAACTTTCAAATCCCTGACTCACTCTTCCTTCAGTTAGTCCTGACGAAGGGTCTCGGCCTGAAACGTTGACTGCACCTCTTCCTAGAGATGCTGCCTGGCCTGCTGCGTTCACCAACAACTTTGATGTGTGTTGCTATATGAAGTAGAAATACTTTTCCAGAATCATTGCCTGCACTGTTCTTCGTAGCGAAAATCTCACGCAAGCGCCATCGGCAAAAACATGGCGCAAGCGCTGTCCAGTAACCTTTAAGCTATGAAGCTGCCAAATCGTACCAAATAACATGTAAAAATACACAGCCGATATAAAGTAGAAATAATGTATGTACAGTGTAATATCACTTACCGGAATTGGGACAGCGCCGAGCACACTGATGATGGTGTGTTAGGCTCAGTCGTCGGAGGTTGAGGCAGTGCAGTGGCTCCCACCCTCTGGGCAGCGAACCGATACCGATCTGCAAAGCATGCAGGGGTACAGCGGTGCCCGGGACGCACCCAACATGTCTTTAAGAAAAAAGCCGAAATAAACATGCTAATTAATTAGGTGCTGCCCGGCACATAGATGTCGGCCCAGATCAGAGGCGATGCAATTGGCAATCGCCTCTGATCTGGGCCGACATTTACGTGTTGGGCGTCACCTAATTAATTAGCTTGTTTATTTCAGCTTTTTCTCTTAAAGATGTGCTGGGTGCGTTCCGGCCACCGCTGCATTCTACGCGGATCGGTATTTGTCCGCGGCCCGGGGTTTGGGGTGGTGGTACCCCAGTGTTCTTCTATGTCTGCCTGCCTTGATGTCAAAGGTCGAGGTTCATCGTCTGCTGTGGCTGATGTGGAGGGCTTGCTTGACTGCTTAGCCTCGCGCATTTTTAGATCATACAGTTCTTTGTAAGCCCTCAAACCATCCTACAAATATGCCCTAAACCGACGTACCCTTTCAAAATTAAAGTTGTACTTTATCATTGCAGCGAAAATCTCACGTAGTTGCCTCACGTTCAGTTCCTGGACGACTTCACTTTCGCTACTGCATTCAGTTTTGATTGTTATCCTTTCCTCTTGCAATTGCATCAGCTCTTCATCTATCAGTTCTTGGTCGTAGGATGCCAAAACCTCTTCAACATCATCTTCGTCAGCTTCCACAAGCCAAACTCACTTTGTCCTTACTTCGTTCACCACGATCGAAACGCTTAATTATGTCTAGTTTTACGCTAAGTGTAACACCCTTACGAGTTCTTTTAGGCTTTTCCTATACCTTAGAACTCATCTTGCAAACGGCTGCTCACAGGCACATGTTTAAGCAAAGCTGGCGAGAATGCCGTTCTGAATCCGGGGGAGAGCGGCTGCACACTGCCTTTTATCGCGCACTGCCTTTTATTGCGCACTGATTTTTTTTCGCGCGCTGCTTTTTTTCATAACAGCGAAAACACCTTCTGTTAGCGAAAACAGGGAACTAATGTAGGTCTTTCGTAACAGTGAGGTTTCGTAAAGCGAACGTTCGAAAAGCGGGGGACATCTATACATCTTTTTTTAAATTAATTTTTTTAATACATTTCTACAGTGAAACTACAAGAACCCAGTAATAAAATGGCAATTTATATAGTGTAAAACAAACAAATCCAATATATAGTTCATAACAGTAAAAAAAAAGCACCCAAAAGAGAATTATGTAAAATTAATATCCACCCCAAACTCCCACTGAAAAAAGAAAAACCCAGGCGAACCACTATACATATATAAAACATTCAACCCCAGAGAACTGTAAATAAATATTTAAAAAAATAATGCCGACTACCAAAAGTATAATATAATTCATAACAAAAAAAACGTATAACTTTCAAGAAAATAAAAGCTGAAAGTAAGGGATTGTAGCATGCTAAAAAAAAAGGATAAACTTACCCTAAAGAAGCGCTGTGAAAATATTCAAGAAAAGGTACCCACACTTTATGAAGCTTTATGTCCAAATTAAGAAGTGAATAATTAATCTTTTCGAGGTCTAAACAGGCCATAATATCATTAAGCCATTGAGCATGAGTGGGTGGGGCAGCATCTTTCCAACTAAGAAAAACCAACCGTCTAGCCAAAAGAGAGGCAAAAGATAATTTAGTCTTACTCAAGTGCATATTTATTTCACCCAAGGTGCCAAAAAGAGCAACCAGAGGGTTCAGTTCTAAATGACAGTTAAGAATATGAGATAGGGTTAAAAAAACTTCTTTCCAGAATTTCTCAAGACTAGGACAGGTCCAATACGTATGAATAAGAGAAGCCTCAGCCCTTTTACACTTATCACAAACAGGACTAATGTCAGGGTAAAACCGCGATAATTTAGTTTTAGACATATGAGCCCTGTGTACAACCTTAAACTGCAAACGGCAGTGGCGAGCACATAGAGAGGTTGAGTTAACTGACTTAAGAATCAAATCCCAAACCGCAACGGATAAAGAGATATTTAGATCTTGTTCCTAGGCAGTTCTAATTTTATTGAAAGGAGCACGCCTCAAAATCACTAACTTATCCCGAATAGTCGATATTAAACCTTCACACAGTGAGTTGGTACATAAAAACAAATCCAAAACATTTCTCTCAGGCATCTCAGGGAAGTTTGAAATCAAAGGGTTAAATGTCGAATTTGAAGATATCTAAAGAAATGAGTATTAGTTAGATTAAACTTTACAGACAGTTGTTGAAAAGTTGCAAAACGATTATCTATGAAGAGATCTTCAAACACCTAATACCCTTTCTATGCCAGTCGTGAAATGTTAAATCCCACATAGAAGGTAGAAAGAGATGATTGTGTAAAATAGGGCTAGAAAGAGAAAAACCATGAAGACCATTAAATTTTCTGAACTGAGCCCATATTGTTAAAGTATGTCTAATAAGAGGATTAGCAATAAGTCTAGGTAAATGACAAGGAAGTGCGGAACTGAGAAGCGCAGGAATTGAAAGGTCTTTAGTAGCATCCAACTCCATTGCCACTCATTTTGGACAATCAGACTTGTTATGAAAGAAGGACCAAAAAATAAGACAACGAATATTGGCTGCCCAGTAATATAAACGAAAATTAGGCAAGGCCATACCACCTTCCTTTTTAGATTTTTGAAGATGAGCTTTGTTAAGTCTGGGGCGTTATCCCTGCCATAGTTAAGACAAAATAATGGAATCTAACCCATCGAAAAAAGCTTTAGAAATAAAAATTAGTAGAGACTGAAATAAATACAAAAATTTAGGAAGGATATACATTTTAATAACATTAATATGACCTAAAACAGACATAGATCACTGTGTCAAACTCTGATTTGTAGAGTTTAGGAGACTGGTAAAATTTTCATGAAAAAGATTCTTAAAGTTCCTTGTTGCTGTAACGCCAAGATAAATGAATTGATTATTAACTACTTTAAAAGGGAGGTCCTGAAATATTAAAGTTTGTGCTTCTCTATTGATTGGAAAAAGTTCACTCTTATGTAAATTAAGTTTATAACCAGAGAGTTGACGAAATTTATTAAGAAGTGAAAACATTGAGGGTAAGGAGGTGGTCGGGTTTGATATTAAATGGTTTTGGAATACATCTATCCTACAGCTTCCTCATTTTTGCCGGAAACTCAAGCCATTGCTGCTCTGCTGTCATCCCTGCCAGCATTTCCTTCCAATTTACTTTGGCTAACCCCTCTCCCATACCACTATAATTTCCTTTACTCCACTGAAGTACTGCTACATCACATTTTACTTTCTCCCTATCAAATTTCAAGTTGAACTCAATCATATTTGGATCACTGGCTCCTTAGAGTTCCTCTACCTTAAGTACCCTAATTGCCTCTGGTTCATTACATAACACCCAATCCAGTATAGTTGATCCCCTAGTAGGCTCAACAACAAACTGCTCTAAAAAGCCATCTCATAGACATTCAACAAATTCACACTCTTGGAATCTATTACCAGTCTGATTTGCCCAATCTACCTGTATGTTAAAGTCTGTCATGACTGTCATAGCATTGCCTTTTTGACATGCCCTTTCTGTTTCCCGTTGTAATCTGTAGTCCACATCCCAGCTACTATTGGGAGGCCGGTGTATAACTGCCATCAGGGTCCTTTTACCCATGCAGTTTCTTAACTCAATCCACAAGGATTCAACATCTTCCAATCTTATGTCTCCGATTTGATGCCATTCTTTACCAGCAGAGCCACATCACCCCCTCTGCCTACCTTCCTATCCCCCTGATACAACAAGTAACCTTGGGCATTCAGCTCCCAACTAGAGCCATCCGTCAGCCACGATTCAATGATGGCCACAACATCATACCCGACATTCTATAAAGGTGCAACAAGATCATCCAGCTTATTTCTTGTTGTACTCCGTGCATTGAGATATAACCCTTTGGGAACTGTATTTGCTGTTTTTTTTTATGCCGCTTCCCTAATGCACTGATACTTGCCCTGCTGGTTGCAATTTTTTTCCTATCATCTGCCTGCCCTTCCTGATAGTCTGACTGCACGCTATCTTTGCTTTTTTATGATCTGTCCTATTCTGAGTCCCTTCTCATCGGTTCCCACCCCCCCCACCAAATTAGTTTAAACCCTCCTCAACAGCTCTAACAAACCTGCCTGCGAGCATTTTGGTCACCCTCGGGTTCCGGTTCAACACGTCCCTTTTGTACAGGTGATACCATCCCCAGATAAGTTCCCAATGATCCAAGAACCCGAAGCCTTGCCCCCTGCACCAGCTTCACAGCCACACATTTATTTGCCAAATCATCCTGTTTCTACCCATGGCATGGGTAGCAACCCAGAAATTGCTACCCTGGAGGTCATGCTTCTCAGCTTTCTGCCCAGCTCTCTATATTTTTCTCTTCAGAACCTCTTTGCTTTTCCTTCCTATGTAATTGGTACCAATATACCAAGATATCGTGCTGCTCTCTGCTCCCCTCCAAAATGCAGTAGACGCGATCTGAGACGTCCCTGACCCTGGCACCTGGGAGGCAACATACCCATCAGAGTACTCCATTCATGTCCACAGAATCTCCTGTGTGTTCCTCTGGCTATTACCACTCCCCTCACCTCCCTCTTACCCTTCTGAACTACTGACCCATGCTCAGTACCAGTAATCTGGTCTCCAAGGCATTCCCCTGGGAAGTCATCCCTTACAACAGTATGCAAAGCAAATATACTCATTACTGAGGGGAATGGCCAGAGAGGAGCTCTGTGCTAACTTCCTATTCACTTTCCCGTTCCTTCTCCTGACAGTTACCCAGCTATCTGCCTCCTGCAACTTAGGGGTGACTACTTCCCTGTAACTCTGATCAATAGTCTCCTCACTCCCCTGGACAAGCCATATGTCATCCTGCTGCTGCTCCAGATCCCTAACAAGATCATTCCCCTCATGTTCCTGTTAAATTTTTCGACTTTCACCCTTAATCCATGCCCTCCAGTTGTAGTCCCATCCAACCTCAGTGGATAAAGGCTGCTTGCATTTACCCTATTTATACCCCTCATAATTTTGTATGCCTTTATCAAATCTCCCCCCAATCTTGTATGTTCCAAGGAATAAAGTCTAACCTATTCAATCTTTCCATTTTGCTCAGGTCCTCCAGACCCCGGCAACATCCTTCCAAATTTTCTCTGTATTCTTTCAACCTTACATCTTTCCTGTAGGTGGGTCACCAAAGCTGCACACAATACTCCAAATTAGGCCTCAACTCAAATTAGTTTTATACAACTTGAACATAACGTCCCATCTCCTGTGGTCAATGCTTTGACTCATGAAGACCAATGTGCCAAAAACGTTCCTTTCGACCTATCTACCTGTGGTGCCACTTTCAATGAATTGCGGGCCTATATTCACAGATCCCTTTGTTCTCTCGCAGTCCTCAGTGGCCTGCCATTCACTGTGTAAGACGCACTGAAGTGCAAGACCTTGTATTAAATTCCAACTGCCATTTTTCAGCCCATTTTTCCAGGTGGTCCAGTTTCTTGTTGTCTACTATGTACCCATTCTTGGTGTCATTTACAAATTTGCTGATCCAGTTAACCACATTATCATCCGGATCATTGATATAGATGACAAACAACAAAGGATCCAGCACTGATCCCTGCGGCACTCCACTAGTCACAGGCCTCCAGTCAGGGAGGGAGCTACTGTCACTGTCTGGCTTCTCCCACAAAGTCAGTGTCTCATCCAGTTTACCAGCTCATCTTGAATGCCGAGCAACTGAGCCTTCTTGACCAACCTCCCATGCAGGACCTTGTCAAATGCCTTGCTAATGTCTATGTAGACAACATCCACTGCCTTGCCTTCGTCAACTTTCCTGGCAACTGCCTCGAAAAACTCTAAGATTGGTTAGACACAACCTACTCTACAAGAAGGTATACTGATTACCCTTAATCCATGTCTATCCAAATACTCATATATCAGGTCCCTTAGAATACCTTCCAGTAACTTTCTCACTACTGATGTTAGGCTCACCAGCCTATAATTTCATGGTTTAGTTTTAAGAGCCTTTCTCAAACAGCAGAACAACATTGGCTACTCTCCAATCCTCTGGCACCTCACCTGTTGCTAAGGATATCTAAATGTCTCTGATAGGGCCCCGGCAGTTTCTACACTTGCCTCTTGTCAGGTCTGAGTGAACACCTTGTCAGGCGCTGGGGATTTATCCAGCCTGATTTGTCTCGGAAGAAACACCTCCCCCTCTAATCTGTATAGAGTCCATGAAGTTGATGCCACTTTTCCTTACTTCTGTAGACTCTGTGTCCTTCTCCTGAGTAAATACGGATGCAAGAATTCATTTAAGATCTGTCCCATCTCTTTTGGCTCCATGCATGGATTACCGCTAGTATTTGGTGTGTGTTGCTTTGGATTTCCAGCATCTGCAGGTTTTCTCATGTTTATAATTGTCTAGCCACTTCGGGTTGGTAACAATATCTCCACGATCTCCATCAGCACAGGTGCACCACAAGTCAGCACAGCTGCAATGCTATATTCAAGTTTGCTGACAACACCATGCAGGACGTGCTCACTTCTCACTGCTGCCATCAGGAAGAAGGCACAGGAGTCCCAGAACTCAAACCGTAAGGTTCATGAACAGCTATTACCCGTTAACCACCAGGCTCTTGATCAGAGGGTATAGCGTCACTCAACTTACGGACTCTTCATTTCATGTTCTTGATGTTTTTTTGTTTTTTTATTATTGTTTCTTTTTGTTTGATGCATTTTGCACATTGGTTGAATGCTGAAGTTAATGTAGTCTTTCATTGATTCTATTAGAACCATAGAACTATAGAACATTACAGCACAGAAACAGGCCTTTTGGCCCTTCTCGGCTGTGCCGAACCATTTTTCTGCCTAGTCCCACTGATCTGCACCTGGACCATATCCCTCCATACACCTCTCATCCACGTACCTGTCCAAGTTTTTCTTAAATGTTAGAAGTGAGCCCGCATTTACTACTTCATCTGGCAGCTCATTCTACACTCCCACCACTCTGTGTGTGAAGAAGCACCCCCGCCCCCCACCCCATGTTCCCTTTAAACTTCACCCTTAATCCATGTCCTCTGGTTTTTTTTCTTCCCTAGCCTCAGTGGAAAAAGCCTGCTTGCATTCACTCTATCTATACCCATCATAATTTTATATACCTCTATCAAATCTCCCCTCATTCTTCTACGCTCCAGGGAATAAAGTCCTAACTTATTCAACCTTTTTCTGTAACTCAGTTTCTCAAGTCCCGACAACATCCTTGTAAACCTTCTCTGCACTCTTTCAACCTTATTAATATCCTTCCTGTAATTTGGTGACCAAAACTGTACACAATACTCCAAATTCGACCTCACCAATGCCTTATACAACCTCACCATAACATTCCAGTTCTTATTTATAAAGGCCAATGTACCAAAAGCTCTCTTTACGACCCTATCTACCTGTGATGTCACTTTTTGGGAATTTTGTATCTGTATTCCCTGATCCCTCTGTTCTACTGTACTCCTCAGTGCCCTACCATTTACCTTGTATGTTCTACCTTGGTTTGTCCTTCCAAAGTGCAATACCTCACACTTGTCTGTATTAAACTCCATCTGCCATTTTTCAGCCCATTTTTCCAGCTGGTCCAAATCCCTCTGCAAGCTTTGAAAACCTTCCTCACTGTCCACTATACCTCCAATCTTTGTATCATCAGCAAATTTGCTGATCCAATTGACCACATTAATATCCAGATCATTAATATAGATGACAAATAACAACAGACCCTGCACTGATCCCTGTGGCACACCACTAGTCACAGGCCTCCGCTCAGAGAAGCAATCCTCCACTACCACTCTCTGGCTTCTTCCATTGAGCCAATGTCTAATTCACTTTATGACCTCTCCATGTATACCTAGTGACTGAATCTTTCTAATTAACCTCCCATGTGGGACCTTGTCAAAGGCCTTACTGAAGTCCATGTAGACAACATCCACTGCCTTCCCTTCATCCACTTTCCTGGTAACCTCCTCAAAAAACTCTTAATAGATTGGTAAAACATGACACACAAAGTCATGTTGACTCTCCCTAATAAGTCCCTGTCTCTCCAAATGCTTGTAGATCCTATCTCTCAGTACTCCTTCCAATAATTTACCTACTACCGACGTCAAGTTTACCAGCCTATAATTTCCCGGAATACTTTTAGAGCCTTTTTTAAATAACGGAACAACATGAGCTATCCTCCAATCCTCCGGCACCTCACCTGTAGATACCGACATTTTAAATATATCTGCCAGGGTCCCTGCAATTTCAACACTAGTCTCCTTCAAGGTCCAAGGGAATACCCTGTCAGGGTCCTGGGGATTTATCTACTCTGATTTGCCTCAAGATAGCAAGCACCTCCTCCTTTTCAATCTGTATAGGTTCCATGACCTCACTACTTGTTTGCCTTATTTCCATTGACTCCATGCCAGTTTCCTTAGTAAATACAGACGCAAAAAATTCATTTACGATCTCTCCCATTTCTTTTGGTTCCATATATAGCTGATCACTCTTCAAGAGGACCAATTTTATCCCTTACTATCCTTTTGCTCTTAATATACCTGTAGAAGCTCTTTGGATTATCCTTCACCTTGACTGCCAAAGGAACCTCATGTCTTCTTTTAGCCCTCCTGATTTCTTTCTTAAGTATTTTTTTGCACTTCTTATACCCCTCAAGCACCTTATTTGCTCCCTGTTTCCTATACATGTCATATTTCTCTCTCTTCTTCTTCATCAGAGTTCCAATATCCCTTGATAACCAAGGTTCCTTATTCTTATTCACTTTGCCTTTAATCCTGACAGGAACATACAAACTCTGCACTCTCAAAATTTCTCCTTTGAAAGCCTCCCACTTTCCAATCACATCTTTGCCAGAGAACAATCTGCCCCAATCCACGCTTTTCAGATCCTTTCTCATTTCTTCAAATTTGGCCTATTTCCAGTTTAGAACCTCAACCCGAGGACCAGATCTATCTTTATCCATGATCAAGTTGAAACTAATAGTGTTATGATCACTGGAACCAAACTGTTCCCCTACACACACTTCTGTCACCTGTCCTAACTCGTTTCCTTATAGGAGATATAATTTTGCATCCTCTCTAGTTGGTACCTCTATATATTATGGTTATTATTCTGGGTGTACTCTGAAGCTGTTGCCCTGTCTATGTTTGGCCTCACTCATGTGGAGGAAGACACATTGCAAGTACCGAATGCAATAGCTCAGGTTGGAGGAGGTGTTTTTGAATCTCTGCATCACTTGGAAAGGCTGTTTTGATCCCTGGGAGGTGCTGAAGGAACAAGTGTTGCAGCAGAATGGAGAAGAAATGTGATTGAAGTGACTGACCATAGAATGTTTGTGGGTTATTGACAGATCGTTTGAGTATCTCAAACTACTGATCTCCAGGGATTTTCATGCACAACAATCTTTAGTGTTTACAGAGAATGGCGTGAAAAACAAAAAAAAAAATGCAGTGATTGGCAGTTCTGTGGATGGAAACACCTTAGTAATGGGAGAGGTCAAAGGAGAATGGCCAGACTAGTTCGAGCTGACAGCAACTCAAATAACCACACGTTAGTTACAACAGTGGTGTGCAGAAAAGTCTCTGAAAGCACAACATGTCGAATCTTGAAGTGGATGGACTACGGCAGCAGAAGACCATGAACATACTCAGTAGCTACTTTATTTGATACTGGAGGTATCTATTAAAGTGGCCACATGGTGTATATTGTAAACCAGCTCAAGGTGCTTCAGGGGGCATTAATTAAACTACATTTAAGATGAGAAATACTAAGGTAGGTAGATGAACAAAGGTCTGGCAAAAGAGTCAGATTTTATGAAGTTTCTGAGAAGAGAGAGAGAGGGGGTGGATTGAATGAGTAACTTACAGAGACAGCTGAAGGCATGGTCATCTGTGGTGGAGAGATTAAAATTGGGAATGCCAAAGTGAACGGACTCGGATACATCCTTTGAGGGGTTTAGGCCTAAAACAAATGAGAGCTATGAAGGGTGAGAGGAGTTATTCTAGTCAACAAGCGTGTATGATCATTTGATCCAAATTCAGCAGAATGGCAGAATTTTGAATAATTTCAAGTGTCCATTATTCATAAATAAATGCTTTCTGCATATACTGATGAAACTAGTTGATTGTACAAATTAAGCCAACGCCTGGACCTAAAAACCCACCGATCGCCCTCCCGGCACTTATCTTTATAAGCGGAACAAGTGCTACACATGCCCTTACACTTCCTTCCTCACCACCATTCCGGGCCCTAGACAGTCCTTCCAGGTGAGGCGACACTTCACCTGTGAGTCGGCTGGTGTGATATACTGCGTCCAGTGCTCCCGGTGCGGCCTTCTATATATTGGCAAGACCTAACGTAGACTGGGAGACCGTATCGCTGAACACCTACCTCCTGTCCACCAGAAAAAACAGGATCTCCCAGTACCCACACATTTTAATTCCACGTCCCATTCCCATTCTGATATGTCTATCCATGGCCTCCTCTACTGTCAAGATGAAGCCACAGTCAGGTTGGAGGAACAACACCTTATATTCTGTCTGGGTAGCCTCCAACCTGATGGCATGAACATTGACTGCTCTAACTTCTGTTAATGCCCCTCCTCCCCTTCTTACCCCATCCTTTATTTATTTATTTCCCCCTTTTTCCCTCTCTCTTTCTTTTTTCTCTCTCTCTGTCCCTCTCCCAATAACTCCTTGCCTGCTGTCCATCTTCCTTTGGTGATCCCCTCCCCCTTTCTTTCTCCCTAGGCCTCCTGTCCCATGATTTCCTCCCTTCTCTCGCCTTGTATCCCTTTTGGCAATCAACTTTCCAGCTCTTAGCTCTATCCCTCTCCCTCCTGTCTTTTCCTATCATTTTGGATCTCCCCCTCCCCCTCCCACTTTCAAATCTCTTACTATCTCTTCTTTCAGTTAGTCCTGACGAAGGGTCTTGGCCCGGAATATCGACTGTGCTTCTTCCTATGGATGCTGTCTGGCTTGCTGCGTTCCACCAGCATTTTGTGTGTGTTGCGTGGAGCTTTATCATTGGCTTTTAGAAAATCAAAATATACAGTGTCTCTCATTAATCCCTTTTTAAAAATCCCAATCACAGAGGTGAGGCAGAGTACCATTTATCTATGTACTATGGACGGCTATTTCTTTGATAAGCTGGGAGCTGGGATAATGTTAATTTTGGCCACAGAAATTTTCCATGATTTGCCAGGTATTTCCCAATCACAGATGAAGATGAATATACAGGAAGTTAGAAGGTGTGGCTTTCAAGCAGTACAGTCACTTAAATTTTCTGGTGCCATGATGATACATAATTATTTATAAACATGCAGTTTTCTGTGCATTTCAGTTCTTTAATGCTGAACTGTCTAAAGTTCTCTTGTGCTGAGAGCCAAGAATAGTGACACGAGGTTTTCTTTAATAGTAATACCTTTATCAATATGTGGTTGGAGCCTGTACTTTTCTTGGGGTGTTTCACAATACTCTAAATCTATTTGTCGAGTTCACTCCGGTCTAACCCTTCTGACCCCTGTAATATAATCTCAGAATATAGCTCTTTCTAGAGCAGAACTGTAGTGATATTATGCTCAAATATTTCTTACATGTATTCTGACTGTCAAATATAGTATTCATTTCTGAAAAGATTTCATCTTAGTTATGCAATTGTATTCATATACGTAAATTTCAGTGTGTGGGTGTAATATGGCTTTGGAACAACATTTTGGGAACAGTCTTTCAATGCACAATAAATTCTTTGAGCAGTGGAAGTGTGAATTGTAATTGAGTTTGAGGAAACAAATAGTTTTCATTGGGAAATTATGGAATTTCCTGCATTACAGAGGCACAATGATTCCATTGTCACCATTCTTTGAAGAGCTCTGCTTTTCCGTTTTCTTAGAATCAGCTGAATCTGTTGCAACAGATTATAACTAAAAGATTGGATTTGGTGCTGTTGGTGAGATAATTCAAAGATAATTTTTTTTTGGGAAAGAGAATTCAGGATTTCAGTCTGTTTTTGTTTTAAGTAGGTGGGATAGTTTGACTCATTTAAATTTGATTTTGCTTAATTCTCTTTGCAGCCAAATAGACAGTTCCAAGGTCATATGATTGGCTCTGGAAGTGAAAGAGAGTCGAAATTTTGAAGTACCATGCTATCCCACTGAACATCTAAGAGACAAGAATCTCTGATTAACTGATTACTTTTTTATTTTTATTTTTGCACTAATTTAACTATTTAGAATATATACATACTGACTGTAATTCAATTTTTTTTCTATTATTATGTATTGCCGCTAAAGACAACACATTTCATGAAATATTCTGGTGATATTAAACCCAATTCTGACTCCAATTCTGAATTGAAGGCTTACCTATGTAATTCTTCATCAAGTTTCTATTTGGCTAAATTTCCTCCCAGAATGGGCAGTTGGAATAATCACTCAGCAGAGATCTGAGCAAACAAACTGGTCAATCTTAACCTGGCAGGTAGTCTTTCTCACATGGGGATGAGAAGTAACTGTCAAAGGAAAGGCACAAAGGTTGAAGCAGTGATGTAGAAGAGAGAATGGAAAGAATAGAGTAGGGGGATAGAGGGCAGAATTGACTGGGGGCACAGGTGGGAGAGGAAAAAGGCAAGGATGAAAGTCCAAAGCAAAGGAGTGGGAGCACTGGAAAAACACAAGAAAAGAGGGGAATGAAGAAATATTTTTAACAGTTCCAGCCCTTTGGGCAAAATTTTCAAGAAGAGCTTTTTTTTATTGGTAGGCTCAGTCCAAAAATAGTTCTAAGTACTTAGATGTCAAAACAAGATACTACATGTGTAAGTGGGGGAATGCGATGGATGTCAAGTCTGTAAACTTTAGCGAAGTCCTTAATAACATGTTTCAGGAGGTTTTGAAATAAAACTAAAGATAATGAATTAAGGAGATATTGGTTCTGCAGAAAGGCATAGGGATTTTGATTGACAGTTCTAAAGGAGGCATGTTGGGTGTTCAGTTGTAAATCTAAAAGTATTCAGTTTCTCTTAAAAAGTATCATCAGATAATGAGCATATATACAACCCTAAGGCTTCAATACTATGTACACTAGATGGATGAATGTCATTGGAAGCAGGTAAAAGCTGATTTATGAGGATGGTATGAAGAGATATCAACGTAAATTGCATCTTCTTTCAGAAATCTATCAGAATCCTGATTTTGACCATAGTACAGCAGTGAAATGTCATAATTGATGTAATCTGTGACATTAAATGTGCTGCATGCTCCATTAACCTGTTTACAATTTTTAACATGGTAGACTATGCCCATCATCCATATTCTTCCATGTCATTCTGAAATAGTTCAAATCATTTGGTTTCACTTGCATTTTCAATTTATTGAAAGCAATTTAATATTTGTCTATTTCTGGTCCATCCTCATGTTTGATTTACCTTGAGTCATTGAGGGAGCCATATTTGACCTTTTCAACCCTTCTCGATGCTACCTTTTTATGATACCCAAATGCCTGGGTTTAGTTTCCAGGTGTAGGTGGACAACACAGGACTTAATTCAGTCTCACCTCTCCCGAAGCCATAGTGTAAGGTTTTGTTCAGTATGCCATCTTTCAAATAAATGCTAGGAAAGTTAAAGTCATAGTTTTCTATTTGTGTTGCACATTACAACCCCTCCCTGAACATCACCTCACTTTGAATTAAAGTTTTTAATTTCATTGTGAACTCAATATCCTGCCCAAAAATAAAATGTTTACTTTCAAATCCAAGCTAATGCCCATTGTCACCTCAGTATCACCCTGTAGGGTGCTTCGGCTTTCAATATACACTTTATACAAGCTTGAAATTTGTCTTCATACAGGCAGCTACAAAACAAAAAAAAACAATAGATCCCATTAAAGCAAAAAGACAGTCAAGCACACAATGTGCAGAGGAAAAAAAAGGAAAAAACCCTGCAAACAATAAAAGTAAGCAAACAGCATTCAGAACTGAAGTTTACGAAAGTGAGTTCACAAACTTCCGCTAAGGCCCCACCTCCCCCTCGTACCCCATCTGTTACTTATTTTTATGCACACATTCTTTCTCTCACTCTCCTTTTTCTCCCTCTGTCCCTCTGAATATACCTCTTGCCCATCCTCTGGGTCCCCCCACCTTCCTTGGCTTTCTTCCCGGACCTCCTGTCTCATGATCCTCTCGTATCCCCTTTTGCCTATCACCTGTCCAGCTCTTGGCTCTATCCCTCCCCCTCCTGTCTTCTCCTATCATTTTGGATCTCCCCCTCCCCCTCCAACTTTCAAATCCCTTACTCACTCTTCCTTCAGTTAGTCCTGACGAAGGGTCTCGGCCTGAAACGTCGACTGCACCTCTTCCTGCAGATGCTGCCTGGCCTGCTGCGTTCACCAGCAACTTTGATGTGTGTCACACTGTGATAGTTGCAGGCCACAGCCACACTTAGGTGCAGAGATGAGTGAATAGAAACATAGAAACATAGAAAATAGGTGCAGGAGTAGGCCATTCGGCCCTTTGAGCCTGCACCGCCATTTATTATGATCATGGCTGATCATCCAACTCAGAACACCGCCCCAGCCTTCCCTCCATACCCCCTGATCCCCGTAGCCACAAGGGCCATATCTAACTCCCTCTTAAATATAGCCAATGAACTGGCCTCAACTGTTTCCTGTGGCAGAGAATTCCACAGACTCACCACTCTCTGTGTGAAGAAGTTTTTCCTAATCTCGGTCCTAAAAGGCTTCCCCTCTATCCTCAAACTGTGACCCCTCGTTCTGGACTTCCCCAACATCGGGAACAATCTTCCTGCATCTAGCCTGTCCAATCCCTTTAGGATCTTATACGTTTCAATCAGATCCCCCCTCAATCTTCTAAATTCCAACGAGTACAAGCCCAGTTCATCCATTCTTTCTTCATATGAAAGTCCTGCCATCCCAGGAATCAATCTGGTGAATCTTCTGTGTACTCCCTCTATGGCAAGGATGTCTTTCCTCAGATTAGGAGACCAAAACTACACACAATACTTCAGGTGCGGTCTCACCAAGGCCTTGTACAACTGCAGTAGTACCTCCCTGCTCCTGTACTCAAATCCTCTCGCTATAAATGCCAGCATACCATTCGCCTTTTTCACTGCCTGCTGTACCTGCATGCCCACTTTCAATGACTGGTGTATAATGACACCCAGGTCACGTTGCACCTCCCCTTTTCCTAATCGGCCACCATTCAGATAATAATCTGTTTTCCTATTTTTGCCACCAAAGTGGATAACTTCACATTTATCCACATTAAATTGCATCTGCCATGAATTTGCCCACTCACCCAACCTATCCAAGTCACCCTGCATCCTCTTAGCATCCTCCTCACAGCTAACACTGCCACCCAGCTTCGTGTCATCCGCAAACTTGGAGATGCTGCATTTAATTCCCTCATCCAAGTCATTAATATATATTGTAAACAACTGGGGTCCCAGCACTGAGCCTTGCGGTACCCCACTAGTCACCGCCTGCCATTCTGAAAAGGTCCCGTTTATTCCCACTCTTTGCTTCCTGTCTGCTAACCAACTCTCCACCCACACCAATACCTTACCCCCAATACCGTGTGATTTAAGTTTGCACACTAATCTCCTGTGTGGGACTTTGTCAAAAGCCTTCTGAAAATCCAAATATACCACATCCACTGGTTCTCCCCTATCCACTCTACTAGTTACATCCTCAAAAAATTCTATGAGATTCGTCAGACATGATTTTCCTTTCACAAATCCATGCTGACTTTGTCCGATCATTTCATCGCTTTCCAAATGTGCTGTTATCACATCCTTGATAACTGACTCCAGCAGTTTCCCCAAAACCGACGTTAGGCTAACTGGTCTATAATTCCCCAGTTTCTCTCTCCCTCCTTTTTTAAAAAGTGGAGTTACATTAGCCACCCTCCAATCCTCAGGAACTAGTCCAGAATCTAACGAATCTCGCGGAGTAATGATTTGAACCGGCTCATGCCTTGTGTCTGGCCCTGGTGCCTTGTCCTTTTCAATCTGGCCTGGCACTTAAATAGTTCAGACTTTATCTCAGACCTGGACCCTGCCACTTCGATACTGTCTCAGGCTGGTGCTCCGCTACCTCAATTTGGCCCGTACCCAACTTTTCCAATTTGGCTCGGGACTTAAATTGATCAAACCTTGGGTCTTTCCTCACTCTCAGACGCAGGTCGGGGCCCCACAGCCTTGACTCGGCCTTGCCTCCACTCGCCTTGCCTTGGTTCTGCCAAATTGAATTACCTCCAAGTTTGCTCCAGGGATGGCCAAACACTGGCTCATTCGCCACTCTCTGGCCCAGATCACACAGCCTTGATTCAGACCGTACACAACAGAGCCTTTGCTCCGGAGTCCGGTGCTGATGCCATTGCGCCACCAGCCGGCGGAAGTTAATGTCTATTGTTTGCAGTGATCATTTTGCAGAAAAACTGTAATTAATGAAGTATTTAGTTGTTTTCTTTGTTTTATTGGCCACCAGCAAGCAGTCACTGAGCTTCACCAGTGCCACCTTAAATCATTCTTGTCTTACCTCTGCCATTAATTCCAATGGGTTCCCGGCAGACTTATCCTCCAGGTAGTATTAGCTGTTCTAAAGCAGTGTTGCTTGTATTCCATTCCCCATCTATCTCTCACAGCTTCCCAGTCTTTGCTGGTCTTTTTTTGACTTCCAATTTCCTTGCATCTAATCTTCCAGATCGTTAGAGGCTTCCAGAAAAGAGTGAATTTGCTCTATTAGGAGACTAGCAGTGATTATGCATAAATGGATTATTGCATGAACTCTGTGCTATCAAAAAGAATGATCTTAATTGGGTGATTTTTTTTGTAGCCATGATTTTGGTTTTTATTGCACACTATTGCAATGAAGGGGAAACAGCTGAAAAATTGAGAAGAGAACTTGCAACATAGAAACATAGAAAATAGGTGCAGGAGTAGGCCATTCGGCCCTTCGAGCCTGCACCTCCATTCAGTATGATCATGGCTGATCACCCAACTCAGAACCTTGTACCAGCCTTCCCTCCATACCCCCGATCCCTTTAGCCACAAGGGCCATATCTAACTCCCTCTTAAGTATAGCTAATGAACTGGCCTCAACAGGTTCCTGTGGCAGAGAATTCCACAGATTCACCATTCTCTGTGTGAAGAAGTTTTTCCTAATCTCGGTCCTAAAAGGCTTCCCTTTTATCCTCAAACTGTGACCCCTCGTTCTGGACTTCCCCAACATTGGGAACAATCTTCTTGCATCTAGCCTGTCCAATCCCTTTAGGATTTTATACGTTTCAATCAGATCCCCCCTCAATCTTCTAAATTCCAACGAGTATAAGCCTAGTTCATCCAGTCTTTCATCATATGAAAGTCCTGCCATCCCAGGAATCAATCTGGTGAACCTTCTTTGTACTCCCTCTATGGCAAGGATGTCTTTCCTCAGATTAAGGGACCAAAACTGCACACAATACTCCAGGTGTGGTCTCACCAAGGCCTTATACAACTGCAGTAGTACCTCCCTGCTCCTGTACTCGAATCCTCTTGCTATAAATGCCAGCATACCATTCGCCTTTTTCACCGCCTGCTGTACCTGCATGCCCACTTTCAATGACTGGTGTATAATGACACCCAGGTCTCGTTGCACCTCCCCTTTTCCTAATCAGCCACCATTCAGATAATAATCTGTTTTACTGTTTTTGCCACCAAAGTGGATAACTTCACATTTATCCACATTAAATTGCATCTGCCATGAATTTGCCCACTCACCTAACCTATCCAAGTCACCCTGCATCCTCTTAGCATCCTCCTCACAGCTAACACTGCCACCCAGCTTCGTGTCATCTGCAAACTTGGAGATGCTGCATTTAATTCCCTCATCCAAGTCATGAATATATATTGTAAACAACTGGGGTCCCAGCACTGAGCATTGCGGTACCCCACTAGTCTGCCTGCCGTTCTGAAAAGGTCCCGTTTATTCCCACTCTTTGCTTCCTGTCTGCCAACCAATTTTCTGTCCACATCAATACCTTACCCCCAATACCTTTATCATGTTGACTCATAGTTGAATATTTTGAGGTTGTAACAGACGGTGTATGCTGCAGAGGTATTTACACGTGAATCTACACAAATTGTTTTACTGAGGATGGGGATTTGCTCAGTAGCAGCAGACTTTGTTTCAAAGTTGACTTCTATATGGCACCTCTGACGTTACTACATGGTTTTAGTAAAAGGTTCTTATGTAATGAAAGCTGAGATAGGTGACATTGATTTTTTCCTTTGCAGTTATAAAACTCACTGAGACGAAAGGTAACAAGTACTTGCGAAGGTGGCTGGGATTCACCCCCCCCCCGCCCCAGTTTTTCCTCATTGGGGTTCTACATAAGATTAGGCCAGCTACAGCTCCTCTTGTCATTGGTAGTGGAGGAGTTCAAGGTGGCAAAGTGTAGATTTGTGTTAACTTTACTCTTGATGCTGTCTGCAGTGGTCATGAGGAACTCGTACACTGTGAAAAGCCAGAGCAGCCTTGGTAGAAGACCATGTTGGTACAACCATGTCTTATATTACCAGGGAGTTCGGCTTTATCATTCTTCTTCAGCCATTTTTCAGTTTGCTTTACAGTGTTGGTGATGTTGGTACTATCCTTCATTGCTGCATTAAACCACTTTCCAAGACACTTTACTGGGTTGTCCTTTATAACTTCTCCCTGTATTTGAACTTGTTAGTAACCCTTGCCCTTTTTGATTACCATGTGTCTGGATTTCTTGGCCTTAAAGGTCATCATAGCCCAGGTAGCGACATTGTCCAGGGCTCCAGTACCCATCTTTCTTGGACAGGGGTTACTGTGATGTTATCCAGGAACCCCCCTACCCCCGTATTGCAGGTTGTCGGATCCCAGGCTCCAACACTGGGCCTCAGGTTACGTCTGCTGCGGCTGATGTGAGAAGCTTCATGCCCATGACAAACAAGATGGGGGAAGAAGGTACAGTTGTTTGGAATCCCTTTTTTGAGGGTCTTGCCACCTGGTTATAAAGTTGGCTGTCGTGAAGTGTAGCTTGAATCCCCCTAGGTAGCTGGTGATCATGTCTTGTGTTATTGGCGGGATATGGTAGTGGTCTGGGCCAACCTGGATGAGGACATGTGGAATTGATCTGTAGGCGTTGGCTAGGTCTAACCAGATGATTGTTAGGTCACCTTTCTTCTGCTTGGCCTCGTGGATCAACTGGCTGATTATTGTGATTATTGAGGTGTGTTCAAGGCACCCAGAGAAACCCAGGATGCCACCTTTCTGGATGGATTGGTTGATATAGTGGTTCTCCATTAAATAGAAGGCCAACCTTCTCACAAGCAGTGAGAAGAATATCCTACACTCCACGCTAAGGTGGGAGATTGTCCTAAACTGGGTGATTGTGGAGGAATCTTCTTCCTTGCGAACAAAGCGTCGTTCCCAGTTTCCAGCTTGGTGGGATAGAGCCTTTGGTCCAAATCTTCCTCATGATCTTCTACAACTTCCAGAAGAGTTTATGGCATTTCTTATATACCACTTGGTCCAGGGGTGTCAGATGACTTTGCTCTCTTGATGATATCCTGGTCCTCCTGCCACGTGGGCTCTGCCACGTTCAGCTCAATTGCTGGAATTCTTGGTGGGGGGACTTGCTACAACACCACTCAACTAGCTGATATATGACGGAATTGATGGCTTTGTGGCCAAGTTTGCGGATGATACGAAGATAGGTGGAGGGGCAGGTAGATATGAAGACAGGTGGAGAGGCAGGTAGATATGAAGACAGGTGGAGAGGCAGGTAGATATGAAGACAGATGGAGGGGCAGGTAGATATGAAGATAGGTGGAGAGGCAGGTAGATCTGAAGACAGGTGGAGAGGCAGGTAGATATAAAGATAGGTGGGGACAGGTAGATATGAAGATAGATAGGGGAGCAGCTAGATATGAAGACAGATGGAGGGGCAGGTAGATATGAAGACAGATGGAGGGGCAGGTAGAGACGCAGATAGGTGGAGGGGCAGGTAGATAGAAAGACAGGTAGGGAGGGGCAGGTAGTTTTGAGGAAGTAGAGAGGCTACAGAAGAACGAGTGGTGATCTTACTGAAACCTATCGAATGGCGAAAGGCCTCAACAGAGTGAATGTGGACAAGATGTTTCCTATGGTGGGAGAGTCTAGGTCCAGAGGGCACAGCCTCAAAATAGAGGGATGTCCTTTTAGACTGGAGGTAAAGAATTTCTTTAGCCAGAGAGTAGTGAATGTTTGGAATTTGTTGCCACAAGTGGCTGTAGAGGCCAAGTCATTGGGTATATTTAAGGCAAAGGTTGATAGATTCTTGGTTAGTCAGGGCATAAAGGAATACAGGGAGAAGGTAGGAGAGTGGGGCTGGGAGGGAAAATGGATCAGCCATGATGAAATGGCAGATCAGACTTGATGGGCCAATGGCTTAATTCTGCTCCTATATTTATGTCCTTATTTTGCTCCTGTATGACTTCTCGTCATCACCTGAAATTCAGCCATCAAGTTCTGTTGTCAGCAAATTTATAGATTTCATTTGAGCTGTGCCTAGCCACACAGACATGGGTGTAGAGAGAGTAGAGCAGTGGGCTAAGCATGCATCCTTGAGGTGCGCCAGTGTTAATTGTCAGTGAGGTGGAGATGTTATTTCCGGTCCACACAGATTGTGGTCTTCCAGTTGCAGAGGGACATACAGAGGTGCAGATTCTGTAGCTGATTGATCAGGACTGTAGGAATAATTGTGTTAAACACTGAGTTGTAGTCAATAAACAGCAGCCTGACAGAAGTATTACTGTTATTCAGGTGATCCAAGGCCACGTGAAGAGCAATGAGATTGCATTCACTGTAGACCTATTTTGGCAATAGACAAATTGCAGTGAGTCCAGATCCTTGCTGAGACAGGAGTTAAATCTAACCATAACCGACCTTTCATAGCACTTCATCACCGTAAATGTGAGGGCTTCTGGACGATAGTCATTAAGGCAGCTCACCCTGCTCTTCTTGGACACTTGGATGATTGTTGCCTCTTTGAACCAGGCAGAAACTTCGGGCTGTAGCAACGGAAGTTTTTATATAGAAAATAGTTATGATCTGCAATTCAAATGAAGAAACGTCGACTGTACTCTCTTCCGTAGATGCTGCCTGGCCTGCTGAGTTCCTCCATCATTTTGTGTGTGTTGGTTGTCACGAAAATGATTCCTGGATTGAATGGCTTGTCATATGAAGAGCATCTGATGGCTCTGGGCCTGTATTCACTAGAATTCAGAAGAATGAGTGGTGACCTCATTGAAATCTGTCAAATGGTGAAAGATTTTGATAGAGTGGATGTGGAGAGGATGTTTCCTGTGGTGGGACAGTCTAAGACCAGAGGACACAGCCTCAGAATAGAGGTGCACCCTTTCAGAATGGTAATGCGGAGGAATTTCTTTAGCCAGAGGGTGGTGAATCTAGAATTCTTTGCCACAGGCAGCTGTAGAGGCCAAGTCTTTATGTATATTTAAGGCAGAGATTGATAGATTCTTGATTGGTCAAGGCATGAAGGGATATGTGGAGGAGATAGGAGATTGGAGCTGAGAGGAAAATAGTTTCACTCATGATGAAATGGTGTTGACTCGAGGGGCCAAATGGCCTAATTCTGCTCCTATATCTTACGGTCTTATTGTTATTAATTGTAATCAATTGATTTTGATTAATTGACCTATGAATTGATCTCTTTGGAGCATAAGTAGGTAGAAGGAGATGAATGAAAATAAAGAAGAGGGACAAAATGAAGTAAACACTGCAGTGGTTGGAATAAAAAATATGCATTGGGAATACTCACAGGTCAACAAGTCTTTGGAGAGAGAAGAATTGGACTAATCACAGGTTGATAACAGTTCAACAGAAACAATCAGTTCTGAAGAAAGTAAAGAGTAATTATCTGAATAGTTGGATGGAGTCATGAATATAGAAACAGGCCACTTGGTCCATCTTGGCTATTCTTGTCATCAACTACTAATTCATACTACTGGCTGAAATTCTGGCATTCTGAGGTCTGGCAACTCTCATGATTCTGCATGTTTTTAATTTGTGTTAATGAACTATTTATAACTAAGATCCAAAATTAACTAAGATCTTTAGTAAACAACAGGAATTCTGCAGATGCTGGAAATTCAAGCAACACACTTCAACACAATTCACGCATCTGCTCTCACTCCATCCTCCCGCCACCCCACTAGGAATAGGGTTCCCCTGGTCCTCACCTACCACCCCACCAGCCTCCGGGTCCAACATATTATTCTCCATAACTTCAGCCACCTCCAATGGGATCCCACCACTAAGCACATCTTTCCCTCCCCACCCCTGCTTTCCGCAGGGATCTCTCCCTACGCGACTCCCTGTCCATTCATCCCCCCCATCCCTCCCCACTGATCTCCCTCCTGGCACTTATCCTTGTAAGCGGAACAAGTGCTACACATGCCCTTACACTTCCTCCCTTACCACCATTCAGGACCGCAGACAGTCCTTCTAGATGAGGCGACACTTCACCCGTGAGTCGGCTGGGATGATATACTGCGTCCGGTGCTCCCGATGTGGCCTTCTATATATTGGCGAGACCCGACGCAGACTGGGAGACCACTTTGCTGAACATCTATGCTCTGTCCGCCAGAGAAAGCAGGATCTCCCAGTGGCCACACATTTTAATTCCACATCCCATTCCCATTCTGACATGTCTATCCACGGCCTCCTCTACTGTAAAGATGAAGCCACACTCAGGTTGGAGGAACAACACCTTATATTCCGTCTGGGTAGCCTCCAATCTGATGGCATGAACATCGACTTCTCTGACTTCCGCTAATGCCCACCTCCCCCTTGGTACCCCATCCATTATTTATTTTCATACACACATTCTTTCTCTCACTCTCCTTTTTCTCCCTCTGTCCCTCTGACTATACTCCTTGCCCATCCTCTGGGTTCCCTCCCCCTTTGTCTTTCTCCCCGGACCTCCTGTCCCATGATCCTCTCATATCCCCTTTGCCTACCACCTGTCCAGCTCTTGGCTCCATCCCTCCCCCTCCTGTCTTCTCTTATCATTTTGGATCTCCCCCTCCCCCTCCCACTTTCAAATCTCTTACTAGCTCTTCCTTCAGTTAGTCCTGACGAAGGGTCTTGGCCTGAAACGTTGACTGTACCTCTTCCTAGAGATGCTGCCTGGCCTGCTGTGTTCACCAGCAACTTTGATGTGTGTTGCTAAGATCTTTAGTAGTCTGTATGTAATCAACCCAGTATTGCAATTTTTACAATCTTAGCCAATAGTAATCTCATCTGATAGTATTTCCAGTTTATGAAATTTTGGGTTTTAGGCAGTTCGCAGAACCCTTACCTGAACTGGGTAATGAATATAATTCAAAATAACCAGTTTTCCAGGTGTCAGGGACAATTCATGCAGTCCAGCAAGAGCGAGGTTCCATGCGGTCCAGCAGGAGCCAGGTTCCAAGGGAGCAGCAATTGAGCGTTTTGATGTGTAATCTTGTTTTCCAGCACTTTGCTTGTGGCCTTCTATGCCATGTCATTTTGCATTCAAGTCCAAATCTTAAATATCTCCTGAGGGTTGTAACATGCCAAGTTGAAAGATAAAAGTGTAGCAAGTATTCTCTCTGAGCAGATGTGAACTTGAAATGTAATGAAAGTCCTCACCGGAAGCAGGCAAAATAATAGATGTGGTAGGTGCTGTACTTGATTTAGATCCTTGAGATGCAAAGAGGGCATTCCAGAAAGCTAAAGGCTTGGATAGAGTAGATGTGGAGATGTTTCCATTAGTCTAAGGTTCAAGGGCATACCTCAGTATAAGGGAGCATCACTTTGAAACTGAGATGAAGAAGAATTTCTTCTGCCAGAGTATGGTGAACTTATGGAACTCATTGCTGCGTGGGGAGAAGGCAAGGGAATAGGGTTGAAAAAACATTGGCCTTGATTGAATGGTGGAGCAAAGTTGATGGGCTGAATAGCTGTATTCTGTTCCTATATCTTAGAGTCTGTAACCTTATGGGTATGGAAGAATGAAAGATGGACCATGCGAAGGTGAGAACAGGATGAAGATTGGGATCAAAGGGGGGGGAGGGGTGAAGCTTTTAATTTATGTACAAGAGCAAGAACTAGCCTCAATGTGTAAGGCAAGGAGCTTAAGTAGAGCTGAAGCAAGGAACTTTCCATATATCACACAAAGAGATATAGGAAACCAGGCTCATGTTGATTCCTGTAGGAAGTGAATGCAATTATTGGGCAAGTTCTTTAGGAGGAGGGGCAGGCAGCCAAAGGGTGGTGATGGAGATGCTGGTAGATCCGAGAAGTGTAGGATCATTGAAATCTTTTGGTACAGGATGTCATTTTAGATGATTGGTCATCTGTACGAAAATGAGCCAGTTAGACCCTGAAAACTGTCAAAATGGTAGAGTGCGCTAGAGGAGTTGCAGATGGAAATGCAAAGAAACTAGACACAGCAATAAAGAGTAGATTCAAGTTTGGTAAAAATAGATTTCATGGGCAAGCACAAATTGAACTGATGATTCTACCAGGATAGTAGATGGGTAGATGTTGGCTGTTCAGTGTTTAGTGACTGAGAGGCTGGAGGTTGGAACTTAAGAATCTCCAGAGGAAATAAAATCAGTAACTGTTTGCTAGAACAGTGTGCTCTGATAATGAATTGGCTGTTGTTGAGTGCACCATGGCAGTATAAGGGACAACATTCAAACTGCTAAATGCTGCATTTTGTTTCCTTGGCAGATCTGTCGAAGAACAGACTGAGTGAAATTCCAGTGGAAGTGTGCCATTTTATCTCCTTGGAGATGTTGAACCTGTATCATAACTGCATCAGAGTCATTCCAGACACAGTCATTAATCTACAGGCATTAACGAATTTAAACCTGAGGTGAGTATGATGATTGCTCACTCATAGCAAGTATAATGAAGTGATGTGTGCACTCATTCATATTTAGAGTTACAGAGTCATATGGCATAGCAACAGGCTTTTGCCCATGTCCATGCTGCCTGCTGCACCAATATACATAAATCCCATTTACCCTCATTAGGTCTGTGTCCTGTCCTCCTGTGCCTTGGAAATTCGCATACTTGTCTAGCTTCCTTAAGTGTTGAGAGGCACATTCCAGACTCCAACCTGTGTGAAATTCATTTCCCTCAATTCCCTTAAAGACCTCACACCACAAACCTCTTTCTAAATGAGTCCTACCTTGGAAAAAATACATACCCTATCTATCCTCATCATTATTTTCTGTACCTTTACTAGGTCACCCTTTTAGCCTCTTTGTCCAGGTAAAATAAACACAAATTATTCAAAATTTCTTAAATGATGCATTAATTCAGGCAGCATTCTGATAAGTCATCTTTGCGTGTAATCACATACTTCCTATAGTGTTGCAACCAAAATGGCACATATTACTCCTATTGTCTCCAAACCAGTGCCTTACAGTGATATGTCTCTGGCCATTGGCCGTTCACTCTGTTGGTATTGATGCTGCCACTATTTATATAAAATATTTCTATTTTCCCTGGAGTGGGGGAGTTAAGAGGGGCCATGACTGAGGTGCAAAAGTCTTAGGCCCTCCAGATTTTTTAAAATGTAAATTTTGTTTATTTTTGCCTTCTGCATTAGTATGTCAGTAGAAAAGGGCAAATTTTAGATTTTACAAAAAAATTAAACTTTACGGAGAATGTTTGTATTTTGCTAAAGAAAGTAACTTATTAAGTAATAGACCACTTTTCAAATACAAACTTGATGACTTTGTAGGTATACAGCCCAGTGCATGATTAAACAAAGATGACTAACTGAAACAAAAATGAGTGTAGAAGGAATCAAACTGAGCAAAGGACAACCAGACTTAAAGGTGAGGGTGTGGCAGATGTGACAGTTTAATCCTTAAATCATCAATACACCATGGCAAGAGTGAGCATAACAACAAGACACAAGGTGGTCGTCCTGTATCAGGAAGGTCTCTCCCAAGCAAAAATTTTGTGACAGACAGGAGTTTCAAGGTGTGTTGCCCAAGCTGTTCTGAAGAAACACAAAGAAATGGGCAAGGTTGAAGACCAGAAACACAGTGGTTGACCACACAAACTGAGTGCAGCAGACAAGAAATAGGTCAGACTGGCATCCTTTCTAAAATGGAAAAAGTCGATCACTGCCATTATCTCTGAACTCACGGAAAGCACTGAAACTGAAGTGTACCCCTCTACAGTCTGGAAAAGGCTTGTCAGAAGTGGTCTTCATGGAATAGTTGCTGCCAAAGAGCCGTTCCTCTGAAGTGGAAACAAAACCAAGAGACTCATCTGTGCACAAAAACACAAGTACTAGGATGTTGAACAATGGCAGCAAGTGCTCTGGACTGACTTGTCAAAATTTGATATTTTTGGCTCAAGACAGGAGGCAGTTTGTCTTTAGAAGATCTGGAGAGTGCTAAATGAATAAGTGTCTATAGCCAACAGTAAATCAAGGTGGAGGTTTCTTGCGGGTTTGGGGCTGCATTTCTGCAAATGAAGATGGTGATCTGGTCAGAATTAATGGAATCCTCATTGCTGAGAAGTACAAGCAGATTCTCATCCATCACACACAATGCCATCAGATAGGCGTCTGATCGGTCTCAATTTCATTCTGTAGCAGGACAATGCCCTCAAACACACGGCCAAGGTCGTAAAGAATTATCTTTAGTGCAAAGAAGAAAAAGAAGTTCTGCAACAGATGGTATGGCCTCCACAGAGCCCTGATCTCAACATCAGCAAGGCTGTCTGGGATTACCTGGAGAGACAAGCAAGGTAAAGGCAAAGTCTGCAGAAGAACTGTGACAAGCTCTCCAAGATGCTTGGAACAACCTACCAGCTGGCTTTCTTATAACACTGCATGACAGTGTACCTAAGAGCAGGGGTCCCCAACCTTTTTCGCACTGCGGACTGGTTTCATATTGACAATATTCTTGCGGACCAGCCGACCGGGGGTGGGGGTGGTGGTGGTGGTGGTAGGGTTGCCAACGGATGAGAGTAGCAGTCAAATATGCTGGGTTTACCCCAAAAGACTACAATGACCATGAAGCCTTGCGCGGGCACCAGTGCGTATGCGTGACTTGCGCATGCGTGTACGGTTTTTTCTATAAATTGTTTTTGGCAATTCTATTCGGGGGGGGGGTGTTAATCATGGCCGGAATATCGGTGATAAGTGGCTAATACACTCAATTTCCCTTCTAAAAGGGTTTATCTAACAAATTTAATATTAAACACACAGCGCATACTTTCCTCGCATGAATATAGTGATAAGTCAATTATCAGGGGAGCTTGAAGTAAGTGTTGAACGAACTTCCAGTAGAAGTGGTAGAGGCTGGTTCGATATTATCATTTAAAGAAAAATTGGATAGGTATATAGACAGGAAAGGAATGGAGGGTTGTGGGCTGAGTGCAGGTTGGTGGGACTAGGTGAGAGTAGCGTTCGGCACGGACTAGAAGGGGAGAGATTGCCTGTTTCTGTGCTATAATTGTTATATGGTTATATAAGTCATTAGCATCATAAAATTTTAAGTAACGTTTGGATATTAAACACACAGCACATATTTTCATATAAAATCATTGCAACACACCAATATCAGTGAGTCAGTGGGAGCCCTGGGCTTGTTTTCCTGCAACATGACGGTGCCATCGAGGGGTGACGGGAGACAGCGATACTCGAAGGGGGTTCCTTATGTCCAGTCTATTCTACAATTTAGTTTTCGTTACATTCATTGCAGAGATATGTTGGAAATGGAAGCAACGTTTTCAGTGCTTTTGTGGCTGTCTCAGGATTTTTAGCCTTGACTTTGATCCAGAATGCCGGCAGAGATGTTATGTCAAACATACTTTCCAGCCCGCTGTCATTTACAAGCTCGAGGAGTTGATCTCCTTCCCGCGCTGAAATGGATGACACGCGGGTAATGACCTCGCGCGCGTTCAAGCTCAACAGTGGGCGTGACAGGGAATGAGGAAAAGTGCAGCTGACTCATATCGCCAAATCATATCGCTTCCTCGCGGCCCGGTAGCACATGCTTTGCGGCCCGGTACTGGTCCGTGGCCCGGTGGTTAGGGACCGCTGCCTAAGAGAATTGATGCAGTTTTAAAGGCAAAGGGTAGTCAACCAAATATTGAATTGATTTAGTTTTTTACTGTTTCCTGCTCTTCATAGTTATTTTTAATGTTTAGAAACTTTTCATTTCATTATTTTTGAAAGCATCTTCACTTTACATTTTTTTTTACATGTGCCTAAGATGCTTGCACAGTACTGTATATAAAATTATGAGGTATATAGATAGAGTAGACTGCAAAAATCTTGCCCCTAGATGAAACTAGAGAATGTAGATTTTAAGGTAAGGGATACAAGATTCAGAGGAGAACTGAGGGGATCCTTTACCACCAGAGAGTGGGTGCCTGTACTGTACTGTTGGAGAGGGTATAGTGGAAGGAGAGACACTGACAACATCTAAGAAGTGTTTGGATAAGTACCTGTATTACCTTGGTATAGAATGCTATGGGTCAAATGTGCAAAGATTAATGTAGATGGCCGCCAGATGGTTATTTTGGATATGGTAGGCCAAATGGTGGTGTTTCCGTGCAGTATGAGTTTTAATAGCAGAACCATCCTGGGCCAATTCCCTTTTTTACCCCTCAATATCTGTGCCTCAGTCACTCACTGTAGCTACGGATGTCAGATCGGTTTCTTTTTGACAAGGGAAATATATTCATTGCCTTCCAGCCATAGCTGATGGGGCATTTACTCAGCCTTAACCACTTCCTGTGAGGTCCTTTAGCAACCAACAAACTGTACACTTTAGTCGTAAAAAATTCTAGCATCCAAATAACATAAAATAAAATTGCAGCATTCATTTATCAATGTACAAAAGTGGTTTAAGATAGAGCAAGAACTGAATTGGGATAATCCTGGCACGTTTGCCTAATCACTAGAGATTGAATAGTTCTATGTGATCCATTGAGAAAAGCAACTGGTACTTAAGTCATTTTCCTGTTAGTTTCTCTGTTGCTTTATATCCTCTGGCCTGGATTTTAAATCAATCAATCAAATCAAATCAAGTTTAATTATCATTCAACCATAATAGATGCAGCGAACAAAACACTGTTTCTCCGAGACGAATGTGCAAAAACAAACAAAAAATCGCATTCAAAATAGCGACTAAAGAAACATATTCGCATTTAAAAAGGCACCTATATAATCCAAGACCCTCAGTGACATACAATATCGGATCAGAATTAGGCCATTTACCCAATGAGTCTGCTCCGACATGCCTGCAATTGCTGGTACAGTCAATATATTATTTTAATACTTTATATTTTCATGTCAAGATTTTACAAAAACAACAATTGAGAAAATATCATCAGTAAAGACTGAGTAAGATCATGTGCTTCTAGTATTGCTTGTCAGTGTGAAGCCTAGATAGTTCATAACAGTTACCAGGCTGACAAGAACCATACAGTGTTGGGTTTGCAAAGTTTGCCACAGTTTTTGTGGATACTGTTTATTCACTTTCTAGCAAGCGGCAGAATTAGCCAACAAACCACAGAAAGCTAAAGTATATTTTATTTTCAATTAGCTTTCAAAATCTGCTTGCCTTCCTGAAATAATACTGTATTTGGTTTGCTTGCAGGAAAACAATCTACTTTCTTTGGTAACATAAAGAACTACTCCATGCAATGTTTAGCAAAAAGTTTATTTTGAAATGTAACCACAAAATCTCCTGTGGAAAAACTGAGTTGTTTTCTTCAGAGAAGTCTACAGTTCTAGTGGTTCCAAAATTATGGCAATCTTCTACTCAATTAGCTTTCTGAATTGTGAGGCGAAATGGAGGGCAATGGTCACTGAGTCCCCATGTCCCTGACTTTGTCACTTGTGTGAATCAAGTACGTGAGAGTTTAATGTTAAAGTTCTGTTGGAATTCCAGCTGGCATGCTGGTGTAATCTTAAAGTTGAAGTTATTTCAGCTGGCTGGCCAAATGCTGAAGTGGTGCGCAGCAAACCAGAGATACCTCAAACTGGAATATTACTAAAGCTCTTTCAGGAAGACGATGTCATAAGGGTGAACCCTCACAAGACAGCAGAGTGCAATTGTACATCTGACAGACTACTTAAAACCTGCGCAAATCAGTTGGCTGGAATGTAAAGGAACATCTTCAAGGTTTCATTGTTGCACTTGGAGGTTCTCACCTGCTTCAAATGGCCATCTGTATATATTCACTGATGTTGGCAGAATCTCAGATGATGAGGAGGTGCACAGGAGTGAAATAGATTGGTTGGTTGAGTGGTGTTGCAGCAACAACCTAGCATTCAACGTCAGTGGAAAGGAGTAGATAGGGTGAGCAGTTTCAAATTCCTGGGTGTGAACATCTTAAAGAATCTATCCAGGCCCAACATATTGGTATTGTCACAAAAAAGGTGTTCCTGCATCTATACCTCAGGAGGTTTCATATGTCACCAAAGACTTGCGTGAATTTCCTCATCTGTTCCCTGGAGAACATTCTGAGTGATTGTTTCGCCGCCTGGTGTGAAGGCACCACAATGCACATGATTGAAGCAAGCTGCAGACTCGACCAGCTCCATCACAGACACTAGCCTCCCACCATCAAGGATGTCTTCAAAAAGTGGTGCCTCAAGCATTGTTGAGGACCCTTACCAACCAGTTCTTGCCCTCTTCTCATTACTGCCATCAGGTAGGAGGTACAGGAGCCTGAAGACTTTTTTCCTTGCGCCATCATATTGTTGAATGATTCATGAGACACGAACGCTACCTCACGATTTTGGTCTCTTTTTGCACTATTTCTATTTTTATATTTCTTATTGTAACTTGTAATAATTGCAGAACAACAAACTTCATGACATATGTCAGTGATAATACACCTGAGGCAACACAGATAAAAGTTGCTGGTGAATGCAGCAGGCCAGGCAGCATCTATAGGAAGAGGTACAGTCGACGTTTCGGGCTGAGACCCTTCGTCAGGACTAACGTCTCGGCCTGAAATGTCGACTGTACCTCTTCCTATAGATGCTGCCTGGCCTGCTGCATTCAGCAGCAACCTTTATGTGTGTTGTTTGAAATTCCAGCATCTGCAGATTTCCTCGTGTTTGCGATAATAAACCTGATTCTGATTTGGAAAATTTTAATAGTTAAATACACCTGGTACAATGAGCAGTATTTAGGTCCGTTGTTCTATGATGTCTTATCCCTGCCATATTTCTTTGCCAAGTTGAAGGCAGGGAATGAGGAGTATTGGGATCTCAAATTTTGCTGTGTATCACCACAAGACATCCACTGGGAAGACCATGAATTATGGGTGCACTGGCATATTGTGGACATGAACGAGAAACCTGGAGGGTATGTTGCCTCCCAGGTGCCAAGATCAGGGACGTCTCAGATCACTTCCACATCTTGGAGAGGGAGGGGGAGCAGACAGATTGGTACATGTTGATACCAATGACCTAGGAAGGAAAAGCAAAGAGGTCCTGAAAAGAGAATTTAGAGAGCTAGGTAGAAAGCTGAGAAGCAGGACCTCCCGGGTAGTAATTTCTGGATTGCTGCCTGTGCCATGTGCCAGTGAGGGTAGAAACAGGATGATTTGGCAGATAAATGTGTGGCTGAGAAGCTGGTGCAGGAGGCAGGGCTTCAGGTTCTTGGATAATTGGGATCTCTTCTGGGAGAGTATGACCTGTGAAAAATGAAGGCTTGCGCCTGAACCTGAGGGGGACCAATTTTCTGGGGGCAAGTTTGTTAGAGCTGTTGGGAAGGGTTTAAACTAACTTGGCAGGGTGGTGGGAACCGGAGTGAAGGGATTCAGGAGAGGACGGATGGTAAAAAAGTAAAGATAGTGTACAGTCAGATTGTCAGGAAGGGCAGGCACGTGATGGGACTTAGTTGCAGCCAGTAGGCTGAGTATCAAATCATTAGGGATGCAGAATCAGAAAGGATAGCAAGTATGGTTCTCAGGGTATTGTATCTAAATGAACGTAGTATAAGAAATAAGGTGGATAATCTTGTTGCAATATTACAGTTTGCCAGGTTTGATGTTGTGGCCATCACTGAATCGTGGATGAAGGATGGTTGTAGTTGAGAGCTGAATGTTCAAGGTTACATGTTGTATTGGAGAGATAGGAAGGTAGGCAGAGGGGGTCGTGTGGCTCTACTGGTAAAAAATGACATCAAATCAGTAGAAAGATGTGACATAGAATAGGGAGGTGTTGAATCCTTGTGGGTTGTTAAGAAACTGTAAGGGTAAAAGGACGTTGATGGCAGTTATATACAGGTATCCCAACAGTGGCTGAGAAGTGGACCTCAAGTTACAACAGAAAATAGAAAAGGCGAGTCAAAAGGGCAATATTATGGTAGTCATGGGAGATTTAAACATGCGGGTTGATTGGGAAAATCTGGTTGGTAATGGATCTCAAGAGTGAGTTTGTTGAATGCTTAAGAGATAGCTTTTGAGAGCAGTTTGTCTTCGAGCCTACTAGGGGATCAGCTATACTGGCTTGGGTGTTATGTAATGAACCGGAGATGATTAGGGAACTTAAGGCAAAGAGCCCTTTGGAACCAGTGATCACAATATGATTGAGTTCAACTTGAAATTTGATAGGGAGAAAGTAAAGTCTGACGTAGCAATGTTTCAGTTGAGTAAGGGAAATTACAGTGGTATGAGAGAGGAGCTGGCCAAAGTAAATTGGAAGGAGCTGCTGGCAGGGATGTCAGCAGAGTAGCAATGGCATGCATTTCTGGTAAAAAAAATGAGGAAGGTGCAGGACATGTGTATTCCAAAAATGAAGAAATAATCAAATAGTAACATTGTACAACCGTGGCTGACAAGGGAAGTCAAAGCTATTGTAAAAGCAAAAGAAAGGGCATACAACAAAACAAAAATTAGTGGGAAGATAGATGATTCCAGGAATGAAAGGGTTATCATATGAAGAATGTTTGATGGCTCTGTGTCTGTACTCGCTGGAGTTCAGAAGAATGAAGGGAATTTCATTGAGTCCTTTCAAATGTTGAAAGGCCTAGATAGATTCGATGTGGAAAGGATGTTTCCCATGGTGGGAGAGTCTAGGACAAACGGGCACAGCCTCAGGATAGAGGGGCGCCCTTTCAAAACAGATGCGGGAACATTTCTTTAGCCAGAGTGTGGTGAATTTGTTGCCACAAGCAGCTGTAGAGGCCAGGTTGTTGGCTGTACTTAAGGCAGAGATTGATAGGTTCTTGATTGGACATGGCATCAAAGGTTATGGGGAGAAGGCCGGGAATTGGGGTTGAGGAGGAGATAGAAAAAAAGGATCAGCAATGTTTGAATGGCGGAGCAGACTCGATGAGCCAGATGGCCTAATTCTGCTCCTATGTCTTATGGTCTTATATGATGATGACACAACCTATTCAGCTGGCCTTCTGCACATGTACAATGACTCCTGAGGCTGATTAAGAGTACTTACAGTGCTTTGAAAAAGTATTCAACCCCTAAAACTATTTTCACATTTTACTGTTTCATTTTCTAAACTTAAAATATATTGAAGTAGGATTTTCACTAGACCAAACAAAAATGTAGACAAAAGAGCATTCCAGACAAGTCAGGGAAATGATAATAGAGAAGCACAAATCTGGGGGAAGGTACAAGACCATCTCAAAGGCAGTGAACATACCTCGAAGCTCAATGCAGTCCATCGTGAAAAGTGGAAAAAATATGAAATCCAAGTCACACTACCTAGGTCAGCTGCACCTCTAAACTGAGAAGTATGGTACTTGTAAGAGAGGCTATTGTGATGCCAATGGTAATTCTGAGTGAGCTGTAGAAATCGATGGCTGTAACTGGAGATGATGTTCATGGTTCCACAATCTCTTAAGGCCTTGCACAAAAAGTGTATCTATGGAAAAGTGGCAAGAGTGACCGTAAAGACTTTGCAAATCCTCACTTAGAAGATGCTGTAAAGATGTTGAAAGAGGTCTTGTGGTTGGGTGAGACTAAAGTGGAACTTACTGGCCTCAACACTAAGTGTTCGAATGACATAGATCTAATACTGCGCATGACCAAGGTAACACCATCCCTACTGTAAAGTATGGTGGATGTAGCATCATTCTATCGGGATGCTTTTCATCAGCGGTGACTGGAAATCTGGTTAGAATTAATGGGAAGATGAGTGCTGCTAAATACAGAGAGATCCTGGTTTAAAAACCTGCCAGCCTCCCCCAGAAAGCTTAAACTGTAGAAGAAATTTGTCTTTTAGCAGGACAATGACCCAAAGCACACTGCCAGAGTAACCATGAATTACGTTAACTACAAATGAAGAAAATTGATGCCCTTATGTGGCCTAGAGTCCTGACCTTAACCTGATCGAACATCTCAAGGTTGCTGTCCACTGCTGCTCCCCAACTGACCTGGCACAGCTGAATAAATTTCCCTCTTGCTTCCCTGATATGTTTACCCACATTTGATAAAATATTTGACGACTCATTATCTTCAATATCGCTTCCAAGATCCTTCTGCCATACCGCTTTGAGATTGTTACACGATTCACCCACAGAGTTCTTGAACATTTTATAAAACACTGATGCTTTATGAACTTCCTGTGGTAATGTAAAGTATTCAGCTGTAGAGTTACTTTGTGGGTCACCCTTCTTAAATACGCTATTAATGCAATGTCAATGTAAATACTTCCAAAAATTCCCTTTATCTACAAAGTTATATTTCCTCTGCAAATCCACATATGACATAAAAATCCCATTCTCATAGAGATCACCTACTGTATTTACACCTTTAATCTTCCATTCTTTCCAGTACACTATTCTTTTCCCAATGCATATCTCAGGGTTATTCCAGAGCGAGGAGTATAACTGGTTTAAATGTGACATTCTACAGGCTTTATGAATTGTACTCCACACACTCCTTGAGTGAAATAGTATAAGATTTAGATTATTCTTGTTTCCCACATGTTGTGAGAGGATGTTAAGGGGAGAATGTGGTGCAGCCAGGCTCCGTTCTATAATTACCCAATCTAAATCAACATCAGCCCTGTCCCAATGTTTAGCTAATTTGGTCATTTCAAAGGATAATTTATATGCCCTGACGTCTGGTAGACTGAGCCCACCCATGTCCCTGGACGTACACATCTTACTCATTTTAATTCTGGGCTTCTTCTTATCCCATAGAAAATCACTGATAATTTTGTTGTATTGCTTGTACAAACCCCATTTCCAGAAAAGTTGGGATATTTTCCAAAATGCAATAAAAACAAAAATCTGTGATATATTAATTCACGTGAACCTTTATTTAACTGACAAAAGTACAAAGAAAAGATTTTCAATAGTTTTACTGACGAACTTAATTGTATTTTGTAAACAATCACAAATTTAAAATTTGATTGTTGCAACACACTCAACAAAAGTTGGGACAGAGGCATGTGTACCATTGTGTTACATCACCTTTCCTTTTAATAACACTTTTTAATTGTTTTGGAACTGAGGATACTAATTGTAGTAGATTTGCAATTGGAAATTTTGTCCATTCTTGCTTGATATAAGACTTCAGCTGCTCAGCAGTCCATGGTCTCCGTTGTCTGATTCTCCTTCTCATGATGCGCCATACATTTTCAATAGGAGATAGATCTGGATTGGCAGCAGGCCAGTCAAGCACACGCACTCTGTGTCTGCAAAGCCACGCTGTTGTAATCCGTGCAGAATATGGTCTGGCATTGTCCTGCTGAAATAAGCATGGACGTCCGGGGAAGAGACGTTGCCTTGATGGCAACATATGTCTCTCTAAAATCCTAATATATGCCTCAGAGTCAATGGTACCTTCACATACATGCAACTCACCCATACTGATGCACCCCCATACCATCACAGATGCTGGCTTTTGCACCTTTCGCTGATAACAATCTGGATGGTCGTTTTCATCTTTGGCACGGAGAACTCGACGCCCGTTTTTTCCGAAAACTAGCTGAAATGTGGACTCATCTGACCACAGCAAACGGTTCCACAGTCTTTCGATCCATCTGAGATGAGTTCGGGCCCAGAGAACTCGCTGGCATTTCTGCATAGAGTTGATGTATGGCTTCCTCCTTGCGTAATACAGTTTCAAGTTGCATTTCTAGATGTAGCGACGGACTGTGTTGAGTGACAATGGTTTTCCGAAGTACTCTGGAGCCCAGGTGGCTGTAATTGTCACAGTAGCATGACTGGTTCTTAGGCAGTGCTGCCTGAGGGCTCAAAGATCACGCACATTCAACAGTGGTTTCCGACCTTGCCCTTTACGCACTGAGATGTCTCTGAATTCTCTGAATCTTTTCACAATATTATGTACTGTAGATGTTGAAAGACCTAAATTCTCTGCAATTTTGCGTTGAGAAATGTTCCTTTTGAACTGACTAACAATTCTCTCATGAATTTTGGCACAAAGGGGTGAGCCACGACCCACACCACGACGCATCCTTGCTTGCAAAGACTGAGCCTTTGATGGACGCTACTTTTATACCCAATCATGACACCTCACCTGCTACCAATTAGCCTGCTTAATGTGGAGTCTTCCAAACCGGTGTTACTTGAATATTCTGTGCACTTTTCAATCTTATTTTAACTCTGTCCCAACTTTTGTTGAGTGTGTTGCAGCCATCAAATTCTAAATTTGTGTATATTTACAAAATACAATTAAGTTGGTCAGAAAAACTATTGAAAATCTTTTCTTTGTACTTTTGTCAGTTAAATAAAGGTTCATGTGAATTAGCATATCACAGATTTTTGTTTTTATTGCATTTTGAAAAATATCCCAACTTTTCTGGAAATGGAGTTTGTAGATCAAAGCTGATATATTTAAAGGAAGCATCATAGAAAGGTAATTAAACTGAGATGCTATGACCATTTTAACTACATTGACTTTACCGCAGAGTGACAGTCTCAGTGCCCCCCACTTATCCAGATTATTTCGTATCCTACTCAATAATGGATCATAATTTAAAGTGATTATTTATAACCAAATGAAATAATATGAAATATTAATGAAATATTATTTCATCTAAATTCTGACTGAGTTTGACCCCTAGATACTTTATTGCAACTGGCACCCATCTGAAATTAAACTGAGATACTGAGCACAATTTTGACATTGGCATAGCCTCAGATTTATTGCAGTTGATTTTATAACCAGATACCTCAGAATATAATTGAATTGTTTTCATTAGTGGGGGTAGGGAATTAGGAAGATCAGTAATCAGTAATAAAATATTGTCAGCATATAGCATCAGCTTATGCTCCTTTCTGCCTCCCTTCGCCCCTCTAATATATTTGGATCTGCTCTAATCATGATTGCCAACGGTTCCAAAAAAATCGTAAATAACAGTGGGAAGAGGGGGCAGCCTTGGCATGTACCCCTTGAAATGTTGAAAAATGGGGATATGATACCATTTGTAATAACTGCAGCCTGAGGGTTTTTATACAAAATTCTAATCCATGATTTAAAGTAGAGCCAAACCCAAAGAATGACAAGGCTGTGGTTAAAAATCTCCCCTCAATCCTGTCAAAGGCCTTTTCGGCATCCAGGGAGATGGCAGTAACTGGGATACTACTTGAAGAGTTCAGCCATGTTAAGTGCAGTAAGCTCCTTAAATTGTCAGTTGAGGATCTACCTTTAACGAAGCCAACCTGGTCAGTATTAATTATAGATGGCAATACTTTCTGTAATCGCGAAGCCAGTATTTTAGTCAGCCACTTACTGTAATTAAACTTAAAGGCCTATAATTGGAAGAATCTATTGCATCCCTTTCTTTTTTTGGGATCAATGATATTAATGCTTCATTAAAAGCTTCTGAATAGATTTTTGTTAGAACAGGAGCCAATATGTCCAGAAATTTCTGATAATATTAAATGGGAAGCCATCCATACCTGGAGATTTCCCCATTTTCATAGCCACAATAGCTCGTCTGACCTCATCCTCAGTAATTGGGGCATCCAAGGACTCAGCTTGTTGTGGGAATAATGTAGGCAATTTTATGTTAGCAAAAAACTGATACAGATCCTCCTGGTCATGGTTAAACGGTGATGCATATAAATGTTCATAGAACTGTTGAAAGACTTTGTTTATTTCTTTAGATGATGACACTAATGTATCCCCTTTCTTAATTACAGGTATAATACTATTTGTATTCTGCTGCTTTAAATATCGTGCCAGCAGCTTACCAGCTTTGTCACCACCTTCGTAGGAACTTGTGTTTAATCTAAATAACGCATATTCTGCTTTTTTGTTATATATATATTATTTAGCTGGAATTTCAAATTGCACAGATCTTTGTATAAGTCATTGGTATATTGTCTTGATAAGACCTTTTCCAATGTGGTTATTTCTGCTTCCAGATTTTTTATTTGCTCCATACTTTCTTTCTTCCTTTTAGATGTTTGTGCTATTAATTTTCCTCTTATATACGCCTTGGATGCCTCCCATACCAAGGACAGCTTTACTGTGGTCCCTACGTTCAATTCAAAGAATGAAGTGAGATCAACTAAAATCTTCATTTTTTAACAGCATAGTATTAACTTGCCAGCTAACCCTCCTTCCCCTTTCAGTATTTAAATCAATTTGAATTTCAACTGGTGCATTGTCTGATAATGCTATTGGGCCAGTTTTACCATCTATCACCTGTTCTACAATGGAGTTGGATATTAGAAAAAAATCTATTCTAGAGTAGGATTTATATCGATGAGAGAAAAATGTATATTCTTTTCGGGATGGATTTACTAATCGCCATATATCTACCAGACCGATATCCTCAATAAGGTGATGTAAGGCAGCCCTGTCCCTAGGTACTGGTGATGTCTGAAATTTGCTTTTATGAATAACAGGGTCCATTACTTGGTTAAAGTCTCCTTTTAAAATTATTTTTCCTTCCTTGGTACCTAAAATTTTGTTCACCTTGTTAAGAAAGTCTGGGTCTTCCTTATTAGGTGCATATATGTTACAGAGTACTGGTTTCACCCCATTAATAAGTGCATCTATACAAATTATCCTGCCTTCCTTGTCTTTAAATTCCCCAAGCAATATAAGACTAAGTTGTTTGTTAACTAAAGTCATTGTCCCATCACACTGGAGGAACTCAACAGGTCGGGCAGCATCTGTGGAAACGATGAGTCGACGTTTCAGGCGGGAACCCTTCATCAGGACTCCTGACGAAAGGTTCCGGCCCGAAACATTGACTCATCGTTTCCACGGATGCTGCCCGACCTGCTGAGTTCCTCCAGCATGTTGTGAGTGTTGCTTTGATCCCAGCACCTGCAGATTATTTTGTGTCATTGTCCCATTTTGTTTGCTATTAAATGATGAATAGAATACCTGGCCCACCCAATCTCTTCTAAAGTTCAGTGCTTCAACATCTTTAAAATGTGTTTCCTGGACAAATGCAACATCAATTTGTTTACCTTTAAGGTATGATAAAACCTTTTTCCTCTTGATTGGATTTCCACACCCATTAATGTTCCATGATATGTAATTAACCATTTTCATGTCCTAAACTTCATACACGCATGTGCAAAAATATACATTGACCCGGATGGCAAAAAGTCAACGTGAGGTATACACTTGCTTATCCAGCAGTTCTACGCTTCATGTGGAAAGGAGAAAAAACAAGTTCTTTACTACTGCTGCAGAAGCAGAGAAATTCATTCAGGAAAACTGCGGTGCTGGCACTGACTGAGAGACAGGATATGATTACAGTAATAGGTGGAGATAACTTTTTAGGTATAACAAGGTGGGTGGGGAGCTGGTTAAAGCGGTCTGATTAGCACTAGGCTTACTAGCTGGCATGGCACTTTGTGGACCATTTCATGTGTCTTTTTCTTTTCTGTTTCTTTGTAGAGTTTATCCTGCCTGTTTGTTTTTATTTGTTAGTTAATCTGGCAGGAATATATTAATTCTATGTTTTTCGGTTATGTTGGTTGTTTACTTGTTGCTTGAGAGCGCAGCATTTGCGGTGTTTGTTGGTAATAATTGAGCATGGGGATAGAGCACAATTTTTTTGGAGTTTTCATTTTATTGAAATGAAAATTAAAACGCCCGCCTGGACAAGCCAGCGAGCACTGTGAGGGTCATGTTTTTTGACTTCTCCAGTGTGCTCGACACCATCCACCCTGCTCTGCTGGGGGAGAAGCTGATAGCGATGCAGGTGGATGCTTTCCTGGTGTCATGGGTTCTTGATTACCTGACTGGCAGACCACAGTACGTATGCTTGCAACACTGCGTGTCCGACAGAGTGATCAGCAGCACTGGGGCTCCACAGGGGACTGTCTTGTCTCCCTTTCTCTTCACTATTTATACCTCCGACTTCAATTACTGCACAGAGTCTTGTCATCTTCAGAAGTTTTCTGATGACTCTGCCAGAGTTGGATGCATCAGCAAGGGAGATGAGGCTGAGTACAGGGCTACGGTAGGAAACCTTGTCACATGGTGTGAGCAGAATTATCTGCAGCTTAATGTGAAAAAGGCTAAGGAGCTGGTGGTAGACCTAAGGAGAGCTAAAGTACCGGCGACCCCTGTTTCCTTCCAGGGGGTCAGTGTGGACATGGTGCAGGATTACAAATACCTGGGGATACGAATTGACAATAAACTGGACTGGTCAAAGAACACTGAGGCTGTCTACAAGAAGGGTCAGAGCCGTCTCTATTTCCTGAGGAGACTGAGGTCCTTTAACATCTGTCGGATGATGCTGAGGATGTTCTACGAGTCTGTGGTGGCCAGTGCGATCACGTTTGCTGTTGTGTGCTGGGACAGCAGGCTGAGGGTAGCAGACACCAACAAAATCAACAAACTCATTCGTAAGGCCAGTGATGTTGTGGGGATGGAACTGGATTCTCTGACGGTGGTGTCTGAAAAGAGGATGCTGTCCAAGTTGCATGCCATCTTGGACAATGTCTCCCATCCATTACATAATGTACTGGTTGGGCACAGGTGTACATTCAGCCAGAGACTCATTCCACCGAGATGCAACACAGAGCGTCATAAGAGGTCATTCCTGCCTGTGGCCATCAAACTTTACAGCTCCTCCCTTGGAGGGTCAGACACCCTGAGCCAATAGGCTGGTCCTGGACTTATTTCCTGGCATAATTTACATATTACTATTTAAATATTTATGGTTTTATTACTGTTTAATTATTTATGGTGCAACTGTAACGAAAACTAATTTCCCCCGGGATCAATAAAGTATGACTATGACTGTGACTATTGCATTCCAGACTCTCTCAATTTGTGAATGCCAGACTCAATAGATGGATTAGCCCAATGGGCCATTTGAGTTGGTGTACTTCCATGTGCTCCTGAAGTCCCGTTTGAATTTCTCAGCACCATTCTGAATATTCTCCTTCACTCTGAGTGGTAATGGGCTGACGGTTTTCAGGAGTCAGCGGAGATGTTGCACCTTATGGAGACTTAGAACATTTTCCTGAATCTTTTGCTCTGTGCTTCCTCAATGGAGGTCAGTATAGAGTGTCTGCTTTGGGAGTTGAATGTTGGAGATGTGAGCAACATGTCCTGCTTAGTGTAATTAGGGTCTCAATGCGGAGATTTTGACCAAGAAGAAGACACTGAAGTTGATTTGCTAGTCTTCCAGTAGGTTTAGGGAAGGACTATTGATAATATTTCTTCCATGCCTTGAGGTGCCTACTGTAGTTAGACCAGAGGACAGAGACTAGTACTGCCTGGTAGACCATGAGTTTTATACCAGGTCTGAGTTCTTAATCTTCAAATACCCCATTTTTCAATCGACCAAAGGTTGTGTTGTTGCCCTTACGGTGGTGGTGAATTTCATCATTGATGTCTTCTTTTGCTGAGACATGACACCCAAGACACATTTTTTATGGTGATGCAAAGAACTGTTATGGTGCAGCAGAAACGGGTTGGTATGAATATTAAGTGTAAGGGCCATTATCTTCTCTGCTGTGGTAAACAAGTTGGTGATAACTTGTAGTTTTGCTTCCAAACGTGCATGAAGAATGACGAAAGATCTAGTGTTTTACCAGCATATATGACGAATATCCCTGATGAAGATAGTAGAGTTTGTCAGCAAAACGTCTTTTAAAATTAGTACTTGTACCCGGCTGGAAGCCCGAGAAGTTTATTCATGCATATAGAATAATTGTCTGAGTCACTAATGTCCTTTAGGGAAGAGAAAATCTGCCAACCCAATTGAGATACGAGTTCAGACTCCAGACCCAATTGCCTCTTGTTCAGCCAGTTTGTTCAAGGGCCATTAGTGATGGACAGTAAGTGCCATTGTTGTCAAAGGTATCACAAGTATAGAACATATACTCTGTTACAAACCACGATGTAGTTCACATGATGACTGCCAAATGTTTCTCTTCTGTGCTTCATTTCTTGAGAATGAACTGTAGGTTAAAACTTGGTTAAAACGCCTTTGATTTTACAGTTAACTAGGTGAGGGGAGGTTTGTTGCTGATGAAAAGTTCAGGACATTAAGATGGATGAATCACATAAAACTGTCAAGTTGTAAAATTTTTAAATAGTTCTATTTTTAAAAATGTGTCTATCCCTTTAGATGCAACTTAAAAAGCTGTAAACTAACATGAAAAGATTGTACACTAATCCATTAGAAATAAGGCAAGACATGAAATTATTTTTGGAGCTAGTTTTACAGTTTTAGTAGAAGGTGATGTAGCAATCAAAACTTATCTGGTAAACGAATGAGAGGTTAAAATAAAGTCTGTAATAAAATCTAAATGAAGCAGTTGTAATTTAAGTGAAGCTTATTCTGAAGTGTCATTTGAAGGATATGTCCTTTTTTTCTAGTCGAAATCAACTCTCTACATTGCCATTGTGCATCTGTGCCCTTCCACTTAAAGTCTTGGTTGTCAGCAACAATAAGTTGGTGTCGCTTCCAGAAGATATTGGACAGTTGAAGTGTTTAATGGAGCTGGTACGTATTCCTTTATTGTAAAGTGTGTTTAATAAGTTTGGTCCCTCTACCTTTTTCAGGTTTTCAATATCTGTTTTCTTTAATACTTCATTTACATTTTAATGAGGTAAACCAACATGCAAAGATTGCCCCAATTAAGCTAAGGGTAAAATGTATAACACATTCACACTGAGCAATGATGTGGAACAGGCTGATGCAAATTGTTCCCAATATTTCGATCACTTGCTGCGCCCTGGACAAAATTCGCACTTGGAAATTGTCATAGTCATAGAAAATTACAGCACGGAAGCAGGCCCTTTGGCCCATGTAGTCTGTGTCAAACCATTCAAACAGTCTGTTCCTATCCACCTGCACCAGGACCACAACCCTCCGTAGCCCTACCATCCATGTACCTATCCAGATTTCACTTAAATGTTGACATCAAGCTCACATGCACTACTTGTGCTGGCAGGTCATTAGACACACTCATGATCTTGTGAGTTAAAAGTTTACCCTTATGTTCTCCTAAAACTTTTCAACAACTTTCACCCTTAACCACGATCTCTGGTTGTAGTCCAACCCAACCGCAGTGGAAAAAGTCTGTTTGCATTTACCCTATTTTTTTTATATACTTATGTCAAATTTTCCCTCAATCTTCTACATTCTAAGGAATAAAGTCCTAAACTATTCAATCTTTCCTTATAACTCAGGTCCTCCAGACCCAGCAACATCCTTGTAAATTTTCTCTGTACTCTTTTCAATCTTTCTTGTATCTTTCCAGTAGATAGGTGACCAAAACTGCACAAAATGTTCCAAATTAGGCCTCACCAATGTATTATAGATTAGATTATAGATTATGACACTCAGTCCTCGTTTATTGTCAATTAGAAATGCGTGCATTAAAAAATGATACAATGTTTCTCCAGAGAGATATCACAGAAACACAGGACAAACCAAGACTAAAACTGACAAAACCACATAATTATAACATATAGTTACAACAGTGCATAGCAATACCGTAATTTGATAAAGAGCAGACCATGGGCATGGTAAAAAAAAAGTCTCAAGTCCCGATAGCCCCATCATCTCACACAGACGGTAGAAGGGAGAAACTTTCCCTGCCATGAACTTCCAAGCGCCGCAAACTTGTTGATGCACTGCGCTGGAAGCACCCGACCGCAGCCAACTCTGAGTCCGTCCGAAAACTTTGAGCCTCCGACCAGCCCTCTAGCACCGAGCACCGAGCGCCATCCTCTGCCGAGCGCTTCGACCCTGCCCCGGCTGCCGAGCAACAATTAAAGACGAGGACTCGGGGCCTTCCCCTCCGGAGATTCTGGATCACGCAGTAGCAACGGCAGCGAAGCAGGCATTTCAGAAATTTCACCAGATGTTCCTCCGTGCTCTCGCGTCTGTCTCCATCAAATCAGGATTGTGCACGGCACCCTACTTGACAAATAACAGATATCATCATCACCGGAGTGGCCACTGCAAGCTGTGTCGCGCCGCCATCTTCTCCTCCCTCCTTATACAACGTCAACATAACATCCCATCGCCTGTACTCAATACTTTGATTTATAAAAAGCTTTCATTACGACCCTATCTACCTGTGATGCCACTTTCAATGAATTATGGACGTGTATTCCCAGATTGTTACAAGAATCACCCCTTGCAATAATGATCAGTGAGGCACAGAGAATCTGAATTTACCGACAAGTAACTTTTATTATTTCAAATAAAAAATATTTGGGTTCACACTCTTATCTACCTGTGTGCTCCCTATTAGAACCCCTGACACTCCATGAAGAGTCAATGAAGAGAAAACGTATTACCCGGGAAAGGAGTCTATGCTGGCCGGGCGTTCCTCATGGTCCTGATCTCCACATGTCCATGGGGTCCTCCTTATCCGCAATGGTTGGTCTCTGGCTGCTGGAGAGTTATTGCCCCTGTGTATTTGGAACTCCTGAATCAATTGAACTGTTGATCTTTATCCCATTGGCTCAAGATCACCTGACCTACCTGGGTCACCTTCTTACTGGTTATTGTACAGGGCTACAACCAACATTATTTCATGGTTCTGACCACCCCAGCCTTGTGTATTTGTGCATTTACAGTGACTGGTCCAAACCAGTTAAATGAGGCAACCCAGGCAGAGTCTTATGAGATTACAGATTGGGAAATAAACCTGGTCAGGTGTCAGGTCTCTCAGTGGGAGAGCATTTGGAGATAGTGATCATAATTCTATCTCCTTTACAACAGCATTAGAGAGGGATAGGAACAGACAAGTTAGAAAAGCGTTTAATTGGAGTAAGGGGAATTATGAGGTTATCAGACAGGAAATTGAAAGCTTAAATTGGGAGCAGATGTTCTCAGGGAAAAGTACGGAAAAAATGTGGCAAATGTTCAGGGTATATTTGTGTGGAGTTCTGCACAAGTACATTCCAATGAGACAGGGAAGTTATGCTAGGGTACAGGAACCGTGGTGTACAAAGGCTGTTGTAAATCTAGTCAAGGAAAAAAGAAGAGCTTACGAAAGGTTCAAAACACTAGGTAATGATAGAGATCTAGAAGATTATAAGGCTAGCAGGAAGGAGTTTAAGAATGAAATTAGGAGAGCCAAAAGGAGCCATGAGAAGGCCTTGGCAGACAGGATTAAGGAAAACCCCAAGGCATTCTACAAATATGTGAAGAGCAAGAAGATAAGATGTGAGAGAATAGGACCAATCAAGTGTGACAGTGGAAAAATGTGTATGGAACCGCAGGAGATGGCAGGGGTACTTAATGAATACTTTGCTTCAGTATTGACAACGGAAAAGGATCTTGGCGATTGTAGGGATGACTTGCAGCGGACTGAAAAGCTTGAGCATGTAGATATTATGTGCTGGAGCTTTTGGAAAGCATCAAGTTGGATAAGTCACCAGGACCAGACGGGACGTACCCTAGGCTGCTGTGGGAAGTGAGGGAGGAGATTGCTGAGCCTCTGGCAATGATCTTTGCATCATCAATGAGGACAGGAGAGGTTTCAGAGGATTGGAAGGTTGTGTATGTTGTTTCCTTATTCAAGAAAGGGAATAGAGATAGCCCAGGAAATTATAGACCAGGAATATTTAGTTGCCAATCACCCCCCTCCTGTAACCATGTTTCAACATCATACTTCCAGGTATCAGTCCATGTTCTAAGCTCATCCACCTTTCTTACAATGCTCCTAGCATTAAAATAAATACATTTAAGAAATTTTGCACCTCTTACTCTCTGTTTATCACTAACAACTTTACTATCTCCTTTTTCTTCCTTCTCCCCTACATCTGGTTCCTCTCCCACCTTGTATCTAGTTTAAATCCTCTGAAGCCTCTCTAGCAAACCTAACTGCAAGAATATTTGTCCCCCTCCAGTTCAGATGTAAATCGTCCCGCCAGAACAGGTCCCACCTTCCCTGGAAAACTGCCCAATTATCTATAAATTTGAAGCCCTCACTCCTGCACCATATCTTCAGCCACGTGTTGATCTGTGCTATCTTACTGTTTCTAAACCCGCCTGCACGTGGCACTGGTAGCAATCCTGAGATTGCTATCCTGGAGGTCCTGTCCTTTAACTTGGTGCCTAACTCCCTGAACTCACCTTTCAGGACCTCCTCACTCACTCTTCCTACCCACGTCATTGGTCCCTACATGGACCACGACATCTGGCTGCTCACCCTCTCTCTTGAGAATACTGAGAACTCAGTCGGAGATATCGCGGACCTTGGCACCAGGGAGGCAGCAGACCATCCGGGATTCTCGATCTCTTCCACAGAACCTCTTATCTGTCCCCCTAACTATCGAATCCCCTATCACTACTGCTCTCCTCTTTTCCCTCCTTCCCTTCTGAGCTGAGGGTCCAGAGATGCAAGCACTGCAACTTGTCCCTGGTAGATCATCCCCATCAACAGTATCCAAAATGGTATACTTATTATTGGTGGGAATGGTCACAGGGGTGCTCTGCTCATTCTGTCTGTTCCCCTTCCCTCTCCTGACAGTCACCTGTCTTCTGACTCTTAGGGGTAACTATCTCCCTGTAACTCCTGTATATTTCTGCCTCTGCCTCCCGAATGATCTGAAGTTCATCCAGCTCCAGCTCCAGTTCCTTAATTCGGTTTGTCAGGAGCTGCAGCTGGATGCACCTTTTACAGGTGTAGTCATCAGGGATGATTGTGCTGGCCCTGGCTTCCCACATACTGCAAACGGAGCACTCAACTGCCCTAACTGCTGCCTCCATTACCTACTCCTAAGTTAATTAGATTAATTAAAGGAACTTGGAGTGAAGCTCGACCTCAGCCTCTGCTCACCGAAGCCTCTCGAGCCAAAGCCTTCCTACTCTGTCTCCCTCTACTCCGTAGCCCTCGACAACGTCACCCGCTCCATTAATCTTCTCGCTTTTAAACTCTCCCGCTGCCTCGCGGTCGGACTTTCACACGCTTGTGCAATCGTGTCCCGTTCAACTGCTGAGAGGCGGAGTACTTTGGTGAAGTTGAGTCAGTAAGTTGTTAACTGGAAATAACAAATTTGAAAATCATACCAAGAAGTATGAAAAAAACATTTTAATGCTCAATGTCAGAAGCTAAATAGCTTTCAAGAGGCAAGCAGATCAATTATTAGCATAAAACATTTCAAAGAAAAGTAGGTCGTGCAGGAAGCACACAGAGTATTAGAACCAGTGCAGGTATGATAAACTGATAGACCTTTTATGAAGTACAGTTGTATGATTCCATAGCTACCGGGTGGATTATTTCAAATATTTTGAGTACAGCAGTTTCCTGCTTTAAAATCACATCCTCTTATCTTTTTGTTCGTAAAATTAAGCCAATATATTGTTTCATCTTTGGCATTGAGTATATTGCTTGCTCAGTTCTCTTGGAAATGTAGGTCATTTGATGATTCCGCATGGTAGATATTTTCTGCTCTGTCCCCCTTCCCATTTTGATACTTGGTGTCATCTGACCATTGCTTTCCTTTATAACGACTCCACTTAGCCTCTTTAACTTGTGCACCACTCATTTGTCTTAATTACTCCTCTCTTCCTCTGTTGTGTTTACAATCAGCTCAGTTGGTCAGCAATGATACTGGGTGTATGGCTGACTTCGGAGATGAAACATTGGGAGGTGGGGTTATGGAGTCAAAGGCCCAGCCTAGAGACTAGGCGGAAAATCCAGGATTACACCATTAAATGTGTGGCACAGAAACTGACCATCTAATCCATGCCAACGGTTAAACTCAATTTAAGGCACCTAATTTTCTTCATCAGTGTCTGATGATACTCCCCTGCTCTTCTGACCGATGCACTGCCGTATAAAATTGAAGCCCTGTCTGCGTCTTGAGGTGGATTTAAATGATTCAGGGAATAATGGGGTGTCATGATCGAGATGTATCTCTCAGCTAGTCATGAGCGAAATGGTCTATTTATTATTACATTGCTAACATTTAATGGGATCTTATTCTTTACAACCTGGTTGCTGCATTTTCTGCTTTCTAGCAGACATCACTTCAGGTATTCTTCATTACCCATCAGGTAGTTTGGAGAGGCACCATTTAGATGTAGGCATTGATAGTGTGTGACCCAGTACATATTGTCACGTGTCAGCATTTTCTCAAGGACTTTCCCATGAGTGCTCCATTGCCAGCAGGTACCATTTCTCCTCACTCCTCAACAGAGATGGTAATTATGAGCTCTCTCAGTGTTTTTAATCAGAGTTCCCCACTGAGTCAGTGTCTTCAGCACCCCAACACACCCTTTGGCCCACCATGTCTTGAAGAATGTGGGCTGGGGTTCTTGTTGAAGCCTACTGAAGATTGAAAAGCCACAATAGAATGGACATGGTGAGCATATTTCCAATAGTGGGAGAGTCGAGGACCAGGGGGCACAGCCTCTGAACAGAAGGACATCTTTTTAGAACAGAGATAAGGAATTTCTTCATCCAACGGGTGGTGAATCTGTGGAATTCATTGCCACAGATGGCTATGGAGGCCAAGTCATTGGAGATATCTAAAGTGGTTGTTGATAAGTTCTTGATTAAAGGTGTCAAAGGTTACATGGAGAAGGCAGGAGAATGGGGTTGAAATGGATGTGATGGTATTTATTGTTTCAGTCAGATGTACGGTGCAGAACTTGGCTTTGCATGCCATCAGTACAGGTCAATTCATTACAACAATACATTGAGGTGCACTGATCTGTGATCATCAACTCCCTGCAGTTTTCTCCATTTCAGCCAGAGTTGCCATACCAAGCTGTGGTGCAATAAGCACAGAATATATAACTGATTCACTATGCTGTGCTGTTAGGGCATAGATCCTGGCCTGCGGCAGTATCGGGACATGGATCATGTGATGCAGGAAGAGAAAAATTGTGGAATGCACATGTGAAAGAAATGTGACCATAATTTGTGCCCCTGTATCTTAGTTATAGACCATAAGACCATAAGACAAAGGAGCAGAAGTCGGCCATTCGGCCCATCGAGACTGCTGCGCCATTTTATCATGAGCTGATCCATTCTCCCATTTAGTCCCACTCCCCCGCCTTCTCACCATAACCTTTGATGCCCTGGCTACTCAGATACCTACCAATTTCTGCCTTAAATATACCCAATGACTTGGCCTCCACTGCCGCCCGTGGCAACAAATTCCATAGATTCACCACCCTCTGGCTAAAAAAATTTCTTCGCATCTCTGTTCTGAATGGGCGCCCTTCAATCCTTAAGTCATGCCCTCTCGTACTAGACTCCCCCATCATGGGAAACAACTTTGCCACATCCATTCTGTCCATGCCTTTCAACATTCGAAATGTTTCTATGAGGTCTCCCTTCATTCTTCTAAACTCCAAGGAATACAGTCCAAGAATGGTCAAAGGTTCCTCATATGTTAACCCTCTCATTCCCAGAATCATTCTAATGAATCTTCTCTGTACCGTCTCCAATGTCAGCACATCCTTTCTTAAATAAGGAGACCAAAACTGCCCACAGTACTCCAAGTGAGGTCTCACCAGCCTCAACATCACATCCCTACTCCTATACTCCATTCCTCTCGAAATGAATGCCAACACTGCATTCACCTTCTTCACCACCGACTCAACCTGGAGGTTAACCTTAAGGGTATCCTGTACAAGGACTCCCAAGTCCCTTTGCATCTCAGAACTTCGAATTCTCTCCCCATTGAAATAATAGTCTTCCCGTTTATTTCTTCTGCCAAAGTGCGTAACCATACACTTTCCAACATTGTATTTCATTTGCCACTTCTTTGCCCATTCTTCCAATCTATCCAAGTCTCTCTGCAGACTCCGTTTCCTCAGCGCTGCCGGCCCTTCCACCTATCTTCGTATCATCAGCAAACTTAGCCATAATCGAAATCGTTGATGTACAATATAAAAAGAAGCGGCCCCATCACGGACCCCTGTGGAACACCACTGGTAACTGGCAGCCAACCAGAATAGGATCCCTTTATTCCCACTCTCTGTTCCCTGCCAATCAGCCAATGCTCTATCCACGTTTGTAACTTTCCTGTAATTCCATGGGCTCTTATCTTAAGTAGCCTCGTGTGGCACCTTGTCAAAGGCCTTCTGAAAATCCAAATATACATCATCCACTGCATCTCCTTTGTCTAGCCTACTTGTAATTTCCTCAAAAAATTGTAATAGGTTTATCAGGCAGGATTTTCCTTCAGGGAATCCATGCTGCGTTCTTCCTATCTTGTCATATGCCTCCAGGTACTCTATAACCTCATCCTTGACAATCGACTCCAACAACTTCCCAACCACCGATGCCAAGCTAACAGGTCTATAATTTCCTTTTTGCTTCCTTGCCCCCTTCTTAAATAGCGGAGTGACATTTACAATCTTCCAGTCCTCCAGAACCATGCCAGAATCTATCGACTTTTGAAAGATCATCGCTAATGCCTCCGCAATCTCCACAGCTACTTCCTTCAGAACACAAGGGTGCATTCCATTTGGTCCGGGAGATTTATCTACCTTTAGACTATTCAGCTTCCTGAGTACTTTCTCTGTCGTAATTGTGACTGTGCACACTTCTCTTCCCTGCCACCCTTGAGTGTCCAGTATACTGCTGACGTCTTCCTCAGTGAAGACTGATGCAAAATACTCGTTCAGTTCCTCCGCCATCGCCTTATCTCCCATTAGAATTTCTCCAGCATCATTTTCTATCGGTCCTATATCTACTCTCACCTGTCTTTTACTCTTTATATACTTGAAAAAGCTTTTAGTATCCTCTTTGATATTATTTGCTAGCTTCCTTTCATAGTTAATCTTTTCCCTCTTAATGACCTTCTTAGTTTCCTTTTGTAAGCTTTTAAAAACTTCCCAATCCTCTGTCTTCCCACTAACTTTTGCTTCCTTGTATGCCTTCTCCTTTGCTTTAACTTTGGCTTTGACTTCTCTTGTCAGCCACAGTTGCATCCTTTTTCCATTCGAAAATTTCTTCTTTTTTGGAATTTACCTGTCTTGCACCTTCCTCACTTCTCGCATAAACTCCAGCCACTGCTGCTGTGCCACCTTTCCCGCCAGTGTCCCTTTCCAGTCAACTTTGGCCAGTTCCTCTCTCATCCCACTACAATTTCCTTTACTCCACTGAAATACCAACACATCAGATTTCGGCTTCTCCTTTTCAAATTTCACAGTGAACTCAATCATGTTATGATCACTGCCTCCCAAGGGTTCCTTCACCTCAAGCGCTCTAATCACCTCTGGTTCATTCCACAATACCCAATCCAGTACAGCCGATCCCCTAGTGGGCTCAACAACAAGCTGTTCTAAAAAGCCATCTCGCAGACATTCTACAAATTCTCTCTTGAGATCCAGTGCCAACCTGATTTTCCCAATCCACTCGCATATTAAAGTCCCCCACAATTATCATAACACTGCCCTTCTGACAAACCTTTTCTATTTCCTGTTGTAATTTGTAGTCCACATCACTGCAGCTGTTTGGAGGCCGGTTTATAACTGCCATCAGGGTCCTTTTACCCCTGTGATTTCTTAGCTCAACCCATAAGGATTCTGCACCTTCCGATCCTATTTCACCTCTTTCTAATGATTTAATATCATTTCTTACCAATAAAACCACGCCTTCCCCTCTGCCTACTTTCCTATCCTTCCAATACGTCGTGTATCCTTGGACGTTCAGCTCCCAGAGACATGCATCCTTTAGCCACATCTCAGTGATGGCCACAATATCATACCTGCCAATCTGTAGCTGTATGACAAGATCATCCACCTTATTCTTTATGCTGTGTGCATTTAAGTATAACACCTTAAGACCAGTATTTGGTACTTTTCACTTTGATTTCACTGCAACTTTATTGCACTGCAACTCATCCCAATGGCTACAAATTTGCCCCATCAGCTGCCTGTCTTTCCTGACATCTTTACTGCTCACTATCTTAGATTTATTTCTGTTTTTCCCCTCCTCCGCTCTATCATTCCTGTTCCCATCCCCCTGCCAGTTAGCTTAAACCCTCCCTAACAGCTCTATTAAACTTTCCCACCAGGGTATTGGTTCCCTTTGGGTTCAGGTGTAACCTGTCCATTTTGAACAGGTCATACTTCCCCCAGAAGTGATCCCAATGATCCAATAATCTGAAGCCCTGCTCCCTGCACCAGTCTCTCAGCCACACATTCATTTGCCTGATCCTACTATTTTTGCCCTTGCTAGCACGTGGCACAGGTAGCAATCCCGAGATTACTTCCCTGGAGGTCTTGCCTCTCAGCCTCCTTCCAAACTCCCAGAAATCACTCTTTAGGACCTCCCCCCTTATCCTATCTATGTCATTGGTACCAACATGTACCAAGACAACTGGCTGCTCGCCCTGTCCCTTCAGAATATTCTGGACCCGATCCGAGACATTCCGTACCCTGGCACCTGGGAGGCAACACACCATGCAGGTATCTAATCAGGCTCACAGAATCTCCTGCCTGTTCCTCTGACTATGGAATCCCCTATGACTACCGCATTCCTCTTCCCCCTCCATCCCTCCTGCACAACAGCGCCAGGCTCAGTGCTAGAGACCCGGTCACCATAGGCATCCCCTGTGAGGTCATCCCCCTCAACAGCATCCAGAACAAGATATTTGTTGCTGAGGGGGATAGCCACAGGTGTGCTCTCCACTATCCGGGCATTTTCCCTCCCTCTCCTGACAGTCACCCAATTTTCTGCCCCTGTAGCCTAGGGATGACTACCTCCCTGTAACTCCTGTCTATCACCTCTTCACTTTCCCTGATAAGCAGTAGGTCATTAAGTTGCAGCTCCAGATCCCTAACACGGTCTCCGAGGAGCTGCATGTCGGTGCACCTGGTGCAGATGTGGCCATCAGGGAGGCTGGAGGTCTCCCAGAATTCCCACATTTGTCACCCTGAACAAAGCACTAACCCTGCAGGCATGCTATCTAATTCTACAGGAATGAAACAGGAAAAATAAGTCTACTCACCCACTTACCTGGACAAACAGATGAACATTTTAAACTGTTAGCTTGTACTGTTAGCTGTGAGAGCCCTGCTGTTCCTGTCTGTCCAGGCCGATTCGCCAAGGGGGGGGGGGAGATAAGAGTTGGTGCTTCGTTCTCGCCTCTTTCCGTTTACCGCCGAAGCCCATTGAAGCCAAAGCCACTCTGCTACCACTCACTCCGCTGCCTGCTGTATAGGGTGGTCTCCCTTTTAAACTCTCTGTGCTGTTCTGCCTATGTCACATGCCTGCGCAGTCTCGTCCTTCTGGCACTCGAAGAAGTTTTTAAAAAAAAACTGCCTTCCTTCAGAATTTATCTCTCACGCCGCTCTATTGTCCCGATCCAAAAGAAAGCAGTTGGAAGTAACATTCCTTTTTAAACTCACTGCGCTGTCCTGCCTATGTCACGCGCCTGCACAGTCTCTTCCTTTTCACACTCGAGGAGGTTTTTAAAAAAAACTGCCTTCCTTCAGAATTCAGCTTCCACGCCGCTCTGTTGTCCCAATTCAAAAGAAAGCCATTGGAAGTAATCTTCCTTTTTATACTCTCCATGCTGTCCTGTCTACGTCACCTGCCTGCGCAGTCTCGTCCTTCTTGCACTCGAAGAAGTGTTTAAAAAAACTGTCTTGCTTCAGATTTCAGCTCCCACGCCGCTCTGTTGTCCCAATCCAAAAAAAAAGTGTGCAACATTTATAAAATGTGCAAGAATGCGTATCATAGACAACTTAGAATGAAAATCAGGAAGATGTGAAGATGTGGAAAAACTGGATCTGTAAGGTGATCTGCCAACAGTGGATGTGCGTTGTACTTTTAATTGATGCCGACTAATGCTATAAGTTTTAGCATTTGAAATCACTTCTAATTCCAATTTTTGGAGTGTCAGATCAGACATCTGTGCCCATCTCCAGGACTGACCAAGTAGTGAAACAATCCCATAGCTTCCAGTAGAACCTGCTTCATGGCACCTGGTCCTCCTCCTCTGGGAAGATCAAATACAGATAAGACTATAAGTCGTAGAAGCAGGTGAGGCCAATTGGCCTATTGAGTCTGCCCTGCCATTGAATCGTGGCTGATTTATTTTCCTTCTCAATCCTATTCTCCTGTCTTTGAAACCCTGATGAATCAGGAACCTATGGAGTGAATGCTTTCACAAGCACCTCATTCATTTGATCACAATTTCACTATGGTTCCATGTATTCTACTCTTCCATTCAAAGCGGTCTGTTAGAATGATCTGTTAACTTGGGTATTCTCAAGGATGGAGTCCCCAGTGTTCACTGTGTGTTTGCATACTTTGTGTTATATGGAAATTTGATTAATTTTGCTGTGGGTTTCTACTTAATGCAGCCAGGATCTGAGTTTGGTTTTTGCTGTTGGTGTGTAGTCTCTTTGATTCATCCTTTTGAGTGTTTTTGTTAAAATGACATTATTTAGAAAAGGAAACTTGAGCATATGTTGATTTAACTTGTTTTGGCTGCTTGCTTCCACAGTGCTGGCTGTTTTCAGGGTGCAGAGGCTAAATAGTTCACAGTTCAAAAAACATGTAGTACATATGTGTCACTATTGACAACCCTGAGATTTATTTTCTTGTGGACGTACTCAGTAAACCTATAATAGAATAATAACCATCATGAAAGACTGCACCTACTTGAGCATTCAATCAGTGTGCAGATAACACAAACTGTGTAAGTACTAAGAGAAAGAAACAGTATTTATTGGTTATTTATTATTACAGGTGTCCCCTGCTTTTCGAATGTTCGCTTTACGAAACCTCACTGTTACGAAAGACCTACATTAGTTCCCTGTTTTCGCTAACAGAAGTTCACTGTTACGAAAAAGGCAGCGCATACCCTGAGCAGCCACTCTTCCCCCGGATTTGGAACTGCATTCTAGCTGGCATTGCTTAAACATATGCCTGTGAGCAGTCGTTTGCAAGATGAGTTCTAAGGTATCGGAAAAGCCTAAAAGAGCTTGTAAGAGTGTTACACTTAGCGTAAAATTAGACATAATTAAGCATTTTGATCGTAGTGAACGAAGTAAGGATAAAGTGAGTTTGGCTTGTGGAAGTTGACGAAGATGATGTTGAAGAGGTTTTGGCATCCCATGACCAAGATAAAGAGCTGATGCAATTGGAAGAGAAAAGGATAACAATTGAAACCGAATGCAGTAATGAACCGGAAGTGAAGTCGTCCAGGAACTGAACAAGAAGCAACTGTGTGAGATTTTTGCTGCAATGGTGAAGTACGACTTTAATTTTGAAAGGGTACGTCGGTTTAGGGCATACTTGCAGGATGATTTGAGTGCTTACAAAGAACTGTATGATGTAAAAATGCGCAAGGCTAAGCAGTCAAGCAAGCCTTCCACAACAACCACGGCAGACGATGAACCTCAGCCTTCGCCATAGAAGATGACCTGCCTGCCCTGATCGATGATGAGATGACACCCCAGTGTCCCACCACCCCAGTGGTCCCAACCCCCGGGCTGCGGACAGATACCGATTCATGGAGAATGCAGCGGTAGCCAGGAGGCACCCAGCACATCCTTAAGAAAAAAAGCCAAAATAAACAAGCTAATTAATTAGGTGCCACCCGGCATGTAAATGTCGGCCCAGATCAGAGGCGATTGCCAATCGCGTCGCCTCTGATCTGGGCCGACATTTACGTGCCGGGCGGCACCTAATTAATTAGCTTGTTTGTTTCGGCTTTTCTCTTAAAGATGTGCTGGGTGCGTCCTGGCCACCGCTGTACCCCTGCATTCTTCGCGGATCGGTATCGGTCCCCTGCCTGGAGGGTAGGGGCCACTGCACCACCCCACCCTGCGACGACTCAGCCTAACACACCATCATCAGTGTGCTTGGCGCTGTCTTCCCGATTCCAGTAAGTGATACTACATTGTACATACATTATTTCTACTTTATATCGACCGTGTATTTTTACGTGTTACTTGGTATGATTTGGCAGCTTCATAGCTTAAAGGTTACTGGAGAGCGCTTGAATGAGATTTTCTGCCGACGGCGCTTGCGTGAGATTTTCGCTACGGAGAACAGTGCAGGCAATGATTGTGGAAAAGTATTTTTACTTTATATATGCTGTGTATTCATCATATCATTCCTGCTTTTACTATATGTTACTGTTATTTTAGGTTTTATGTGTTATTTGGCATGATTTGGTAGGTTATTTTTGGGTCTGCGAATGCTCACAAATTTTTCCCATGTAAATTAATGGTAATTGCTTCTTCACTTTACGACATTTAGGCTTACGAACCGTTTCATAGGAACGCTCTACCTTCGGATGGCGGGGGAAACCTGTATTGAGAAAATGATGTGAAGAGTCTTTGAATTTGTGTGCATAGGTTGTGGGAACATTTCAGTGATGTAGCAAGTGAAGATGAGTGAAGTTATCCCCTTTGGTTCAAGAGCCTGATAGTTGAGGGGTAACAGCTGTGAACCCGGTGGTATGAGTACTGAGGCTCCAGTACCACCTTCCTGATGGCAGTAGTGAGAAGAGAGCATAAGACCATGAGACATAGGAGTAGAATTAGGCTATTTGGCCCATCAAGTCTGCTCCATCATTTGATCATGGCTGATCTTTTTTCCTTCCTCAGCCCCACTCCCTGGCCTTCTCCCTATAACCTTTATTGCCATGTCCGATCAGGAACCTATCAAGCTCTGCAGTAAATACACCCAATGACCTGGTCTCCATAGCTGCCTGTGCTAATAAATTCTACAAATTCAGTACTGTATGGCTAAAGAAATTTCTCTGCACCTCTGCTTTAAATGGACGTCCCTCTGTCCTGAGGCTGTGCCCGCTTGTCCTAGACTCCCCCACCATGGGAAATATCCTTGCCACATCCACTCTGTCTAGGTCTTTCAACATTCGAAAGGTTTCAATGAGATCCCCACCTCATCCTTATAAATTCCAGCGAGTACAGACCCAGGGCTATCAAACATTCGTCATATGATAACCCTTTCATTCCTGAAATTATCCTTGTGAATCTCCTCTGAACCCTCTCCAATGCCAGCACATATTTTCTTAGATGAGGAGCCCAAAAATGTTCACAATACTCAAGGTGAGGCCTCACCACTGCCTTATAAAGCCTCTGCATCACATCCCTGTTCTTCTATTCTAGACCTCTTGAAATGAATGCAAACAGTACATTTGCCTTCTTCATCACTGACTCACCTGCAAGCTTTTAGGGTGTTCTGTATTGCATTGAACTGCTGCTGCTAAGTTAACAAATTGCACTTCACATGCCGGTGATAATAAACCTGATTCTGATTCTGAAAATACTCATTTAATTCATTTGTCATCTCTTTGTCCCCCATTATTTTTTCTCTGGCCTCATTTTCTAGCAGTCCTTTATCCACGCTCATCTTTCTTTTATTTTTTTACATACTTGAAAAAGGTTTTACTATCCATTATGATACTGTTTGTTTGCTTGCTAGCTTTCATATTTCATCTTTTCCCTGCTAATGCTTCTTTTAGTTGCTTTCTGTAGGGTTTTAAAAGCTTCCCAATCCTCTGTCTTCCCGCTAATTTTTGCTCTGTTGTATGCCCTCTCTTTTGCTTTAACGTTACCTTTGACTTCCCTTGTCAGCCATGGTTGTTCTGTTTTCTGCCATTTGAATATTTCTTTGTTTTTGGATACATCTGTTCTGCACCTTCCTCATTTTTGCTGGAAACTCACGCCATTGCTGCTCTACTGTCATCTCTGCCAGCATCTCCTTCCAGTTTACTTTGGCCAGCTTCTCTGTCATACCACTTACCTTATGGTTTCCCTTAGAAACCATAGAAAAACTACAGCACAGAAACAGGCCTTTTGGCCCTTCTTGGCTGTGCTGAACCATTTTCTGCCTAGTCCCACTGACCTGCACACGGACCATATCCCTCCATACACCATGTATCCCTCCATGTATCTGTCCAATTTATTCTTAAATGTTAAAAAGGAACCCGCATTTACCACCTCGTCTGGCAGCTCATTCCATACTCCCACCACTCTCTGTATGGAAACCACTGAAATACTGTATGTCAGGCTTTACTTTCTCCCTATCAAATTTCAAGTTGAGCTCAATCATGTTATGATCACTGCTTCCTGAGGGTTCTTTTACCTTAAACTCCGTAATCATCTCTAGTTCACTACATATCACTCAATCCAGTATAACTGATCCCCTAGTAGGCTCAATGACAAACTGCTCTAAAAAGCTATCTCTTAGGCATTCAACAAGCTAACTCTCTTGAGATCCTTAACCAACCTGACTTTTCTAATTGACCTGCATGTTGAAATCTCCTATGACTATAATAATACTACCCTTTTGACACACCTTTTCTATTTCCCGCCGTAATCTGTGGTTCACATCCCAGATACTATTGGGAGGCCTGAATATAACTGCCATCAGGGTCCTTTTACCCTTGCAGTTTCTTAATGCAACTCACAAGGATTCAGCATCTCTGATTGTATGTCACATCTTTCTACTGATGTCCTATGTTCTTCCTAGCATGTCCTAGGTTGTGGTGGTCCCTGATGATGGTTGTTGCTTTCCCAGAATGTTTCATGTGGATGTGCTCAATGGTGAGGAGGGCTTACCCGTGATGGATTGGACTGTATCCACTATTTTTTGTAGGAATTTTCATTCAAGGGCATTGGTGTTTCCAGGTTGTGATACAGTCAGTCAATCTGTGGAAGTTTGTCAATGTTTTAGATATCATGTTGGATCTTCGCAAACTCCAAAGGAAGCAGAGGCTCTGCCACGATCTTTCATGCTGGGCCCAGGACGGCGAGGGGGAAGGAGACAGGTGAATCACAGGCAGATGGTGCTGAACACCATCGATCGCCTTCCGCTCTTGTCGTCATTGATTTCAATCTTGCTGGACACTTTAATTGACACTGGTGCAGTCAGCATATTTTGTGTGCCACAGTTACCGAGGAGACATTAGATCGTGTAGAGGGAGTGGAGAGTTTAAAAAAAGTGTGCTGATGCAGCCGGCGAATTTTGTGTGCCGCAGTTAGCAAGGAGACATTGGATCGTGTAGATGGAGAGATAGTTTAAAGGAAGCAAGTGGGGAACAGTTGACACATTTTGCATGCCGCAGTTCCCAAGGAGACATTTCAATGCGTAAAATTAAGGTCTTGGCGAGATCCGATATGAAGAAGTTTGGGTTAAGTGTGAGTGGGTGTGTGAGTGCTCATCGAGGCTTCGGTGAGGAGAGCTGAAGGTACAATTTTTTTCTTATTTATTCTTTCTCTCTTATTGCACGTTTAGAGTGGAGATCAGGCAGGATAGTGGACTGCTCCTCTTGCAGGATGTGGGAAGGCAGGGAGACCTCCGGTGTCCCTGAAAACTGTATCTGCAAGAAGTGATCCAGCGGCAGTTTCTGACAGATCATGTTTCAGGAGTTGGAGCTGGAACTGGATGAACTCTAGACCATTTGGGAGGCTGAGGGGTTGATAGCCAGAACATTCAGGGAGGTAGTTATGGGTCACAGGCAATTTGTTGACGGTAAGGTGGGGAAAGGGGATATGCAGCCAGTGCGGAGTACCCCTGTGGCCATTCCCCCCCCAACAACAGGTATGCAGTTTTGGATACTGTTGTGGGGTGGGGGGGGGGGAGTGTGGAATGATCTAGCAGAGGAAAACTATAGCGGTCAGTTCTCTGGCATTGAGTTTGGCTTCATGGCTCAGAAGGGATGAGGGGAGAAGAGGCAAGCTGGTGAGAAAGGGGATTTGTTGGTTGGGAAAACAAAAAGGAGGTTCTGTGGACGAGAACTAAACTCCCAGATGGTTTGTTGTCTTCTAGGTGCCAGGGTTGTGGAGCTCGGGTCGAATCTTCAACATTCTTGAGAATGAACAGTCAGAGTCATGGTCTGTGTAGGTACCAATGACATAGGTAGGAGGTGTGATGAGGTCCTACACAAAGTGAATTCAGGGAGTTGGGTCCTAAGTTACAGGACGGGCCCTCCAGGGTTGTGCCATGTGCTAGTGAGGCCAGAAGTAGGAAGATCATACAGTTTAATATGTGACTAAGAAGATGGTGCAGGAGGGAGGGCTTCAGATTTTTGAATCATTGGGCTCTCTTCCAGGGAAGGTGGAAGCTGTAAGGAAGGGATGGTTAGTACCTGGACTGGATGGGTCTAATATCCTAGCAGGAAGTTTTGCTAGTACTGCACAGAGAGTGGGTTTAAACTAGAGTGAAAAGGAGATGTGCACCAGAGCAAATAATGGAGTAGTTGTGGAGTAAGGTGTTGTCAAGTGTGCATACAGAGTCACAAATCACAAGGTTGGACATGGTGGGACTAATGTTTTGCGCTTCATATATTTCAATGCAAGGAGTATTGTAGAGCGTAGGCCATAGATCTGCATGTGGAATTATGACACGAGTTCAGGAGGGGTAGGACTAGCAGCTCAGTGTTTGGGGTTTCACTTTTTTGGATGTGACAAAGGCAGGAGGAATTAAAGGAGGAGGGGTGGCATTACTAGTCAAGGAAAATGTCAGTCAGGACAGACCGGAGAACTCATCTAGTAAGGCTTTATGGGTAGAACTGAGGAATAAAAAGATATGACCATGTTATTGGGATTATATTATAGACCACCCAACAATCTATGGGATTTAGAGGGCAAATTTGTGAAGAGATTGCAGACTGTTGCAAGGAAGATAAGGTTGTGATGGTGGGTGATCTTAACTTTCCACATATCAACTGGGACTCCCATTCTGTAAAAGTACTAGATGGGAATGAGTTTGTCAAATGTATTCAGGAAAGTTTCTTTAACAGAGAAGACTGTTCTCTAACAGGAGAGTTCTATACTCGAATTGTATTAGGGAACGAGGCGGGGCAGGTGACAGAAGTTTGTGTAGGAAAACATCCAGTGATCTATCAGGCCATCAATTTCAAGGTATTTATGGAGGAGGATGGGTCTGGTCCTCAAGTTGAGGTCTGGTCCTCTTTTGGGGTTCTAACATTTTTAAGTCATTCATTCTTTGTTCTTTTTCTCTCTCTATTTGTGAATGTCTGCAAGGAGTAAGGTTTCAGTTTGTACACTGTATACATTCTCTGACATTAAATTGAACCATTGAGATACTAAAGTGGAGATTGGCAAATTTTCATGGTACCAGGAAGGATCTGGCAAGTGTGAATTGGGACAGGTTGTGTTCTGGCAAAGGTGTACATGGTAAGTGGCATTCAAAAGTGACATTTTGAGAGTACAAAACTTGTATGTTTCTGTCAGAATATAAAAGGCAAGGAAAACAGGTTTTTAGGGAACCTTGGTTTTCGAGAGCTTTGGAAGCCCTGGTTAAGAAAAAGGAGGTTGCTTAGTAGTAGGTATAGGCAGGTAGGAACAAATGAGGTATTTGAGGAATATAACAATGCAAGGGAACACTTAAGGAGGAAATCAGGAGGGATAACAGAGGCATGAAATTGCTCTAGCAGATGAGGTGAAGTAGAAAGGTAAACCCTAGTTTGTGAACCCTTTAGAATTTTCTGTATTTCTGCATAAATATGACCCAAAATATGATCACATCTACACACATTTTAAAACTAGATAAAGAGACCCCAGGTCAGCAAACAACACATTAAAAAATCTTTATATTTATTTATTTATTGAGAAAAATGATCCAATGTTACATGTATTTGTTGGAAAAAGTACGTTAAGTCTTTGCTTTCGGTAACTGGTAAGACCTCCCCTTGTACAGCAATAACTTCAACCAAGCATTTCTCGTAACTGTTGATCAGTCCTGCACATTGGCTTGGAGGAATTTTAGGCCATTTCTCCTTACAAAACTGCTTCAACTCCCAGATGTTGATGGGCTTCTTTGCATGAACTGCTTGCTTCAGGTCCTTCCACAACATTTCTGTAGGATTAAGGTCAGGACTTTGATTCAGCCATTCCAAAACACAAATTTTCTTCTTTTAAACTATTCCGTTGTTCATTTACTCTTGTCTTTCGGATCATTGTCTTCTTGTATCATCCAATGTCTATAAAGCTTCAGGTCTGTGGCTATGGCCGTTGGCTCCTTAACTGGCTTTTAGGGACTCTACAGTTTGATATTCAATGTTTGGTGTGTTTTTTATGTTCACTTTTTTCTGCTTGTCTGAATGTTCTTGTTTATCCACACATCTGATGGTCTTGTGTGGAGGTTTTCTCTGTTTTGTGGCTTTCTGCAAGAAGGTGGATTTCAAAGTTGCATACTGCATAAATACCTGTTTCAACCTACTTCAGCTGAGAATCACAACTGCATCCAAGGTCTGTACAGTTAATAAAGATGTTTTAATGTGATTGAACAATCTATTGCTGCTTAAAACTGACGGAGATAATGCTGATTGTGGCCATACTTCTTGTAGGAAATATGGCTGTCGCTCGGGGTTACGAGTGTGTTTTAAAATACTGCATTTTCGACTCCTGATACCAGCTATCTTGCTGGCAAACATACAAACTCTAGTCTAATAAAATTGATGATCTCAGAGCTGGAGTTCTGTATCAGAGGGATGTTAGGTCAGGGTGCATCTTCTGCTTGACAGAATCCTGGTTAACTGCTTCCATATTGGATGCAGCGATTCAGATTGAAAAGTTCACTATACACTGTCAGAGTAGGACTGTTAAGTACCTCAAAAGCAGATGTGGAGGTGTTTACTTCATGATCAACTCCTCTTGGTGCACAAATGTGTCAGTAAGACAAATGAGCTGATTGTGGACTTCAGGATGTGTAAGACAAAAGAACACATACCAATCCTCATAGAGGGATCAGAAGTGGAGAGAGTAAGCATTTTCAAGTTCCTGGGTGTCAAGATCTCTGAGGATCTAACTGGTCTCAACATATTGATGCAGCTACAAAGAAAGCAAGATGGCATTTATACTATATTAGGAGTTTGAAGAAATTTGGCATGTCAACAAAAACACTCCAAAACTTCTGTAGATGTACCATGGAGAGCAATCTGACAGGCTGCTTCGCTGTCTGGTATGGGAGGGGGGAGCTACTGCACAAGACCGAAAGAAGCTGCAGAGGGTTGTAAATTTAGTCATCTCCATCTTGGGTACTAGCCTACAATATACCCAGGACATCTTCAAGGTGTGTCAGAAAGGCAGCGCCCATTATTAAGGACCCTCGCACCCAATGCATGCCCTTTTCTCACTGTTATCATCAGATAGGAGGTACAGAAGCCTGAAGGCACACACTCAGCGATTCAGGAACAGCTTCTTCCCCTCTGCCATCTGATTCCTAAGTGGACGTTGATCCTGTGAACACACCACTTTTTTTAGTATATATTATTTCTGTTTTTTTGCATGATTTTTAATCTATTCATTATAAGGATACTGTAATTTATTTTTCTTCTATATTATATATTGCATTGAACTGCTACTGCTAAGTTAACAAATTTCACAACATACGCTGGTGATAATAAACCTGATTCTGATTCTGAGCCTCATCTTCTCAAGAAAGATCTGTTTATGTGCACCATGCCTTGATCAAAACAAGTTTCAGAGGACCTTAGAAGAAAAATTGCCTAGATAAATAAAGCTGTAAAAAGCTGCAAAAGCATTTCTAAAGATCTGTGTGTTCATCTGTCTACAGTAGGAGAAATTGTCTGCAAATAGAGAAAGCTCAGTGTTGTTGGTACTTTCCCAAGGAATGGGCAACATGCAAAGATCACACCAAGAGCACGATGTGCATTGCTGAAGGAGGTGAAAAAGAAACCCGAGGGTAAAAGCAAAAGACCTGCAGAAATCTCTTAGGACTTGTTAAAGTTTCTGTTCAGGTGTCCACTATAAGAAAAACACTGAACAAGAATGGTGTTCATAGAAGCACACCACGAAGGAAACCACTGTTGTCCATGAAAAACTTAGCTGCACATCTCAGGACTGCAAAAGACCACCTGGATGTTCTACAACATTGTGCAATGTCCAATTTATAGTAATTGATAATAAATAGTATGTATAACAGGAGAGTCAATATAACATAGAAATGCAGTTGTGTCAGCATGAATTAATCCTAGAAAGATGTGCTGTTGTGCCTTTTTCACCACATAGCCAATATGTACAGACCATGGGGGATTCTCAGTGATGTGTATGCCGAGGAACTTAAAGCTGTTCACCCTCTCAACCCCAGATCCATTGATGTCTGTAGGGATTAGCCTGTCTCCATTCCTCCTGTAGTCCACAACCAGCTCCTTTGTTTTTGCGATGTTGAGGGAGAGGTTGCTTTCTTGACACCACTGTGTCAGTGTGATGACTTCTTCTCTGTAGGCTGCCTCATTATTATTTGAGATTAGGTCAATCAGTGTCGTGTTGTCAGCAAATTTAATTAGCAGATTGAAGCTGTGGGAGGCAACACAGTCATGGGTATAGAACCATAGAACACTACAGCACAGAAAACAGGCCATTTGGCCCTTCCAGTCTGTGCCAAAACATTATTCCACTAGTCCCATTGACCTGCATCCAGTCCATAACCCTCCAGACCTCTCCCATCCATGTACCTATCCAATTTATTCTTAAAACTTAAGAGTGAGCCTGCATTTACCACGTTCCACACTCCCACCACTCTCTGAGTGAAGAAGTTCCCCCTAATGTTCCCTCTAAACCTTTCCCCTTTCACCCTAAAGCCATGTCCTCTTGTATTTATCTCTCCTAATCTAAGTAGAAAGAGCCTATTCACATTTACTCTGTGTATACCCCTCATAATCTTGTAAACCTCTATCAAATCTCCCTGTAACTCAACTCCTGAAGACCCGGCAACATCCTAGTAAATCTTCTCTGCACGCTTTCAATCTTACTGATATCCTTCCTATAGTTAGGTGACCAGAACTATACACAATACTCCAAATTTGGCCTCACCAATGTCTTATACAACCTCCCCATAACATCCCAACTCCTATACTCAATACTTTGATTTATGAATGCCAGGATGCCAAAAGCCTTCTTTACAACCCTGTCTTACCTATGACGCCACTTTCAGGGAAGTAAAGGGAGAGTAAAGGAGGGGGTATACAGAGAGAGTAAAGAAGGGGGCTTAGTACACAGCCCTGAGGGGCATATGTGTGAGGGTCAGAGGGGCAGAAGTGAGGGAGCCCACTCTTACCACCTGCTGGTGACCTGACAGGAAGTCCAGGATCCAGCTACACAAGGCAGGGTGAAGTCCGAGATCTCTGAGCTTCTTGTCGACCCTGGATGGAACTATGGTGTTGAATGCTAAACTGTAGTCCAAAAACAGCATTCTCACATAAGCACCCCTCTTCTCCAGATGTGTAAGGATGGTGTTAGAGCAGTGGCTATCGCATCATCTGTCGATCGGATGTGTCAGTAGGTGAATTGTAGGCAGTCCTGTGTGGGTGGTAGCAAGCTGCAGATGTAATCCTTGACCAGCCTCTCAAAGCATTCGCTTATTATTCAGGTGAGTGCAACAGGACACTAGTGATTCAGACATGTTACCTTGGTCTTTTTAGGTACCAGAACAATGGTGAATGTATTGAAGCAGGAGGGCACTCTACACTGGGAGAGGGAGAAATTAAAAATGTCTGTAAACACACCTACTGGTTGTGCCACACACATCCTGAGTACCCTATCCTGGGATGCGACTGTCCACTCGTACACCTGCGTACTTTGGCCTCAAAGATGACCAAGGTGCAGGTTGCATCAGCTATAGGTCTCCTCAGGGGCTCACTGGTGTTGGCAATATTGAATCAAGCATAAAAAAGATTTAGGTCATCTGGGAGAGGGGCAGCAATATTGGAAACTCCACTGCATTTAGCTTTGTAGTCTATGATGGTGTGCAGACCTTGTCATAAGCTGCATGTATTTTTAGTGGAAAGCTGAGTCTGACTCTTGTCTCTGTGTTGTGGTTTTGCTGCCCTGATGACTGTGCAGATTGTAGCTGCATTTCTTGAGCTCCTGCTAATTACTAGCAACGTAAGCTCTGTGTCGCGCGGTAAGTGCTGCTTGCACGGAACTGTTGATCCAGGGTTTCTGGTTTGGATAGACCCTGACCAATTTCTGAGGGACAACTTCCTTGATGCACTTCTGGATGAAACTGGTGGCCCCATCCGTGAACTCGTGACCCCATCCTCATCATGGGGGACATTCCAGTCAACATCATCAAAGCAGTCCTGCAGCATGGAGACCGATTGGTCGGACCAACATTGGACGGTTTTAACTATGGTTGGCTCTTGATTCAGCTTCTGCCTGTACTTGGGCAGCAACAAAATGGAGGAGTGATCTGATTTTCCAAATGGAGGGCAGGAGTGCTTTGTAAGTGTTGCGGAAGAGTAGCAGTGGTAGAGTATGTTATTTTCCCGTGTGCCCACTTGGATATGTTGGCAAAACTTCGGAGAGATTTTAGACAGCGAAGTTAACTAATTTCACCATATATGCCGGTGATTTTAACCTAATTTCGATTCTGTTCCTGACATACTTTGATAATAAGTGTACTTAGTACTTTATAGTCTGGAAGATCAGAGTGGTAGTCTATGCATGGAACCGAATTGGATGGGGAGATGGTAAATAGATTTTTTTTGCATCTGTATTTACTCAGGAGACAAACACAGAGTCTGTGGAAGTGAGTAAAGCAGCAGTGAGGACATGCGCCCTTTACAGATTACAGTGGAGGAGGTGTTTGTTATCTTGAGGAAAATTAGGATGGATAAATCCCAGATTTTGACAAAGTGTTTCCTCGGTCTCTGGGAGCCTAGTGCAGAAATTGCAGGGGCCCTAGCATACATATTTGAAACATCTTTACCAGGGATGAAGTGCCATGGGATTGGTGGGTAACTAATGTTGTTCCATTGTTTAAGAAAGGCTATAAGAATAAGGCAGGAAATTATAGGCTGGAGAGCCTGACATCAGTAGTGGGAAAGTTATTGGAAGGTATTTTTAAGAGACCAGATATGTAAGTATTTGGATAGATGGTGACAGATTGGGGATAGTCAACATGGTTTGTGCGTGGTAGGTCATGTCTAACCCATCTTTGAGTTTTTTGAGGAAGTTTCCAGGAAAGTTGAAGGCAAGGCAGTGGATATTGTCAACATGGACTTTAGCTAGGCCTTTGAGCAGGTCCTACAGGTGAGATTGGTCAAGAAAATTCAGTTGCTTGGTATCCAATTGGATTAGACGTTGGCTTTGTGGGAGAAGCCAGAGAGTGATGGTAGAGGGCTGCCTCTCTGACTGGAGTCCCGTGATTAGTGGAGTGCCGCAGGAACTGGTGCTGGGTTCATTTTTGTTTGTCATCTAAATCTGTGATCTGGATGATAATGTGGGTTAACTGGATCAGCAAATTTGCAAATGACACCAAGATTGTGGGGGGTGGGGGGGGGAAGGGTGTGTAGTGGATTGCGAAGAAGACTATCAAAGCTTGTAGTGTGTTCCGGAGCAGCTAGAAAATTGGGCTGAAATGACAGGTGGAATTTAATGCAGAAAAGTATGAGGTCTTGCGCTTTTGGAGAACCAACCAAGTGAGTGGTGATACAGTGAGTGGTAGGGCACTGAGCTGAGTGGTAAAACAGAGAGGTCTGGGAAATTAAGTGCATCATTCATTGGAAGTGGCATCACAAGTCAATGGGTCCTAAATAAACTTGGAGTATTGTGTGCAGTTTTGGTCACCTACCTCCAGGAAAAATGTAAGTAAAATTGAAAGAGTGCAGGGTATTGCTAGGACTTGAGGACCTGAGTTATTGGGGAAGGTTAAATTGGTTAGGATTCCCTAGAACATAGAAGATAGAGGGCAGATTTGATAGAGATATAAAAAATTGTGAGGGGTATAAATAGAGTAAATGAAAGCAGGCCTTTTCCACTGAGGGTGGGAGAGAGTACAATTAGAGCTCATGGGTGAAGGGTGAAAATGATCAAGGGGAAAATGAGGGGAAACTTTTTCACACAGAAGGTGGTGAGAATGAGCTGCCAGCAGAAGTGGTGGATGTAGGTTCAGTTTTAACCTTTATGAGAAATTTAGATAGGTGCATGGATGGGAAGGAAATAGTCTGGATGCTGGTTGATGAGACAAGCAGATTAATGGTTTGACACGGATTAGATGGGTTGAAGGGCCTGTTTCTGTGCTGTGGTGTTCTGTGACTGAGGAAAACAAACTCGATTTCTGCAGCTTCTCCCTGTAACTGAAACATTCCATTCCAATCAACATATTGCTGAAACTACATGGAATATCTCTACGGTGGTCTAAGAAATGTTCCTTGTAAGCAGAACAAGTCTCCCTCCTGGCACTTATCCTTGTAAACGGAACAAGTGCTACGCATGCCCTTACACTTCCTCCCTTACCACCATTCAGGGCCCCAGACAGTCCTTCCAGATGAGGCGACACTTCACCTGTGAATCGGCTGGGGTGATATACTGCGTCCGGTGCTCCCGATGTGGTCTTCCATATATTGGCGAGACCGGACGCAGACTGGGAGATGGTTTTGCTGAACACCTACGCTCTGTCCGCCAGAGAAAGCAGGATCTCCCAGTGGCCACACATTTTAATTCCACATCCCATTCCCATTCTGACATGTCTATCCACGGCCTTCTCTACTGTAAAGATGAAGCCACACTCAGGTTGGAGGAACAACACCTTATATTCCGTCTGGGTAGCCTCCAACCTGATGGCATGAACATTGACTTCTCTAACTTCCGCTAATGCCCCACCTCCCCCTCGTACCCCATCCGTTATTTATTTATATACACACATTCTTTCTCTCTCTCTCTTTTTTCTCCCTCTGTCCCTCTGACTATACCCCTTGCCCATCCTCTGGGTTTCCCCCCCTCCCCCTTTTCCTTCTCTCTGGGCGTCCTGTCCCATGATCCTCTCATATCCCTTTTGCCAATCACCTGTCCAGCTCTTGGCTCCATCCCTCCCCCTCCTGTCTTCTCCTATCATTTTGGATCTCCCCCTCCCCCTCCCACTTTCAAATCTCTTACTAGCTCTTCCTTCAGTTAGTCCTGATGAAGGGTCTCAGCCCGAAACGTCGACTGTACCTCTTCCTAGAGATGCTGCCTGGCTTGCTGCATTCACCAGCAACTTCGATGTGTGTTGTTCTTGAGAAATGCTTTTGTACATCAAATGATTTTGTTCTATTTTTAACCCCAGTATAAATTGAGGGTATATGTCATGTCTTTCATTAACCACTAAAATGCTCCATCTGACACTTAGCAGAATTAGATTCCATCTGCCACTGCTCTGCTCAGTTTAACAGCTGGTCAATGTCAGCCTGAGACTGCCCTTCTCACAGTGAAGAACACACCCACTAATTTTTATGTCCTCTCAATCTTGCAATAAAATGGTCAAGCAACACACATCAAAGTTGCTGGTGAACACAGCAGCCAGGCAGCATCTCTAGGAAGAGGTACATTCGACGTTTCAGGCCGAGACTGGGAGTTCAATAAAATGTTCAGAGTTTTCTTAATCCTAAGTGCTGGTGATATTTCATGGTGCCTCTTTGTCCTTCTAATCGCTTTTATAAATACCCTGCTATACCCTTCAGTAATACAAGGCTATTTATAGAATCTGACAGTACCTTTTGAGAGGAGCTAATAACTTTGTTTTTGTATTTTTTAACATTCAGGATGTGAGCTGCAATGAAATTACGGTATTGCCACAACAAATGGGACAACTTCAGTCTCTCAGGGAGTTGAATGTTAGAAGAAATTATCTGCAGATTTTGCCAGAAGGTGAAGCTGTTTTCCAATTTCTTAATATCTTTCTATTTCCACATGATGCCATGACGCCATGGAATAATGAAAGAAAATATTGAAGCAATTGATTTTTTTCCTTGCAGAGCTAGCAGACCTCCCTCTTGTGAAGTTAGACTTTTCATGTAATAAGATTGTGTCAATACCAATCTGCTACAGAAACATGAAGCATCTACAGATAATAGAAATGGATAATAATCCCCTGCAGTGTCCACCCGCACAGGTCAGTCATTTTTTAAAAGATGCCCGGAATGCTATCTTTAAAATTACCCTTTCAGGTGCCTTTCGATAGATTAAATGTGACTTGCTGTTTATTGCTTAAAAACAGTCCAGGAAACATCTGTGGAGAGAAACTATTAACTTGTTTAGGTGAATGATCTTTACATTAGAACAGAGAAGACTTCTGATCTCCCAGTGGCCACACATTTTAATTCCACATCCCATTCCTATTCTGACATGTCTATCCACGGCCTCCTCTACTGTAAAGATGAAGCCACACTCAGGTTGGAGGAACAACACCTTATATTCCGTCTGGGTAGCCTCCAACCTGGTGGCATGAACATCGACTTCTCCAACTTCCGCTAATGCCTCACCTCCCCCTCGTACTCCATCTGTTACTTATTTTTACACACACATTCTTTCTCTCACTCTCCTTTTTCTCCCTCTGTCCCTCTGAATATACCCCTTGCCCATCCTCTGGGTCCCCCCCCCACTCCTTGTCTTTCTTCCCGGACCTCCTGTCCCATGATCCTCTCGTATCCCTTTTGCCTATCACCTGTCCAGCTCTTGGCTCCATCCCTCCCCCTCCTGTCTTCTCCTATCATTTTGGATCTCCCCCTCCCCCTCCAACTTTCAAATCTCTTACTCACTCTTCCTTCAGTTAGTCCTGACGAAGGGTCTCGGCCTGAAACGTCGACTGCACCTCTTCCTAGAGATGCTGCCTGGCCTGCTGCGTTCACCAGCAACTTTTATGTGTGTTGCTTGAATTTCCAGTATCTGCAGAATTCCTGTTGTTTGCGTTTCTAAATCCAACACATTCTTTTTGCAAGGAAGGTGGAAGGATGGAAAAATTAATGGAGTATTTATAACAGAATAGAGATTAAATAATGGTGGAAGGATGGAAAAATTAATGGAGTATTCATAACAGAATAGAGATTAAATAATGGTGGTGATTCTGCTTGCTGAGAAAGAGCACTGGTGTCTCGTGCAATTGTGCAGAGCCTTCCTGAGATCCCATTGGAGTTTCTTACCTCCTTATCTGAGGAAGGATGTTCTTTTCGAAGAGGGGGAGCCCACATCCACTGCATCCCTTGTATCTACTTTGCTTGTTGCAATATACCCTTCAAGAGTCCTTTCCTTTCATCTCTTCCTTTTCATTGTTCAGGGACTCAAGTCTGCCTTCCAAGGCGAATGACCCAACCTTGAACTCTAGTAATTCTGTGCTTCCAGTAACTAGTCCAAATAACTCCATTTACTCAGCTAGTGTAACTGTGTGTTTCCAGTCGACTATCACTTCTCAAATTTCAGATACCCAGCTTTTATCAGAAATGGCCAGTTCTGATGAAGCATCATTAACTGGAAATGTAAATTCATTTTCTATCTCCACAAGTGTTGTCTGACCTGTTGAATATTTACTTAATGTTCAGTCTTTATTTCAGATTACAATAACTGTAGTATTTTGCTTTTCATTAGTCTGCAGTTCCAGTGTTTTATTTTCAATCTTCCTTCATCTGTTGTCTTGATTTGTCTCCTCTTTTGCACTTCCATCACAGAGATTGCCTGTGTTTAACAAATCTTCACTGTCCTCTCTCAGCTGGGTGTGTGTCATTGAGTATTGTGGTCTCCACCTTATCAGACATTCCATTTGATCTTTCGACATCTCCCCCATCCCTCCTCTGCAACTTCAAATAGCTTTCGAGGCTTTTTCAATTCTGAAGAAAGATTATCAAGCTGAGCATTCACTTTTCTTTCCTTGATTTGATGAATATTTGCAGCATTGTTGTTTTTATAGAGTTGTAGTATTTCACATTTTGAATCCAGTGGCTGATCTGGAATTGTTTGTTTAAGTGGCTTATTGTATTTGTTCTGCAGAATTTGGTTTCAGCTTCTTTAATACTGATCCATTTCTACCTGTGATTTTTTTTAAGATCTTGTTTTCCTTTTTTTTGTAATTTATCTTTTTATTGAATTTCATCATCAAGCAAACATTTCCATAAGAAGTATTTCAGATATTGTACATATATATCATATAATCATATTTGCCACAGATCTCCGCATAATATTTATCTGAGGTATACACCTATAGAAAAACAAGGAAAGAAAGAACAAGCAAAAGGAGAAAACTATGTACAAGTAGGGAGTGGTCTTTTTTTATTACAACATATTCATTGATTTGTGAGAATAAAATCAGGCCTATGAGGTGTCATGTAGTTGAACCATTTTTCCCAGTATGAATCAAATTGTTCGAACTTATGATTAACAGATGCTGTTATCTTCTCCATTTTGTAAATGTCCATTGCAATTTCCATCCATGCATTTAAAGTTAGGCTCTCTTGTGATAACCATTAACTGGTCAGGATCTTTTTACCAGCCACCAGCAGTATATTCATTAAATACTTATCTTTTTTCAACCATTCTTGAGGTACGTACCCAAAATATATGGTCTTACTTTCTAAGGGTATTTCACATTTAAAAATGTCTTGTAGGGCTTTGTGTGTCCCACTCCAATAGTCTTTGATAATGGGGCAATCCCAGAAAATATGTTAATGGTTTGCATTTTGATTTTCACAATTTCTCCAGCCAACAGGGAGGTTACTATCATAATGGGATTTCTGAGAAGGTGTAGTTAAATATCTTATCAAGTTTTTCCATCCAAGCTCCCTCCATTTTTGTGAACTGGTACACTACCAAATTCCTCCATTTTTGTGAACTGGTACACTTCCATTGATACCTCCATATTATTTTCCATTCTTCCTCAGATATAATTATCCCTCCTTCCTTCTCCCATTTTGTTTTGCTGTATGAAGTCGAATGTGTTTTAAGATTTGACAGACCCTTATACATGCTTGAAATAATTCTACTACCGTTATCTGAATTATACGCTTTTCTAAATAGCTCTATCAAGCATGTACTTGCCTTGGTTACATTTTTAACCCTCCTATTATCATACTCTCACATCTGTAGATACAGGTTTCCCCCGCCATCCGAAGGTAGAGCGTTCCTATGAAACGGTTCGTAAGCCGAAATGTCGTAAAGCGATGAAGCAATTACCATTTATTTATATAGGAAAATTTTGTGAGTGTTCGCAGATCCAAAAATAACCTACCAAATCAGGCCAAATAACACATAAAACCCAAAATAACAGTAACACATTGTAAAAGTAGGAATGATATGATAAATACACAGCCTATATAAAGTAGAAATACTTTTCCACAATCATTACTGAACTGTTCTCTGTAGCGAAAATCTCACGCAAGTGCTGTCGGCAGAGAATCTCACGCAAGCGCTGTTGGCAGAAACAAGGCGCAAGTGCTCTCCAGTAACCTTTAACCTATGAAGCTGCCAAATCATACCAAACAACACGTAAAAATACACAGCTGATATAAAATAGAAATAATGTATATACAGTGTAGTATCACTTACGGGAATCGGGACAATGCCGAGCACACTGATGATTGTGTGTTAGGCTGAGTCGTCGCAGGTTGGCTGGTGCAGTGGCCCCCACCCTCCGGGCTGCTGACAGATACTGAACTGCGAAGCATGCAGGGGTCCAGCGGTAGCCGGGAGGCACCCAGCACATCATTAAGAAAAAAGCCGAAATAAACATGCTAATTAATTAGGTGCTACCTGGCACGTAATTGTTGGCCCAGATCAGTGCCGATTGCTGATTGCATCGCCCTTGATCTGGGCCGACATTTACATGTGGGGCGGCATCTAATTAATTAGCATGTTTATTTTGGCTTTTTACTTAAAGATGTGCTGTGTGTCTCCCGGCTACTGCTGCATTCTCCTCGAATTGGTACAGTATCTGTCCGCAGCCTGGGTGTTGGGGTGGTGGGACATTGGGGTATCATTTTGTCGTCTGTTTCCATCAGAGCAGGCAGCTCATCTTCTCCTTTGACTGCCCGCCTCGATGTCGAAGGTCGAGGTTCGTCGTCTGCTGTGGCTGATGTGGAAGGCTTGCTTGACTGCTAAGCCTCGCACATTTTTCTATCACACAGTTCTTTGTAAGGAAATATGCTGCAAATATCTCCTAAACATACGTACCCTTTCAAAATTAAAGTCGTACTTATCATTGCAGCGAAAATCTCACGCAGTTGCTTCACGTTCATTTCGCTACTGCATTCGGTTTCGATTGTTATCCCTTTCTCTTCCAATTGCATCAGCTCTTCATCTATCAGTTCTTGGTCATGAGATGCCAAAACCTCTTCAACATCATGTTCGTCAGCTTCCACAAGCCAAACTCACTTTGTCCTTACTTTGTTCACCACGATCGAAACGCTTAATTATGTCTAGTTTTACGCTAAGTGTAACACCCTTACGAGCTCTTTTAGGCTTTTCCGATACCATAGAACTCATCTTGCAAACGGCTGCTCACAGGCACGTGTTAAAGCAATGCCATTCCGAATCCGGGGGAGAGCGGCTGCTCAGGGCGCGCACTGCCTTTTATCGCAGCTGATTTTTTTCGCGCGCTGCTTTTTTTTCGTAACAGTGAAAACACCTTCTGTTAGCGAAAACAGGGTACTAATGTAGGTGTTTCGTAACAGTGAGGTTTCGTAAAGCGAACGTTCGAAAAGCAGGGGACACCTGTACCGATAAAAGTCTTGTTTTTCTAATAAGTATTTCTCTTTAAGCATTTCAAAACTGAACAGTGTTCCTTCTTTCATTATATTGCAAAGAACTGTTATTCCTTTTGCTGTCCAGTCTTTAAATCTAGCATCCAGTTTATTCAACGTAAAATCCAAGTCATATGCACACTATTTAAGAATTGCAATATCTCCCTCTAGTTTATATTCTTTTATAATAGTTTTCCATATTTTAAGAGTCCATTTCACCCATGGACTAACGATAGTATTTATGTACCTTTGTAGGTTGTTACCAACCAGAATTGCCTGTATGGGGATGGGAATTATCCCCTCCTCAATGTTTTTCCATTGAGCGTCATATGATGGGTTGCATTAACATATCACAGCTCTCAACTGTGCTGCAAAATAACAATCTCTAAGAGAAGGTAGGCCCCATCCCCCCTTTTCCTGGCTAATTGCAAAGTTTTGAGACGAACTCTAGGCCTTTTACCTTGCCATATAAGGTACATTGTACATTGATAACATTTTGTTCCATTCATTGAATTGATTCTGATTAATCTCTATTGGTAGGGTCTGAAAGACCATAAGACAAAGGAGCAGAAGTTGGCCATTTGGCCCATCGAGTCTGCTCTGCCATTTTATCATGAGCATTTAGTCCTACTCCCCTGCCTTCTCACCATAACCTTTGATGCCTATCAACTTAGATACCTATCAATCTCTGCCTTAAATACACCCAGTGACTTGGCCTCCACTGCCCCCCTTGGTAACAAATTCCATAGATTCACCACCCACTGTCTAAAAAAAATTTCTTCGCATCTCTAGACCCCGCCCCCCCCATCATGGGAAACAACTTTGCCACATCCACTCTCCATGCCTTTCAACATTTGAAATATTTCTCAGGTCCCCCCTCATTCTTTTAAACTCCAATGAATACAGTCCAAGAGCAGAAAAAACGTTCCTCATATGTTAACCCTCTCATTACCGGAAAGAGATAAATTCATTTTAATAGATTCAATCCTTGAACTGAGACTCAAAAAAGGAATTAGGTTCCATCTTGTTATATTAGGTGTAGGCAACCAGATCCGGCCCGTGAAGGTATTTTAACCGGCCCAGGAGCAAATATTGGGATAATATGCTTATCCGGCCCGCAAGCAATTTTTTCCTTATTCTGAATGTTTCACGCGACCACACTGATGGACGTGCATGGCATGATGTTACATTGACCCCAGGTTCCGTTTTGTTCCAAACCAAACACTGGTATATACAAATGATGAGAAGGCAACCTACCTTATTAATATGTATTAGATACTGTCCATGCATGCGCAAGTTTTCAGATGGGATCGTTCAAATTTGTAAACAGAAACAACGTCACTGTGTTTGGACAAGAAATCCATGCTAAATATCCAGATATTTACATGTGCTACGATACTTATTGAATAACTCACGTTTCGAAATAAAATCGAATAAAAGAATTCCAATGGTAATGAATGCAAAACACAGGAAGGTAGGCACTTGAGTGCCGAAATTTCCAAGACACTCGGACACTAGATTACTTCTTCATCGAGCAATCGAGGAAACCAGTTTGTCTCACTTGCTTAGAAAATGAGACAAAGGTCCAAGAATTGAGAAAAGAGTTTTCATCTCGTTTTGCTGATTTTCGCTTGCATGCAAATTAGTTCAAGCTGTTTGCTACACCATTTGATGTGGAAGTGGACATTGCATCAGAAATTTTTCAAATGGAATTGATTGAGATGCACTGTGACGACATATTGATATCGAAATTTCATTCTAAAGATGTGTCAGTGCTTGACTTCTGTAGAAAACGTATTCATCCAAGTGGGAAGTATCTTAACTTAGTGGACCATGCAGTGGACTTATCTGTGTGAGCAATTATTTTCAAAAATGAAGCACACCAAGAACCATTTGAGAACAAGATTGACTGATGCCCATCTGGATAATGTCTTGCTCTTGGCATCAACAAGTCTGACATCCATTATTGAGAAGCTTTCAAGTAACAAACAGCGTGAAGTTTCACATTGATTTATCAACTGTTTGCATTAAAATTTTGGTTTTTATTATACTTAATTTACCACCATTCAATGCATCATGTTCATATGTTTATGTTTAAAGATTCTTTGTGTCCTTTTAATAGATTCAAAAGATGCCTTGATTGAAATAAATTGCAATGAAACTGAGTTCTTTGATTACTAATTGGCATCCTTTGTTAAGCACAAATGATTTTCTAGCATGCGTTATTCATTAATTTGAGGCAAAACATAACGAGATTTATTCAAATGGGTAATTCCCATAATTCAAGTTTTTTATGGCATTTATCTGGCCCACAGTCCGCTCATTAATATGCGATCCAGCCCACAGAGGCAAAAAGGTTGCCGACCCGTGTTATACAGGTTTCCCCCGCTATCCGAATATAGAGCGTTCCTGTAAGCTGAAATAGCGTAAAGCGAAGAAGCAGTTACCATTAATTTATAAGACCATAAGACCATAAGACAAAGGAGCAGATGTCGGCCATTCAGCCCATCAAGTCTGCTCCACCATTTTATCATGAGTTGATCCATTCTCCCATTTAGTCCCACTCCCCCGCCTTCTCACCATAACCTTTGATGCCCTGGCTACTCAGATACCTATTAATCTCTGCCTTAAATACACCCAATGACTTGGCCTCCACCGCTGTCTGTGGCAACAAATTCCATAGATTCACCACCCTCTGACTAAAAAAATTTCTTCACATTTCTGTTCTGAATGGGCGCCCTTCAATCCTTAAGTCATGCCCTCTCGTACTAGACTCCCCCATCATGGGAAACAACTTTGCCACATCCACTCTGTCCATGCCTTTCAACATTCGAAGTGTTTCTATGAGGTCTCCCCTCATTCTTCTAACTCCAAGGAATACAGTCCAAGAGCGGACAAACGTTCCTCATATATTAACCCTCTCATTCCCAAATCATTCTAGTGAATCTTCTCTGTACCCTCTCCAACGTCAGCACATCCTTTCTTAAATAAGGAGACCAAAACTGCCCACAGTACTCCAAGTGAGGTCTCACCAGCGCTTTATAGAGCCTCAACATCACATCCCTGCTCCTATACTCTATTCCTCTAGAAATGAATGCCAACATTGCATTCGCCTTCTTCACTACCGACTCAACCTGGAGGTTAACTTTAAGGGAATCCTGTACGAGGACTCCCAAGTCCCGTTGCATCTCAGAACTTTGAATTCTTTCCCCATTTAAATAATATTCTGCCTGTTTATTACTTTTGCCAAAGTGCATAACCATACACTTTCCAACATTGTACTTCATTTGCCACTTCTTTGTCCATTCTTCCAATCTATCCAAGTCTCTCTGCAGACTTTCCGTTTCCTCAGCACTACTGGCCCTTCTACCTATCTTTGTATCGTTAGCAAACTTAGCCACAAAGCCATCTATTCCATAATCCAAATCGTTGCTGTACAATGTAAAAAGAAGTGGCCCCAACACCGACCCCTGTGGAACACCACTGGTAACCGGCAGCCAACCAGAATAGGATCCCTTTATTCCCACTCTCTGTTTCCTGCCAATCAGCCAACGCGCTATCCACGTATGTAACTTTCCCGTAAGTCCATGGGCTCTTATCTTGTTAAGTAGCCTCATGTGTGGCACCTTGTCAAAGGCCTTCTGAAAATCCAAATATACAACATCCACTGCATCTCCCTCGTCTAGCCTACTGGTAATTTCCTCAAAGAATTGTAATAGGTTTGTCAGGCAGGATTTTCCTTTAAGGAATCCATGCTGAGTTCTGCCTATTTTGTCATATGCCTCCAGGTATTCTGTAACCTCATCCTTGACAATCGACTCCAACAACTTCCCAACCATCGATGTCAAGCTAACAGGTCTATAATTTCCTTTTGGCTTCCTTGCCCCCTTCTTAAATAGTGGAGTGACATTTGCAATCTTCCAGTCCTCCGGAACCATGCCAGAATCTATCAACTTTTGAAAGATCATCGCTAATGCCTCCGCAATCTCCACAGCTACTTCACACGCGGGTGCATTCCATCTGGTCCGAGAGATTTATCTATCTTTAGAGTATTCAGCACATGAATCCTAAAATAAGACTAACATATAGTAAAAGCTGGAATGATATTGTAAATACATAGCCTATATAAAGTAGAAATAATGTATGTACTGTGTAGTTTCACTTAACAGAATCGGGATGTTTGAGCCAAAATCGATTTGTCAAAAAAAAATTGGCATGTACATGCATGTGTACGTCACGCATTTGCACGTACACGCACGTCACGCATGCACATGTACACGCATTCGCACATCACGCATGCGCACAAACCTGCCTGCGCAAGGCTTCATGGCCATAGTAGTCTTTCTCTCGGGGTAAACACAAGTTTAAAGCGAGCGTCTTTTTTCGTAAAAACAAAAATCCTCTTTCGGTTAACGAAAACAGGTAGAAATGTAGGTCTTTCGTAAAAGCGAAATGTTGTAAAGAGAACGTTCGGAAAGCCGGGGACACCTGTATATTCCTTAGTTTTTTTATATATATAGGCTGATAATTGCATTATGATTGTTTTGACAAATCTTTTGGCATAATGACGCCGAAATATTTGGAAGACTCTGTTTGCCATGCCAAGGGATATCTACTTTCAATTTCTCTTGGTGGGCTATAGTTATATGAAAGTAATTGGGTTTTATCTATGTTGATCTTGTATCCTGATAATTGACCATATTGTTCAAAGGATTGCATCAATTTAGGTAAAGGGTATGTTGGTTCCCCTAGATAGATCAAAATGTCATCCGCATAACAGGCCAATTTATGCTCTGTCCCTTTAATAGTAATTCTTCTGATATCTTAATTTTGTCTGATGTATTGAGCTAATGGTTCGAGATATAATGCGAAGAGTAGCAGTGACCATGCACAACCCTGTCTCGTACCCCTTTCTAGGGTAAAACTATTTGATAGATATCCATTGATTTTAATCCTAGCAGTAAGGTTGGCATATAGTGCCTGTATATTTTTAATAATTGTGTCATGGAAACCAAATCTATGTAACACTCTGTAAAGAAAATTCCAATTAACCGAATCAGCGTCCACGGTTATCACTGTTGCTTCGATTTTATTTTTTGTATATGATCCATAATGTGAAGTGTCCTTCGTATATTGTCTTGTGTTTGGCATTGTTGTATAAAACCTGTCTGATCCTTATGTATCAGTATGGGTAGAAGGTCTTCTAATCGCTTGGCCATGATGGAGGTAAATAATCTATAATCTACCTTAAGAACGGATATTGGGCAAAATGACCCACATTCCATTTTATCCTTGCCTTCTTTCGGTATAACTGAGATTATCGCTTCCTTCCAGCTGGGTGCATTTGTGCCTTTTTTAGAGCCCAGTTCAGTGTGGGGAGTAAGACAGGAATTAACTCATTTTTAGATTCTGCCGCCTACCCATCTGAACCTGGTGACTTGCTTAATTTAAGCCTACTAATTTCAGCTTTTAGTTCAACTTCAGTTATGTCAGCAGTCATCGTTCTATTTTGTTCTTCGCTTAAAGTGGGTAACTCTAGAGAATTCAGGAAAGTGTCAATTTGGGTTATGCTTCCCCCTGGAACTTTGGAATATAGAGTTTTGTAAAACACTTCAAAAGCTTCTTGAATTTCACTTAGCTTATATTTTATAATTTTTGTTCTTGGATCCCTGATTCTATGAATTGTATTTTTGCTATCGTTTTCTTCAATTTCCACACCAGTATTTTCATAGACTTAGATCCACTTTCATAATGTCTCTGTTTCAGAAACATTAAATTTTTCCTGATTTCTTGTGTAGCCAAACTATTAATCTGATTCCTAATTTTTTTTTAATTTCCTCTAATGTATCCTGTGCCAAATTCAATTTGTGTTTTTTTTCTAGTTCCTCCAGCCTATTTTGTACAGGTCCACAATCCCTTAGCCGAAATCGTTGGGGCCAGTTGCATTTCAGAATCTGCCTTGGTTGGTTCCGGGACCCCCCGCGGATACCAAAAAACAGGTGTGCTGAAGTCCCTTATTTAACCTGTCTCAGTGCGGTGCATTTTAGGACCCAGCGGAGCTCCGGACCTGTACACATCCTCCCGTATACCTTAAATCATCTCTAGGTTACTTATAATACCTAATACAATGTAAATGCTGTGTAAATAGTTGTTATACTGTATTGTTTAGGGAATAATGACAAGAAAAAAACATTCAATAAAACATTAAAATATACAGCTTCAAATGAACTGAATCAAACACATGCTAAACGACTTATTGGAATAAATGTAGAACGTCACTGTCACTATAAAACTTCAGTAACTTGTCTTTCTGTTTCTTCACCATATTCTTCAGTAAGATGCCGCACAGACACACCACGATCAAGCTTCTGCAATAACTCCACTTTTTGCGTTATTGATAATGATAGATGCTTCCTTCTCTTTTTCTCATTGTTACCCATAGGAGTATCTGCAGCTCTTTTTGACATTTTTACAGTGAAATTAAACACAACGTCAACAGTGAACACAAAATATCAGCGCACAGCAAATGCACATGTAACCAGTACGAGTGCTGTGCCACAACTGCCGTCTGGCCGCCTCTGCTAATGCTACCACTTCACACCTGAGTGACGTTAGCTGTTGGCGAAAAACACTTTGGTTTTCGGAGCTTTTTGGATTTCAGAATTTTGGATAAGGGATTGCGCCACCTGTAATTCCTCTAATGTTTTATTCCTTATTTTTTTCATATGAAGCTGTCGCTATAATTTTCCCTCTTAAGAGGGCTTCAGAGTATCCCATAGAATGGGAGGTGAAAACTCTCCATTGTCATTGAATCCTAAATAAAGACCAATTTCTTTTTAAATTTGTTCCTTAAAGTAGGGATCATTGAGTAGACTTGAATTTAGTTTCCAAATAGTGTTCTTTGGTGTAGGTCAAAATCAACAGATAAATATATAGGTGCATGGTCATTTACATCTATTGTCCCAATTCCACAGGTATTATTTTGTTTTTGTCTTTTCCAAATGTTGTGAAATAGTCTATTCTTATATATACAGAATAGGGGAACAGAATAATGAGAGTAATTCCTTCTGTCGCGGAAAAGGTCCCTCCATATATCAATTAAACCAACATCCTCAAAAAGTGTATTAACTCTCTTATGTAAGGATTTTGTGTCATAGGTGTTTCTATTGGAAGAATCTAACTTTGGTTGTAATTGTAAATTTAAGTCTCCCCCACACATCAGGAGACCTTCTGTTTCCGTTACCATAATATTAGTAATTTTCTGAAAGAAACTGATATCATTTCCTGGGGGTGCATATATATTCAATCGAGTAACTGAATTTCCATCTATATTCCCCCTTACCAGAATATGTCTGCCCTCCTTATCTCCTATTTCGAATACTTTTTCGAAAGTTAGCTTGCTTGAGATAAGAATAGCAACTCCTCTCCTATGTCCTTATTTATATGAGGAGAAAAACAAATCAGTGAAGCCCATTCTCTTTAGTTTTCCATGCTGATTATCACTTAAGTGAGTTTCCTGTAAATATACTACACGGGCTTGTTCTTTTTTCATTTTGGATAGAATTTTACTGCGTTTGATTGGATTTAACAACCCATTGACATTAAAAGAAATTAATTTTACTTTATCCTTAGCCATGTCAATATATCATTGAAATTAGCAGAATAAAACTTAATCGATCTACTCCCTGAACAAATAAGAGCCAAGAAATGCTAATAATTTAAAAAAAGACAACGAAGGTGTGATTCCAAGGCTGAGGTCTCTAGTAGATGACGCTGGGTTGAGCTAGAGGAAACATCTAGCCGTGGGGGATAGCCCCTCCTCCCTGTGAGTTGGGGGCCCCCATTACAGTACCCATAAAAGTAAGTGAACAAGTCTAGGTCCATTACACAGAGAAGGTTTCCCTGTGTATTCCTCCTATATATATATACACACACACTCATTTAGGTGGGGTAAGAGGAGTGAATGAATTGAATAAAAAAAATTTAAAAATTGAGTAATATAAAATCCACATTATAATAAGTATTTCTTGAAATACAAACGTAGGTATAGCACCGTCTATTTTTGCTTCCGTTTATCTTATCAACACTCTTAAGGTTAGCCAAACCACATGGCTCTTCTGGAGGGGGTGAAGGCTGTCTTCAAAAAACTCAGTCTTTTCCTGATATTCTTCTCTCGCCATCCTCCCGTCCCCTGCTTTCTCGGTTCTCTTACTATTTCCCAAGCAGATGGGGATAACTGCTCAGCCAGGCTTTCCCTCGGTTTGGGAATCTCAAAGGAATCTAATTACTATTGAGCGTGGCTTATCTTCTCTGTCTCCAGTAGGCCTCGGGACGAGCGCACGATGCGCCCTCTCAATTTCAAGCTCCATAGTGGAGAGAATCTCTAGCACATCCCGCAGCAACTTTCCTACAAACTCCATCATAGACAAACCTTCCGCTCCTTCAGGAACATTGTATATCCTGATATTTTTCTGTCGGGATCTTCCCTCCTGGTCAATCAGTTTACTTTCTTGTTGATTTAATATTTTTATCGTCTTACTTAGTATCTGTTCCATGCTTTGCACGCGATCTTCCACCTTCTCAATTTGAGTCTCTGCCACCACTATTTTTTGATTGATGTTGGCGAGCTCTGACTTGATATCATTGAGTTGCTGTCCTATATCTTTTTGGAATCCCCATATCTCTTCCAGAATTTTTATCATATTTGCCGGTTCACCTGAACAAGGCTCATCTTCAGCCTCGCTAGCACACGTTCGGGTAGGAGAGCTGCGTGTTGCACCTCTCTCGTCCATAGGCTCCGCAATGATGCTTTTTTTTATCTCCATTCTTTTTCCCTATTCTTGCCCCCCTTATCAGTTAAGATATTTTCGAAAGATCTTATACTTGATGGATTAACGGGGGCAATATATGCGTTTTTCCGGAGGAGCTGTTGATTTAAGCTGCCATTCTGGACGATGACGTCACCGGAACCAATATCTTGTTTTCCTAATGCAGGTTTCATGACTTGTACTGATTGTCCTGGCTTGACTAGCATCTAAACCTGCAACACTTGGAGCTGTACAGCATACCTTGTCCATCAACACATGTTCAGTTTGCATCCTTCTGTTCCCTGTCTATAAGCTCCTGGCTCAATGCCTCTTAAACAAAGTATTTTGTCTGATTCTGGCATCTCGTCTGGCAGTATGCGCCATGTACCAAGCACTCTTTGTAGAAACAATATATTTACCCATCAATCCCCTTTAAAACTCCTCCCTTGCACTTTGATATGTGTCCTCTTGTTCTTTGATATTCTTGGCATGGTAAAAAGTAATTTGACTATCTACCCTCTTTGACCCGCTTGCATTTTTCTATCCAGTTATCCCTCAGCCTCATTCACTTCAGGAAAACAAGCTCAATCTATCCAATCTCTCTGCATAATTGAAGTCCTCCAATCAAAGCTGCAACCAGGTCAATCTCATCTGCATCCTTTCCAGCATAGTCACGTCCTTCCTTTAGGTGACCACCACACTAAACAGTAACCCTGCATGCGCGAGTTTACTCTGCTGTATGAGTAGCTGGGAATTAGTGACGGCATGGACCATTTCTGTTGAACTAGGGAATTCCAGGTTGCTGTACCATGAGCTAGCCATGGTACTCAAGGTTGTCACACAGTGTGAGGTAATGTACATTCAGCGGTGAAATGTCCATGATTAGAATTGTGGTTGCACGTCTATATCACTATATTTGATTCATTGTTGGGTTTGATCTGTGCTGATGGCCATGTTGAAGATGTGAGTTCTATTTTAGGATGCTTTACAGTGACAATCAATTGTGAAGTTTGATAATTATCAACTTTTCCAGCAGATATTGAGTTCAGCCTCAGGCTGTGTGAAGAAGGATATGTTTCATGGAGCACAGAAACCATCAACTGTCCATCTACATTAACCCCATTTACTTGCGCTTGGTCCATAATCTTCTATGTCCTGGCAATTTAAGTATTTGTATATATACCTTTTAGTGTTGTGGAATGCATTCCAGTTTGGAATTGTCCTCTTCATTACAAATGCTTTGTTTCTCTTACTCTCTTACTCATCATTTTAAACCTTTGCTTCTGGTTCCAAATGTCTGTTTTACGGAAAAGCTGATGAAGGTTTCAAATCTCTTACTAGCTCTTCTTTCAGTTAGTCCTGACGAAGGGTCTCAGCCCGAAACGTCGACTTATACCTCTTCCTATAGATGCTGCCTGGCCTGCTGCGTTCACCAGCAACCTTGATGTGTGTTGCTTGAATTTCCAGCATCTGCAGAGTTCCTCGTGTTTGCAAGGTCACTATACAGGCGTTTGGAGTCCCTCATAATACTATACATCTCTATCAAGTCCCAACTCCACTCCAAGGAAAACAAGCTCAGCAACTTCAGTTTCTCATAACTGAAATGTTCTGTTCCAAGCAACATTTTGGTAAATTTCCTCTACATCTTCTCCAGTGCAATCATGTACTACTTATAGTGTGGTAATACAGTACTGCAATATGGCTTAATCAGAGTTGCAAATTGGTTTCCATGCTTTTATATGTTGTACCTCAGCTAATGAAGGTCTATATCCCATATGCTTTCTTCATTACCTTGTCCTTTCACCAGTATAGATTGATGAACTAGTATACCAAGGTCACTGGTCAGCAATACTTGCTGTGATCCAAATCATTCATGGTGTATGTCTAACTTTATTAGATCTTCCCAAAATGTGTTGGGAAGATGTCCCACATTAGGCTTAAATTCTATCTGCTATTTTTCAGCTGAACCTACCAGCTAACAAATATTAGTTTGACCCAAGAGTTCAATATAACCATCAATTTTCATGTCACCTAAAAACCTATTAATCATACCTCTGACATTCACGCCTAATTCATTAACGTGTATGATAAACAATAAGTGTCCCAGCACCAATCACTGTGGTTTACCACAAGTCACAGGCTTTCAATTACTAAAGCAAACCTCCACCATCATCCTGTGTGTTATAAAACTGAAATTAGCTCCCATTTGCAACCTTGACTTGAATCCTATGGGCATGAATTTTTTTGGACCATCCTTATTAGAGCTGGAGTTGGATGATGGTCTGTTGGAGAGTGGGAAAGGGGCTTGCTTTCCTCGTGTGGTTTTGTTGCTGCTGTTCGTGTTGTTCTGCGGAACATTGTGGACATGCTATTTTGGCGCTGGAATGTGTGGCAACACTTGTGGGCTGCCTCGAGCACATCCTTAGATGTATTGATTGTTAACACACTTCACTGCATGTTTTGATGTACATGTGATAAATGCATCTGAATCTGAAGTCCATGGAAACTGCATCACTGCACTGCCCTCATCAATATGCTCTATGACCTTATCCATCAAATTACTTCAACAGTATCTCCCATTAACCAACTGTCTGGTCACTTCTTGTTTTTCCAAGAGTAGATTAATCACAGATACTGCCTGACCTGCTAAGCTCCTGCAGAAACTCACTTTTGCTCCAGACTTGCATCTGCAGTCTTGTATGTCTCAGCTAAGGATTAATGCTCTTCCTCAGAATTTTGTCCCAAGAATTTCCCCACCACTGATGTTAGATACACTGGCCTATGGCTGCCTGGTGTCCCTATAGATTCTCTTGATAACATTTGCTGAACTCCAGTCATGTGGCACCGCACCTCAATAGTATAAACCTCTTGTACTATACAATAGACTCTTGACCTCAAAATCTACCTCGCCATGGTTTTGTACTATATCGTCCGCCTGCACTACACTTCCTCTGTGGCAGTAACACTATATTTTACATCTATTAATGACTTTCCTATGTGCTACCTCAATGTATTGATGTGGTAAATTTATCTGAATTACACAAAGATATATTCTCACTGTTATAACTCGTGAAATTTGTTGTTTTGCAGCAGCAGTACAGTACAACACATCTAGTCTTCCTCTCTAGTCACAAGAATACATAAATAAATAAATATGTATTAAGTAACACAGAAAGAGAACAAAAATAGTCAGGTGTTGTTCATGGATGCTTCAGTAATCTGATGGTGGAGGGGAAGAAAGTGTTCTTAAGATGTTGAGTGTGTGTCTTCAGGCTCCTGTACCACCTCCCTGATGGTGGTACTGGGAAGAGGGGTCTTCAGGCTCCTGTATCTCCTCCATGATGGGGATAATGGGAAGAGGCCATGTCCTGGGAGGTGGGGTCCTTGAGGGATGGATGCCACCTTTTTGAGGCCTCACCTTTTGAAGATGTCCTTGATGCTAAAGAGGCTAGTGCCCATGATGAAGCTGTATGGATGGGAGCCTTGCTTTCTTCAATCTTCTTATGAAGAGGTGCCACTGCTGTGCTTTCTTGTTCATGGAGGTGATATTAAGAGACCAGGTGAGGTTCACCATGATGTGAGCTCCCAGGAACTTGGTGCACTTAACCCTCTCTGTGGAGGATCATGTATTCACAGAGGGGGTTGGTTCATGTAATCACAGAGGGGGTTGGACCTTTCTGAAGTCTACAGTGGTTTCTTCTCCACGTTCAGGCTTAGGGTGGTCTCACACCAATCCACCAACCGCTCCACTTCCTCTGTATACTCTATTTCGTCATGGTTCTTGATAAGGCCAACGACTGCAAGCTTGATAACACAGTTTGAGCTGGAACCCGCGACACAGTGATGTGTCAGCAGTGGGTTGAGCACACAGCCTTGGGGAGTGCCAGTGCTTAGTGTAATCTAATGAGAGATGTTGCTTCCCACACGGACTGACTATGCCCTTACTGTTAAGAAGTCCAGTATCCAATTGCAGAGGGAGGTGTTGAGACCCAGCAAGGCCTGTTTCCCCACCAGTTTCTGGGGCATGATGGTGTTGAATGCCAAAATGAAGTTGATCAACAGCAGTCTCAAGCCTTGCTCAGGCAGTGTTCTAGTACTCTCGTCCTTTGCCTCCTACAGCTGCCAGGGCTGTATCAGACCCTGGTGATTTATTCTGCTTTATATCCACTAAGTTATTTTGGACCTCCTTTTTTTATGTTATCATGGACTAGAATATCCCTGTCCTGAAGTCTGTGACTACAATTATTGCTCCTTAGTGAATGCTGATTAGATGTAATCATTTAGTATCTTGCCCATGTCCTCTGGATCCATGAACAGATGCCCCTTGAGTCCCAAAAGACATCTGTTACCTTCTTCTTCTTAATATACATGTCAAATGTTTTGGGATTTTCCTAAATTTTCTCTGTCAGTGATATTTTGTGGTCCCTCCTAATTTATCTTTTTAAGTAGTATCATAGCATAATACAGGTTGGAACAGGCCTTCGGCGTGACTGGTCCATGCTGATCACAGCATCCTCCCTTCTAGTTCCGTTGCTTGCATTAACTCTATAATACTCCAATCCCCTCCCCACCATATCCATATAACCATATAACCATATAAAAATTACAGCATGGAAACAGGCCATCTCGGCCCTTCTAGTCCGTGCCGAACTCCTACTCTCACCTAGTCCCACCGACCTGCACTCGGTCCATAACCCTCCATTCCCTTTCTTTCCATATATCTATCCAATTTAACTTTAAACAACAACATCAAACCTGCCTCAACCACTTCTGCTGGAAGCTCGTTCCACACAGCCACCACTCTCTGAGTAAAGAAGTTCCCCCTCATGTTACCCCTAAACTTTTGCCCTTTAACTCTCAACTCATGTCCTCTTGTTTGAATCTCCCCCCTCTCAATGGAAAAAGCCTATCTATGTCAATGCTATCAATCCCCCTCATAATTTTAAACACCTCTATTAAGTCCCCTCGCAACCTTCTTCGCTCCAAAGAATAAAGACCTAACTTGTTCAACCTTTCTCTGTAACTTAGGAGATGAAACCCAGGCAACATTTTAGTAAACCTCCCCTGTACTCTCTCAATTTTATTGACATCTTTCCTATAATTCGGTGACCAGAACTGTACACAATACTCCAAATTTAGCCTTACCAATGCCTTATACAATTTCAACATTACATCCCAACTCCTATACGCAATGCTCTGATTAATAAAGGCCAGCCTACCAAAAGCTTTCTTCACCACCCTATCCAGATGAGATTCCACCTTCAAGGAACTATGCACCATTATTCCTAGATCCCTCTGTTCTACAGCATTCTTCAATGCCCGACCATTTACCATGTATGTCCTATTTTGATTAGTCCTACCAAAATGTACTACCTCACATTTTTCAGCATTAAACTCCATCTTCCATCTTTCATCCCACTCTTCTAACTGGCCTAAATCTCTCTGCAAGCTTTGAAAACCTACTTCATTATCCACAACACCACCTATCTTAGTATCATCTGCATACTTACTAATCCAAATTACCACCCCATCATCCAGATCATTAATATATATGACAAACAACATTGGATCCAGTACACACATCAAAGTTGCTGGTGAACGCAGCAGGCCAGGCAGCATCTCTAGGAAGAGGTACAGTCAATGTTTCGGGCTGAGACCCTTCATCAGGGCTAACTCAAAGAAGAGCTAGTAAGAGATTTGAAAGTGGGAGGGGGAGGGGGGAGATCCAAAATGATAGGAGAAGACAGGAGGGAGAGGGATGGAGCCAAGAGCTGGACAGGTGATTGGCAAAAGGGATATGAGAGGATCATGGGACAGGAGGCCCAGGGTGAAGATAAAGGGGGAGGGGACCCAGTACAAATCCCTGACGCACACCGCTACACACCGTCCTCCAATCTGACACACAGTTATTCACCACTACTCTTGGGCGTCTCCCATTTAGCCACTGCTGGATCCATTTTACTACTTCGATATTAATGCCTAACGATTGAAGCTTCCTAACTAACCTTCCGTGTGGAACCTTGTCAAAGGCCTTACTGAAGTCCATATAGACAACATCCACCGCTTTACCCTCGTCAACTTTCCTCGTAACCTCATCAAAAAATTCAATGAGATTTGTCAAACATGACTTCCACGCAGAAATCCATGTTGACTGTTCCTAATCAGACCCTGTCTATCCAGATAATTATATATACCATCTCTAAGAATACTTTCCATCAATTTACCCACCACTGACGTCAAACTCACAGGTCGATAATTGCTAGGTTTACTCTTAGAACCCTTTTTAAACAATGGAACCACATGAGCAATACGCCAATCCTCCGGCACCATCCCCATTTCTAATGACATTTGAAATATTTCTCTCAGAGCCCCTGCTATTTCCACACTAACTTCCCTCAAGGTCCGAGGGAATATCTTGTCCGGACCCGGAGACTTATCCACTTTTATATTCCTTAAAGGCGCCAGTACTTCCTCTTCTTTAATTGTCATACTTTTCATAACTACCCTTCTTGTTTCCCTTACCTTACACAATTCAATATCCTTCTCCTTAGTGAATACCGAAGAAAAGAAATTGTTCAAAATCTCCCCCATCTCTTTTGGCTCCGCATATAGCCGTCCACTCTGATTCTCTTAGGGACCAATTTTATCCCTCACTATCTTTTTGCTATTAATATAACTGTAGAAACCCTTTGGATATATTTTCACCTTAATTGCTAAAGCTGCCTCGTATCTTCTTTTAGCTTTTCTAATTACTTTCTTAAGATTCTTTTTACATTCTTTGTATTCCTCAAGCACCTCATTAACTCCAAGCTGTCTATATTTATTGTAAATCCCTCTCTTTTTCCGAACCAAGTTTCCTATATCCCTTGAAAACCACGGTAATCCCAAACTTTTAACCTTTCCTTTCAACCTAACATAAAGATCCTGTACCCTCAAAATTTCACCTTTAAATGACCTCCATTTCTCTATTACATCCTTCCCATAAAACAAATTGTCCCAATCCACTCCTTCTAAATCCTTTCGCATCTCCTCGAAGTTAGCCTTTCTCCAATCAAAAATCTCAACCCTGGGTCCAGTCCTATCCTTCTCCATAATTAAATTGAAACTAATGCCATTACTAATGCCTTCACTAAGGAGGACATAAATAATCTTCCAGAAATAGTAGGGGATGGAGGGTCCAGTGAGATGGAGGAACTGAGGGAAATACATGTTAGTAGGGAAGTGGTGTTAGGTAAATTGAAGGAATTAAAGGCAGATAAATCCCCAGGGCCAGATGGTCTGCATCCCAGAGTGCTTAAGGAAGTAGCCCAAGAAATAGTGGATGCATTAGTGATAATTTTTCAAAACTCTTTAGATTCTGGACTAGTTCCTGAGGATTGGAGGGTGGTTAATGTAACCCCACTTTTTAAAAAAGGAGGGAGAGAGAAACCGGGGAATTATAGACCGGTTAGTCTAACATCGGTGGTGGGGAAACTGCTAGAGTCAGTTATCAAAGATGTGATAACAGCACATTTGGAAAGCGGTGAAATGATCGGACAAAGTCAGCATGGATTTGTGAAAGGAAAATCATGTCTGACGAATCTCATAGAACTTTTTGAGGATGTAGCTAGTAGAGTGGATGGGGAGAACCAGTGGATGTGGTATATTTAGATTTTCAAAAGGCTTTTGACAAGCTCCCACACAGGAGATTAGTGTGCAAACTTAAAGCACACGGGGTAAGGTATTGGTATGGCTAGAGAATTGGTTGGCATACAGGAAGCAAAGAGTGGGAATAAATGGGACCTTTTCAGAATGGCAGGCAGTGACTAGTGGGGTACCGCAAGGCTCAGTGCTGGGACCCCAGTTGTTTACAATATATATTAATGACTTAGATGAGGGAATTAAATGCAGCATCTCCAAGTTTGTGGATGACACGAGGCTGGGCGACAGTGTTAGCTGTGAGGAGGATGCTAAGAGGATGCAGGGTGACTTGGATAGGTTAGGTGAGTGGGCAAATTCATGGCAGATGCAATTTAATGTGGATAAATGTGAGGTTATCCACTTTGGTGGCAAAAACAGGAAAACAGATTATTATCTGAATGGTGTGGCCGATTAGGAAAAGGGGAGGTGCAACGAGACCTGGGTGTCATTATACACCAGTCATTGAAAGTGCGCATGCAGGTACAGCAGGCGGTGAAAAAGGTGAATGGTATGCTAGCATTCATAGCAAGAGGATTCAAGTGCAGGAGCGGGGAGGTACTACTGCAGTTGTACAAGGCCTTGGTGAGACCACACCTGGAGTATTGTGTGCAGTTTTGGTCCCCTAATCTGAGGAAAGACATTCTTGCCATAGAGGGAGTACAAAGAAGGTTCACCAGATTGATTCCTGAGATGGCAGGACTTTCATATGATGAAAGACTGGATTGACTAGCCTTATACTCGTTGGAATTTAGAAGATTGAGGGGGGATCTTATTGAAACGTATAAAATTCTAAAGGGATTGGACAGGCTAGATGCAGGCTAGATGCACGATGATGGGCAAGTCCAGAACGAGGGGTCACAGTTTGAGGATAAAGGGGAAGCCTTTTAGGACCGAGATTAGGAAAAACTTCTTCACACAGAGAGTGGTGAATCTGTGGAATTCTCTGCCACAGGAAACAGTTGAGGCCAGTTCATTGGCTATATTTAAGAGGGAGTTAGATATGGCCATTGTGGCTAAAGGGATCGGGGGGTATGGAGGGAAGGCTGGTACAGGGTTCTAAGTTGGATGATCAGCCGTGATCATACTGAATGGCAGTGCAGGCTCAAAGGGCCGAATGGCCTACTCCTGCACCTATTTTCTGTTTCTATGTTTCTATCCCATGTTTAATGAAGGCCATCACACCTTACACTTGCGTAACAACAAGAAAGAAGGGATGGGTAGGAAAGTAAAGGGCTGTCGAGGAAGGAATCTGACAGGAGAGAAGAGTATACCATATGTGAAAGGGAAGGAGGAGGTGATAGGCAGATGAGAAAGGTAAGAGACTAGTGTGTGGAATTGAAGAAGGCGGGAGAGGAGGGAATTCTTTTTATCGGAAGGAGAATTCGATATTCCTGCTATCTGGTTGGAGACTACCCAGAAAGAATATAAATTGTTGCTCCTCTACATTGAGGGTGACCTCAGCATGGCACAAGAGGTGGCCATGGACCTACATGTTGGAATGGGAATTAAAATGTTTGGCCACTAGGAAATTCTGCTTTTGGCGGATGGAGCGGAGGTGCTCGATGAAGCAGTCCTTCAATTTACGATGGGTCTCACCAACGTAGAGGAGGCCTCAGGTGCACCAGACTCAATAGATGACCCCTGTAGATTCACAGGTGAAATATTGCCTCACTGAAAGGAGTATTCAAGGCCCTGAACAGAGGTGAGGGAGGAGGAGAATGGGCAGGTGTAGCACTTTGGCCGCCTGCAGGGATAAGTGCTCTGAGAGGGATATTAATGGGGAGGAGCGAATGGACAAGAGAATCATGGAGGGAGTGATTCCTGCAGAAAGTAGAGTGGGGGAGGTAAAGATATGTTTGGTGGTGGGATCCCTTTGGAGGAAGTTGTGGAGAATAGAGTGGAGTGCTTGAGACTTTGGCTAAGGTAAATTCTTGGTAAGTTTCATTCTTTTTTTCTTTGCCTGTTAGTGCATAGATGATATGGTGTGAATGGATTCAGGTCAGTGGTGTGTCCTTCATGTCAGATGTGGGAATTCTTGGAGACTTCCAGTCTCCCTTCTAACTGTCTATGTGAGGTACATCGAGCTGCAGCTCCTTACCGATGGTGTTAGAGAACTGGAGCTGCATCAGCTCATACAGGATAATGAGGGTATGAGGAGATAGGAGTGACTATCTAGCTGTAGATCTAGGAGGCAGGCAGCTGAGTCAGGAGAGGGTAAGGGAGTAGACAGACAGTGCACAGTATCGCTTTGGCCATGCCCCTCAATAGACAAAGTACCGCTTTGGTTACCGTTCAGGGCAATGACTACCACGGAAAAGCTGCAGTGACTCAGTCTCTGGCACTGAATATGGCTCTGTGGCTCATTAGGGAAGGAGGGAGAAGAAGAGTGGTAGGGGATTCCATATAACTATGAAGCAGAAAGCAGATTCTGTGGACATGTTAGAGACACCTGGATGCCAGGGTCAGGGATGTCTCAGATTTGGTGCATGGCTTTCAAAAGTGTGAGGGTGAACAGCTGAAAGGGAGGAAGTCCTGAAGGGAGAAAATAGAAATTTCGGCGGAAAGCTGAAAAGCAGGACCTCTGGGGTAGTAATCTCTGGATTGCAGTCAGTGCCATGCGCCAGTGAGGGCAAGAGTAGGATGATTTGGCAGAAGAAGTATGGCTGAAGAATTCGTGCAGGAGACAGAGTTTCAGGTTTCTCGATCATTAGGATTTCTTCTTGGGAAGGTATGGCGTGTACAAAATGACAGGTTACACCTACATCCGGCGGTGGGGGGGGGCAATATCCTTGTGGGCAGGTTTGCTAGAGCTGTTGGGGAGGGTTTAAACTAACTTGGCAGGGAGATGGGAACCGGAGAGGATGGGGCAGTTTTTTTTTGTGCTACTTATTTCAGCTTAACTATTTAATAGGCAAGTGTATACTTACTGTAATTCAGTTTTTTTTCCTCTAGGTTTATTTATCATGTATTTCATTGTACTGCTGTCGTAAAGTTAACACATTTCATGACATTTGCCGGTGATATTAAATCTGATTCTGAACTAGATGCAATGTGCAGTGAAACTGTGAAGAAGTACAGACAAATAATAGAGCAAAATTGCAGTCAGGGTGTTGAGTTAAAGTGTTCAGGGAGCCAAAATCAAAAAGAATGATGAATACAGGACTGAAGGTTTATACTTCAATGCACACAGTATACAGAATAAAGTGGTGATCTTGTAACGCAGTTAGAGATTAGCAGGTATGACATTGTGGGCATCACTGAGTTGTGGCTGAAAAAAGATCATAGTTGGGAGTTTAACTTTCAAGGATACACATTGTATTGAAAGTTCAGGCAGGTAGGTAAGGGGGTGGGGTGACTCTGTTGGTAAAAAATGAAATCAAGTCATTACAAACAGGTGGCAATGGATCGGAAGATGTCAAATCCTTGTAGGTAGAGTTAAGAAATTGCAAAAATAAAAAGACCCTGATGGGATTTGTATACGGACCTCCGAAAAGTAGGCAGGATGTGGATTACAAATTACAACAGGTGATAGAAGAGGCATGTAAAAAGGGTAGAGTTACAATAGTCATGGGGGATTTCAATATGCAGCTAGATTGGGAAAAGCAGGTTGGTGCTGAATTTGTAGAATGCCTGTGAGATGACTTTTTAGAGCAGGTTGTGGTTGAGCCCACTAGGGGATCGGCAATTTTGGATTAGGTGTTGTGCAATGTGCCAGATTTGATTAGGGAGGTTAAGGTAAAGGAATTCTTAGGTGATAGTGATCATAATATAATAGAATTCACCCTGCAGTTTGAGAAGGACAGGCGAAAATCAGATGTATCAATATTACAGTAGAGTAAAAGGGAATTAAAGAGGCATGAGAAGAACTGGCCAAAGTTGATTGGAAGGGGACACTAGCAGGGATGTTGGCAGAACAACAATGGCTGGTGTTTGTGGGGGAAATTTGGAAGAGGCAGCAAAGATGCATCCCAAAGATGAAGAAGTATTCTAAAGGGAGGACGAGGAAACCGTGGCTGGCAAAGGAAGTCAAAAACAGCTTAACAGCAAATGGGAGGGCATATAGTATAGCAAAAATAGTGGGGAGTTAGAGGATTGGGGAGCTTTTAAAAACAACTAACAACAAAAGAGAGCGAAGATTAAATATGAAGATAAGCTAGCCAATAATATAAAATTTCTTTCAAACATCACCAGATTCTGAATAGTTCCAGAGGACTGCAAAATTGCAAATGTCACTATCCTCTTTAAGAAGGGAGGGAGGCAGAAGAAATGGAATTATACACCAGTTAGCCTGACCACAGTGGCTGGAAAGCTATTGGAGTCTATTGTTAAGGATGAGGTTTTGGGGTACTTGCAAGCACATAATAAAGTAGATTGAAGTCAGCATGGTTTCCTTAGGGGAAATTTTGCATGACAAGCTGTTGGAATTATCTGAGGAAATAACAGTCAGTGTACAAAGGAGAGTCAGCGGCTGTTGTTTACTTGGATTTTCAGAAGACCTTTGATAAGGTGACACACATGAGGCCTTGGTGAGACCACACCTGGAGTATTGTGTGCAGTTTTGGTCCCCTAATCTGAGGAAAGACATCCTTGCCATAGAGGGAGTACAAAGAAGGTTCACCAGATTGATTCCTGGGATGGCAGGACTTTCATATGATGAAAGACTGGATCGACTAGGCTTATACTCTCTGGAATTTAGAAGATTGAGGGGGGATCTTATTGAAACGTATAAAATTCTAAAGGGATTGGACAGGCTAGATGCACGATGATGGGCAAGTCCAGAACGAGGGGTCACAGTTTGAGGATAAAGGGGAAGCCTTTTAGGACCGAGATTAGGAAAAACTTCTTCACACAGAGAGTGGTGAATCTGTGGAATTCTCTGCCACAGGAAACAGTTGAGGCCAGTTCATTGGCTATATTTAAGAGGGAGTTAGATATGGCCCTTGTGGCTAATGGGATCAGGCGGTATGGAGGGAAGGCAGGTACAGAGTTCTGAGTTGGATGATTAGCCATGGTCATACTGAATGGCAGTGCAGGCTCGAAGTGCCGAATGGCCTACTCCTGCACCTATTTTCTATGTTTAACAAGTTAGGAGCCCATGGTGTTACAAGGAAGGCACTAGCATGGATAGAAGATTGGCTGACTGGCACGAGGCAAAGAGTGGGAATGATGGGGGCCTCTTCTGGTTAGCTGCTGCTGACTAGTGTGCAGCAAGGGGCTGTGTTGGAACAACTTCTTTTCACGTTATAGGTCAATTGTTTGGATGAAGGAATTGAGGGCTTTGTGGCTACATTTGTGGATGATATGAAGAAAGATAAAGGAACAGGTAGTGTTGAGGATGCAGGGTGTCTGCAGAAGGACTTAGGCAGATTGGGGGAATGACCTACAAAGTGGCAGATGGAATATAGTATTGAAAAATATATGATCATGCACTTAGGTAGAATGAATAATTTTGTGAACTATTTTCTAAATGGGGAGAAAATTCAAAAAATCAGAGGTGCATATGGGTCTTGGGAGTCCTCATGCAGAATTCCCTGAAGGTTAACTTGCAGGTTGAATCTGTATTAAGGAAGGCAAATGCGATGTTAGTATTCAATTCACGAAAACTGGTATACGAAAGTAAGGATGTAATACTGTGGCTTTATAAGAAATTGGTCAGATGCACTTGGAAGATTGTGAGCAGCTTTGTGCCCCTTACCTAAGAAAATATTGACAGGGTCTTGATGAGTTACACAAGAATTATCCCAGTAATAAAAGGGTTAACATATGAGGAACATTTGATGATCTGGTCTTTACTCTCTGGAGTTTAGAAGAATGAGGGAGATCTTATTCAAACCTATTGAATATTGAAAGGCCCAGACAGAGTAGATGTGGAGAGGATGTTTCCTACAGTGGGGGAGTCTAGGACCAGAGGGCACAGCCTCAGCATTGAGGGGCATGCATTTTGAACAGAGATAAGTAATAGGTTCTTTAGCCAGAGGATGGTGAATTTGTTCAATTCAGTGCCAGAGATGGCTGTGCAGGCGAAGTAATTTGGTATATTTAAGGTGGAGGTTGATAGGTTCTTAATTAATCAGGGTCTTAAAGGTTACGGGGAGAGGGCAGGCTAATGGGGTCGAGAGGGATAATAAATCAGCCATGATGGAATAGCTTAGCACACTCATTTGCATAACCAACTCATTCCATTCATCAATCTAGTGAATCTATATTCACCAAAATCAAGGAGAGGCATATCCTTCCAGTCACTTTGGAAGCTCCCATTTTTCCCACCAACTATTTCCTTGGGTTGCTCTTGTGAGTAACTCGGTGAGCTTTTTGAAAGTACGTCAAAGGTGTATATGTGAAAAGTTCAGAGGTGGTGGTTTGGTATTGGCTTGATGATGCATCTGGTGATTTATTGCTGGGCAGCAGTTTGTTTGCTGAAGTCATTAGTAATATTGAAGCACTACTGTTGTTAGCCCTACAGCTGTGAATCAACGTGAGGTTATTTGATCTTGTAATATTGTACAGGTGGCCCCCGTTTCCGAACGTTCACTTTATGACACCTCGCTGTTACGAAAGACCTACATTAGTTACCTGTTTTCGCTAACAGAAGGTGTTTTCACTGTTACGAAAAAAGGCAGCGCGCGTCCAAACAGCCAACCTCCTCTCCCGGAACTGCATTCTAGCTGACATTGCTTAAATATGTGCTTCATCTTGATTTATCTTGATTTATTTTCTGCATCCGTTAGCAAGATGAGTTCTAAGGTATCGGAGAGCTCATGAGGGTGTTACACTTAGCATAAAACTGGACATAATTAAGCGTTTCGATCGTGGTGAACGAAGTAAGGACATTGTCCGCGCGTTGAACTTGCCTGCGTCCACCATTTGCACTATTTATACGCAGAGAGAAAGGATTTTGAAAGCTGCCGATGTTACTGTTGGTTCTGCTTGTAGCAAAGTGGTCTCTCTTAGTTGGCATCCAATAATGGATAAAATGGAAAGTCTATTGCTTGAGTGGATTGATGGGTGTACAAAGCGTGGTGTTCCATTAAGTTTTCTTATACTTAAGGAGAAATTAGTCAGTCTTTTTAATAAGCTGAAATAGAAAGCACTGGATGATGATGATGAAAATGTTGCAAAAGTGGAATTTAAAGGTAGTCATGGGTGGTTTGATCGATTTCTGAGGCGAGGGCAGCTTCATAGATTAAGCAGTGGTCCCCAACCTCCGGGCCGCGGACCAATACATTGCCGCGAAGAATGCAGTGGTGCAGCGGTAGTCAGAATGCACCCAGCACACCTTTAAGAAAAAAGCCAAAATAAGCCAGCTAATTAATTAGGTGCCACCCGGCGCGTAAATGTCAGCCCAGATTGGAGGTGATTGCCGATTGCGTCAGGTGGTTATTCGTATAAGCAAGTGTTTAACTGTGACGAAACTGCAATTTTCATCCAATTCCAATTTATTGGAGTCTTCCTGATTCAGGTAAGTGAAACTACACTGTATATACATTATTTCTACTTTATATAGGCTGTGTATTTTTATGTGTTATTTGGTATGATTTGGCAGCTTCATAGCTTAAAGGTTACTGGAGAGAGTGTTTCTGCTGAGAGTGCTTCCGCGAGATTTTCGCTGTGCTAGACAGTGCTGCAGAAAAGTATTTCTACTTTATATAGGCTGTGTATTTACCATATCATTCCTGCTTTTACTATATGTTACTGTTATTTTAGGTTTCATGTGTTATTTGGCATGATTTTGTAGGTAACTTTTTGGGTCTGGGAATGTTTCAAATTTTTAAAAATTTTTTCCCATATTAATAAATGGTAATTGCTTATTCACTTTACGGCATTCCAGCTTATGAACTGTTTCATAGGAACGCTCTACCTTCAGATAGTGGGGGAAACCTGTATTAAAAGTAGATTAACTTATTCTGACCTTGTTGTTTTTGTTTTAAAACACAGTGCTGATGTTACATTTATCTTTTTTTGCAAATGCATTCTAAGGAGCACAAGTATTCTTTGTTTAGATCTGCATAAAGGGTAAAGTGCACGTATTCAAGTACCTGAACATAGAAGCACGTAGAACTGATAAGACTGCAGAATGCCTTTATCAACCGCCAATGGAGAAGGCCTGTGTTCCACAACTTGTTTCTGGGAGGTAAGTTTGAAATGCATTGTATGTCTTCCTGAGACCTGTTCTTTAATGTGAAATTTATGAATACCTCTTTGCATAATCCTACAATACAAAATAATATGTTTAGACTAATTAATGCCCAGAAAAGGACTATTTATTTATGTGCCAGG